>NC_080112.1:4786023-5157056 GCF_950005125.1 Chionomys nivalis | reverse complement strand
GGCCCAGAAAGCCAGCATTTTAAAAAGGCACAGCATTTTCCTGCTACAGCTAAAACCCAAAAAGCATGCAGTCAGCTTTTATCAGCACCATTTAAGTATTTCATGGCAGGACCACCTAAATAGCTACAGGGTTTTGCAGCTAAAGCCGAGTCAGGAAGCCTCTCCCAAATGAGAGTGCTTGCTTGTCTCTAGCAAACAAAGCAGACCTGAGAAATTGCTGCTACCAAGAAACCATGCGTAATGCTGTTATTTTGCATCTAGAATTACTTCCCAAGCTGTCTTGAGCTTTATGTGGATGCAGTTATTCACACATTGGCACCATTTGTAACATGAGGGCCTGCTTGTTGGGATCTCTGTCCTGCCCAGTTCCCACAGCCAGTAAGACCCAAAGAAAATCACACAGAGGTCTACATTAATCATAAGCTGATTGGCCCATTAGAGCAGGCTTCGCATTAGCTCTTATATAGCAACCCATTATTCTTATCTATGTTAGCCACATGGCTCGGTATCTTTTTCAGCAGGGTAGGTCACGTCTTCCTTCTCCAGTATTTGGACAGGACTGTGGAGGAATGGGCTTCCTCCTTCCAAGAATTCTCCTGTTCTCCTTGACCTGCCTCTACTTCCTGTCTGGTTGTCCTGCCTATACTTCCTGTATGACTACTGACCAATCAGCGTTTATTTGAAATACATTTGACAGAATATAGACAATTTTCCCACACCATGTGAATGAGCTAAGTACAGAGAGACATTTCATTGTATGAGCTGCTAAACTAAATCAGAATGTATCATAAAGGTATCATGCCTTCCAAATTTGAGTCTAAGGATATGTTGCTTTGGAAAAGAGGTTCTCTTTTTGTTTCCACAGAAGATTAGAACCTGTGGATTGCTTCCAGAGCAATATGGTTTCATGGAACAAGGCCCCCTTAAAGGTTGCTGTGAACATCTCCAAAGGGAAAATACTTTGCCCAACTGCTGACTGAGATGAACCTAGCCCACAAAACACACCATGAAAGACCTGATTAACAGTGCTCCTAAATAGTAAGAAGTAGTATGGACAGAACTACGCTATTTATAATTATTTACATTTAAAGGGGGATATTCTATAGAGATGAATAATTTACTTTGGTATGGATCTTGGTTTATTGATACAAATTTAAGGTAAATTTTTGTTATACTGTATATATATTTTTCTGTCCTTGATTAAGGTATTGTGTTTATGTAGTTCATTTAATAGTGTAATGTATAATTTAAAAATACAGGTTAATAGATAGTCATCTATAATAGTCAAGATTGTAGTCATGTTACTTAAGTTTTCTAGATATATAGAGATATATTTCAGTTAGATAGGTATTCTTCAAATCTTTCAAAGACCTTCAGAATATGGCATTTAAATGTTTTAAGAACTTAAGATCTTTCGTGGCAGTGAGACACATCTGCTCTTGACAGTACAGGCTGCTTCAACAGGAAGATGGGCATCGAAGAGGCTCCTTATGGAGTTGGTTAGCCATTTGGGAAAAACTGCTCTTGCCTGGATTACTTAACTGGACATGCAAGACCCACAGAGAAATGACTGCTGAACTTGCCTAAAGTTGAGATGGTCTTTGGGGTTCCTGCTTCATAAAAGAGTCTGAGAGACATTCTGCAGGATACAGAAGAAAATGACTATCAAACTGCCAATATAGATAGAACTGTCTTTGAAATTTCCTGCTTCGTGGAAAAGTCTGCTGGATACTATAGGCCCATAGGCTGAAGATGGATGCCCAAATGGTACAGAAAAACTTTGGGTGACTGTCCAGGCAGCGAGATGTCTCTGTAAATTCTAGAGTTTTTGAAGTTGCTTACAATGTACTTCCTGTTTACTTAGGTAATATTATATCCTTCTGAAATCTTTGATGGAGTTGAAGAATAGATAATTATAATTATAGTCTTCCTTAGTTATGATAAAAGATAAATAGAAGTATTGTAACTGTAATTTTTGCTTGATACCTGTTTTGTTATATGTAATTTTACTATGTTAAAGTCAAAGCTTTTTTATTTAAACAGAAAAGGGGAGGTGATGTGGGAGTCCCCTCTGTGTGCTATGACTACCATTAGTGAATAAAAAAACTGCCTTGGCCTGTTGATAGGGCAGAACTTAGGTGGGTGGAGAAAACTGGACAGATTGCTGGGAGAAAGAAGAGGTGGAGAGATGCCATGGAGCCACCAGAGACAGATGTTGGGAAGTTTACCGGGTAAGCCACAGCCACATGGCTATATACAGATTAATATAAATGGGTTAAATTAATATAAGAGTTAGCAAATAAGAAGCTAGAGCTAATGGATCAAGCTGTGATTTAATTGATATAATTTCTGTGTGATTATTTTGGTTCTGGGCAGCTAGGACGAACAAGTGGCTCTCCTCCAACACATGTGCCTTAAGGTTTGCTTCAGGTAAAACATTAAAAGGTCTAATAATTCCCCTTTCTTCCCTTCCCTCATCTCTCGTTATATAACTGTCCATAATCTTAACACCAACCTATAAATTCCTAGCAATCTATTCTAACACTATACTATCACAACCATGAGCTTCTTAATGTATCTAAAATTTATCTCTTTTTATAAATTTAAACATTCTCATAAGTTCCAGAGAGCCAAATTGGACCTACCTGAACAGACCAGACTTGCCCAGGATAAGTATCATTTAACTCTTTCCTGGTTTGGGGACTCCTGGGAAATTCCTTCCTCTATCTTGGGAACCCTGGGAACCCCTCCTACATCTTCCATCTTAGAACCCTCCTCTCTCAATCACCAGGATCAATTTTTTTCTAAACATAATCTTCTGCCTCGCCAGGATCTTGTCAAGTCCAAGCTACCAAATGGACAGTTCCACAAAGCCTGGAAAACACTGAAGTAACCAACTACTCCAGGATGTGGCCAAGCACCTCAACACTCTGATGCCCACAAACCAGTAGGAAGTAGTCTCGAGAGACCTGATGCCCCATTCCCACCATCATCTACTTTTAAGCGCCCCCCCCAAAAAATTTTTTATAATAAACCAAAGGGTGAAATGTTAGTGTTTCCATCACCCAGTACTTTGGCAAAATGTCTAGCCACCTCAAGTGCTGGAACTTCCAGGCTTCAGGGCCATGTATGTGCCATCAAGCATTCAGGCAGCTTACATAGTCACCCAAGGCCCTCAAGCTCTATGTGATTTATGTGCAGCATGGTCACGTGATCTATGTGAGATGCAGCTACATAAGCCCCTGTGCTGATATGCTAGGCAGCCTTTAAAAGCTGTACACTCCCACTCCAAATGCTCTCTTCCTGTACCAGCTTCCTCAGGCCTGTGCACATGTCTTTTCTCTCTCCCAATAAATTCTTAAAGTGGATTCCCTTGTGTGTCTCATGATCCTTTCATGTGCCTGGTAATTTCAGTAGTGTCCACTAGCCCTCAAAAAATCAGTAGAACACTCATCCAGATGCAATTTAGGAATTAGACAAGAGCTGAACAGTAAAGGACTTTGATATACTGAGATGGCAGTGAAGAGAACCAGGAGGGTCAGGAGGAACCTTTACCAGATTCACATCAACATTCCGTGGCTGGCCTGGGGAGGGATGTGAGAGCCAGAGGTGAACTGGAGCTCTGGGGGAGGATAAATGAAATGATCATAGGAAAATAAGGTCAGCTCCATATGTGACTCCAGGATTAAAGCAAGGTCCCTTGTAGAAACAAATATATCACAAGATATTTGGACACCAGGTTCAGAAAATGCTTATTAAGAAGGCTAGGGATGCCAGCGCTATAACAGCCAGGATGCTCACTGTTTCCCACTATCTTTCAGGGGGACATTTCCAGAATCTAGTGCCATGCACATCAGTTTCCTGGGTAGACCTGTACTATCCCAGGACTGACCTGTGCAGGGCAGAGAAGGTAAGAGCCTCCTTCAAGCTTCATGGACACCATAGGAAGAAGCTGAGGTTCTCTAGGTGACCCAGGGGGCTTATTGAGGCCTTGAAATTATAATCTTATGCTTCCAAGAAGCATATAGATGCTTTTCCTTTGTTTATGTGTCCACATTTCACTTTTCTCAGAAGAACATTGTCATATTAGGGTTAAGGACCCATTCTAATGACTTCATCTCAACTCCAAAGTCCCTATTTTCAAGTAAGGTTGCTTTTACCAGTATTATGAGTTGGAATTAAGACTTCAATTAATCTGTTTGGAAGGAACATTTTCAACCTGTAATATTATCCAAGTTCACACACATAGGTGACTAATACTGAATATAGGTCTTCTCTTCAAGACTTTAATATGACTGAAACTGAGTCAGTATGTATCATACAATTCATATGTACATTAATTGAGGCAGTTGTTTTTCCCCTTCAAAATCTGTTCTTAAATGAATGGCTCATCATATATACACACACACGTATATATGTGTATATGTATATATATGTGTGTGTGTGTGTGTGTGTGTGTGCAAACATGTTATAAGTTGTTCTAGGCCTAGGGAGATAGGTCCATCAAGAAAATAAAATTCATGCTGCACAACATGATGACCTGAATTTGGACCCTCTGCTTCCATGTAAAAAAAAAGAATGCTAGGTGTTGTGATACATGTTTATAGGACTAGTTTTATAGAGGCAGAGCTTGAAGGAGGAAATTTGCTGGTCAGTTGGTCATGCTTATTCATCATTGAGTTCCAAGTTTGATGGAGGAGTTAATTTCATTGGTTAAATAAAGAAACTGCCTTAGCCCTTTAATAGGACAGAAAATTAGGTAGGCGGAGTAGACAGAACAGAATGCTGGGAGAAAGAAGCCGAGTCAGTGAGTCGCCATGATTCTCCCACTCCAGACAGATGCAGGTTAAGATCTTTCCTGGTAAGCCAGCTTGTGGTGCTACACAAAATATTAGAAATGGGTTAGATCAATATGTAAGAGCTAGCCAATAAGAGGCTAAAACTAATGGGCCAGGCAGTGTTTAAAAGAATACAGTTTCTGTGTAATTATTTCGGGTATAAAGCTAGCCATGCGGGCAGCTGGGTGCCAGGAACGTAGCCCGGCTCCTATTACTACAGAGTTGCACCCAACGTGCTAATGAACTCCACATAAAACCTGAGAGGGCTTGAAAAGGAGGGAGAGAGAACTTAAGACAGCTTTTTGCTGTTTGTGGGTTGCGTGCCACAAAGAAATTGTCCTGACTCAGCAGCAGGAAAAAACTGACTATTTTAAAATGCCGGCTTTCTGGGCTGTGCCGCCATCTCTATCTCTGTCTGGCTCCTGCGGGAGACAGAGTCTTTGAATGGATCATTTGGAGTAAAATGCTACGGCTTGCTTGATGGCAATGTGGACTGCTGTGTGCCTGGAACTGTGTGTGGCTCAGGGGCACCAAATGGCTCTGAGGCAGGAGAGGCTCCGCTCCGCCATGCTGAACTGTGCTGTTCTCAGGCAGGAACTACCATAATTACCATAATAATAGCACAGTTAAGGTTTAGACTGGGCAGGATACAGGCGGTACCATATTACCTGTACATGGTGCAACTTAAGTTTTTAAGAAGTGCTTAATATTTTAAGAAATGCACCTGAATAGTAAAAAAATTACAGATTCACAATAGGACAGATTCAGACCACTAAATGGATCACAATGTTGGAGAGTGTATGTAGGCTTGAGAGAGAGAAAAAAATATATAGAGAGAAAGTTAATGCCCTAAAAAAAGGGGGGGGGGGAGTAAAGTCTTTAAAGAGACAGAATAAAGTGATAGAATAAAAATAAGCCACGTAAAAATGGAAAATTCTCAGAGAGTCTGGATTCTTTGTATTATTGTGTTTTCTTTAAAATTTTTGACTGTAAAGGAGCTAAGTACAGAGAGACATTTCATTATATGGGCTGCCAAGCAGAACCAGAATGGATATAAGGGTATTATGACTTCAGAATTTGGGTCTAAGGATATGATGCTTTGGAGAGGGTCTTCTTTTGTTTTCACAGAGGACGAGACCCTGTGGATTGTTTCTATCCCAATATAGTATGATAGACCATGCCCTCCTGAAAAGTTGCTGTGAACACCCTCAAAAAATTACTTCACTCAACTGCCAACTGAGATGACCCTGGCACACAGGTTATACCATGAAAGACCTAATTAACGACGCCCCCATTCAGCAGGAAGCAGTTTGGAGAGAAAAAACTGCGCCCATGTTCCCAAATATGGTTTATAAATGTTCTTTTACATTTAAAGGGGGATATGATATAGATATTAATAATTTGCATTGGTATGGATTTTAAGATCAATTTTGTTATATGTATACGTATTTCTGCTCTTGATTAAGGTATTGTGATTGTGTAGTTCATTTAAAATGTAATGTATAATTAGAAAATATAGGTTGTTAATGGATAATCATCAATAATAGTAAAGCTTGTAGTCATGTTAGTTAGATTTTCTAGATATATAGAGATATATTTCAGTTAGATAGCATTCTTCATATCTTTCAAAGACTGCAGAATATGGCATTTAAATGTTTTAATAACTTAGGGCTTTTTATGACAGTGAGACACGTCTGCTCATGGCAGCACCAAGCTACTTCAAGAGGAAGATGGGCATCGAAGAGGCTCCTTGTGGAGTTGGATAGCCATTTTGGCAAGAACCTGTTCTTGCCTGGACTATTGCATAAACTGGACACAAAGAACCCGCAGAGAGAGGACTCCTGAACTTGCCTAAAGGTGAGATGGTCTTTCGGGGTTCCCGACCCATGAAAGAGTCTGCGAGACATTCTGCAGGACACAGCAGACAGTGACTGAACTGTCTTTGGAATTTCCTGCTTGATGAAAATGTCTGCTGGATACTATGGGCCTGAAGGCTGAAGATGGATGCCCAAACGGTACAAAAGAACTTTGGGTGACTGTCCAGGCAGCGAGATGTCTCTGTCATTTCTAGAATTTTAGAAGTTACTTATTTCTTGTTTACTTAGGTAATATTATATCCTTCTGGAGTCTTTGATGGAGTTGAAGAATGGTTAGTTATAGTTTTTCTTAGTTATGATACAAGATAAAATAGATATAAATATTGTAACTAATTCTTGCTTGATTACTGTTTTTTATATGTAATCTTACTATGTTAAAGTGAAAGCTTTTCTTTTTTGTTTAAACAGAAAAAGGGGAAATGATGGAGGAGTTAATTTCATTGGTTAAATAAAGAAACTGCCTTAGCCCTTTAATAGGACAGAAAATTAGGTAGGCGGAGTAGACAGAACAGAATGCTGGGAGAAAGAAGCCGAGTCAGTGAGTCGCCATGATTCTCCCACTCCAGACAGACGCAGGTTAAGATCTTTCCTGGTAAGCCAGCTTGTGGTGCTACACAAAATATTAGAAATGGGTTAGATCAATATGTAAGAGCTAGCCAATAAGAGGCTAAAACTAATGGGCCAGGCAGTGTTTAAAAGAATACAGTTTCTGTGTAATTATTTCGGGTATAAAGCTAGCCGTGCAGGCGGCCGGGTGCCAGGAACATAGCCCGCCACTCCTCTTACTACAAAGTTCATTGAGACACTTTATATCAATAAATAGACAGTGATCGAGGAAAGCATCTGATATTGACCTTTGGCCTCCATATGCATGGTCATATACATGTATACACACTCACACACATGTGAACATACAAAATACACATATGCCCAAGCATACAACACAGACACACATTTAAAATAAGTTATTCTATAATAAGAATAAAAAGCTTCTTTGTGTCCATGTCTTGAAAGAACCCGGTAGGAAAATGGGAGTGTGTGTGCCTAGAGGTAATGTCTACAGCTCTAGAAACTTTGGAAGGAAAGAAAAGGTGTGATACTCAATTCATTCCACAGAATTCTTGAGCATCTATTGTATAAAACAGCTTCAAAGTTGCAAGGAGGTTGTGTGGTGGCGCAAATGAATGTAGACAGATTATATAGATATATACAGCTTTAATAAGGAAATAAACTTACAGGACCACAGGTTCCCGCGGTGTACCGGAAAAGCGGAGCAAAAGAAAAAGGGCTGCTGGGCTCACGCCCGGCAGATTTATCCGTAAACATTAGCCCGAGGCGAACACGCCCCCAATGGGTGGGGCTATGTCCCTACAAGGTTGCAGGAGGAGTCAGACTTCCTGAGCTGAGTCTTCAAGAAAGAGACCTGGCACAGTACAAGAAAGACTTCATGTGGGTTATTATGAGGCAGAACTAGCTGATTTAGGGGACAGGAAGAAAAAAGGAACCAAGTCCAGGACATCATGGGACTCCAGTATGAATATAATGAATACTGTAACTAAATGATTTACCAAATTAGAAATTCTTCTGTGCTTGTGTTTGTAAAGTGAATTTAGAATAGCTTAATTATGGATAATCATAAAGGAGAAACAATTTGTGATAAGTGCTCAAATTTCATATTGGATGACTTTCTGGATAAGAGAATGTTGCAGACACCTTCCCCAGGATAATTTCCTCAAGTTATTTGGGAATCATTCAGGCTTGTGGCTAGAGATTGTTCTTCATTCAAGTGCCCCTGGTCATGTAATTGCTGTTTAGCTGTTGCTTCTCAGAATTATTTTCTGACCTAGTGAGCATAGAGAAGCCAAGGATAGGTGCAAACACTTATGAAGTTTGTTTCCTCTGCTTGTAATTTCCTTTACACTTTTCACAGCCTGAAATCTTATTTGTCCTTTCAACTTCAACTCAATTTCAGATTCAGTCTGTTCTCAAGTTCTGGAAGCTTAACCCCAATGCTGTTTTTGACTATTCATTTCTATTTGTTCCCGCTGTCTCCTACAGTATCTGGCACAATGCAGAGGGTTCAGATACCAAATTTTGGATGAAGGAGACTGAAGAAGAGTTATAGACTAACCCTGCTTAAAAGATGCTTAGAGAACAAAAAGGGTAAAAGAGGACATCTATCTAATTTTAGGCAGAAGTTCCCAGAAGAACATGACAGAAGCTCAAATGGGGAAAGAAAAGTGAAGGGAAGACTGAGAAATGAGATAAGGAGGGGATGAGAAGAAAAGCAAGTTTTATATGAATCTAGTCAATGACCTCTGGTAGACCTAGTCATCCTGTTTTCTGTAGAGAGCAAAAGAAGCCCTGAGTAAATGGTATGGGCACAGTCATGTCAAGGATTCCAATGCCTAAGCCTCATGGGCGTGGCTAAACCTTCCCTGGGTGTAGTGGCATTTCAATTGTATTTTAATAAATAAAGACTGCCTGAAGATTTGAGAGTTATATAGTCCCACTGGTCAGCCTTATAGACCAGGTTATGGTAACACACACCTTTAATCCCAGTAGCCTCAATAACATACACCTTTAATCCCAGGAGTGCATGGTTTAATCCCAACCCTAGAGAGGAAGATAAGACAGGGAGAGCCAGCTCTCAGACACATAGTCTTCTTCTGAGATTCCAGGAGGCTAGATCTCCATTTTAGACTAAGGTTGAGGTAAGAGCCAGTGGCTAGCTGTTCTGCTTTTCTGATCTTCAGGTTGAACCCCAATTTATGACCCTGAGTTTTTATTAATTGTGCTTCACCTGAGGAGGCTCAGGGGGATGGTAAAGCTTTCCTGAGGGTTTTCAAGCAAGCTACTGATCAGTGTGTACAAAATCTAGCAAGTGCAGCTTGTTCTTTCTGGCTGTTTACAGCCTACAACTGCTCACCTACAGAGACCCTCCTACGGCCATTATATAACTCTTCCCCCATATGCGGATATGTGGTGCCTAATAAACAGGCTGAGACTCTGATGGTGGCAGTCTTAAGTGCCACTCTGTCAGAGTGCACAGCACAATTGACCCAAGCTTTTGTGTATTCATGTGTCTGTTCTTTTCATCATTCCAAGACACAAGCAAGGCTGGATGCAGTAGTCTTCCCTTTATGTTTGGCTATGTTCATTTGACCTTGGCATTATAGAATAGAGCCCCAGAATAGAGGTTCCTTAGATTCTATCCTCCCTGTCTACTTGAGGAGGCTTTCTAAAAGTCTTGGCAGCTGGGAAAGTTTAGAGAGGAAGCAGGGAGACCATGTTGACTGTGAAGTCCAGGTATAGTTTTACCACTCTGCTTCCCAATAGAAAACAGCCTCTGATCCTTCAGTATATAGGAAATCCTACTGAGAGTTAGTGATCACAAGTCCCATGATCACCAATCCCATGAGAGTTGGTAATCTACCTTGTTTTGATGTCCCGGGTGCAAGAATGGTCACTGGCTCTTTGGAACTCTCTTGTCTTCTCTAAGATCTTCTGACCACAAATCCTAAAAGAGGCTTCCCTAAGTTGATTGCTACTTAAAGTCTCTGGAAGAAGACAAAGGAACAGTTGCGGATACCATCAGAACCATAAGTAATTTCATCCCTTCTAACTCCTCCTCCATATTGTCAAATTCCCAAAATAGAGGTCTGTAGTCTATCAAACTCCTCTTGTCCAGATATCAGATGTAACCACCTCACAAAGAGATCTCAAGACAAGAAAATTCACACGTTTATAAAAATCATACTAAACTCAGGAACAATAGGTACTCTTAGGAAGTTTGCAGGTTGCATTTCTTTAAAACAAAGTCTCTCTATGCATCTCAGACAGTTCTGGAATTTGATACATAGACCAGATGGACTTTGATCTCTTTGAGATCTACCTGTCTCTGCCTCATGAGTGCTGATATTAAAGGTGTGTGACACCACACCTGGCCCAGGTTGTTTTTTATAAGTGGTGAAAGACTTTGGGTCTGTAGTAATTCTCTAGTTGGTAGTACCTAGAGTGGGACTTTAGGAAACATAGGGTATGTCAGTCTTGGGCATTTGTATCTCTGTGTTTCTTGTCTGAAGAATTTGTCAATCTCTCCCAAGGATAGATCAACTGTCTTTAATAGGTTCAAGAACAGGTGCCAGCTGTCACTTCTCCCACTGAATTTAGTGGTAAAACTAGTGTTTAATCCAAGTCTTCTAAATCTATACCTTTTCTACTCTCCTAAATAAGCCCCGGTAGTGTGGTTATCTAAACCACAAACAAAAGTCTCCTTCATTCAATCCAGGTCTCTTAATTTAAGTGTCATAATGCATTATGACTTTCATCTTTATGTCTCCAGTCTTCAGAAGTTTGTCATGGAGGCCAATGTGCAGTCAAGGTAATTCCCCCTCTTGAGGATGAATATCCAAGCATTGCCATAGTCGAATTCTTTCAGTATTTTTATTTTTTTTTTCATGGCAACTTGGCTTGTCAAAGTAAAAGAACATAAAGACAATGTTGATATAATTTTATCATGGTATTCAGGATAAGAAATCCCCATGGCCTACCCTACAGGGAACTGCTAAAACTGAATTCATGACCCTGTAGAAAAATGTCTCAGTTCCAGGAGTACCCAGTAATCTACCAAGAGTAGCATTGGTACTCTAAGCAACTTACCACAAATCTTTTGAGAAAACCATGATTTGAGTTATTCAAGAATTATAGCTGACAAGCTGTTTTCTTGATGTCTGCTTGAGGTGAAACTTTCCGAAAGTAAGATGATACTGGCTACTCAGTATATTGGCAGTTAACTTTTGTTAGCACTCTGGTTTGCTGAAATGTTAAGTTGCAACTTTGTTTCTCTGCCTTCACTAGCAAATTTGTACTGGGCATATTATGCAAGCTTCTCTTTGCTTTAGCTTTTCTGCACTTTGCTATTCACTGGGAGAGACTTCGGGGCTAGAGATTGGACATCAGGAGAATGGTCAGAGAAGGTGGTGTAGTCAGACTTTTTCTGTCCTGCCAGCCAGCTCCTGAATAACCACATGGAGGCTTATTAATTATGACAGCTCCAGCTGATAGCTCAGACTTGTTTCTCACTAGCTCTTATAACTTAAAATACCCATATTTTTATTAATCTATGTTCTACCATGTGACTTTTACCTCTTTGCCATTTTGTGTGTTTGACTCGTTCTGCATCTGGCTGACTTCTCAATCCTTCTTCTTTCCAGTGTCCACTGTGTCTGGAAATCCTTCCTAGCTACTGGCCATTTATCTTTTTATTAAACCAATCGTAGTGACATATCTTCATAGAGTATAAAGGAATATTCCAGCAAGGTGATAAAATTCTAAGAGAGGGTCATGGTGCTTCAGTAGCTGGTTGCTTCATTCAGGTTAGTCACTCATAAGCGACTCATATAATAATATCCATGTCTCAGTGGGTATTAGGGAGAATAATTACCACTTGTGGAATGTTTTCAAGTTTCCAGAAGAAAGATGAAACATCATGGCAAAGCATGATTCTCCCAACTGTGTTCATCTTAAGCTTACCCTGGGGCTAACCAACATAAAATTGCCATTCATGAAACTCAGCTATTGTAACAAAGTTGAGTATTACTCATAATGATCCCAAGTTAATGCTTAAGGTGTTGCTGTGCTGATGAAAACAACAACTCTTAAATTGGCTGGAAGTAAATATGGTAGACTAAGTCCTCTGCTATGACGTTGTACCATTTTTGAAGTTGAAAAGTAAATAGAATTCTTTTAAAAGGCTGGCACTTAAAAGAACAACAGCTAGCAACAGCATTCTTTGAACATCTAACATATGGTAGGCTATGCATTATGCATGATCTCTCTGACCTTTCCTAACCAAAGTGGAAATGTAGGGATTTTTGTGTCCGTTTTGCAGAGGACAAAATCTGAGCCACCAAGATGTTAACTTGTCCAATAAAATGAACCTGGCAGTTCTAAATAGTATGACCGGGAATGGGAAAAGCCCAGCTTGAGCCACCACAAAGTTCAGACAGGAGCCAAGGAGACTCTAAACTAAATTAGGATAAGGATAAGTTCCACATCTTCAATTTGGGCATCCCGATGGATAGAACTGCTGCTAACGACAGTGGAAACCCAGGATGGGGACATGGTTGACAGGGTAGATAGATGACTTTGGTGAAAGATAATGTGAGTTTGAAATTGTCAGGATATCGCAGTATGCTTGTAGCATGGAAAGGAAGTTTATATGCAAACTGGATTTAGTGGCAACTCTGGTAGGTGTAGCTCAAAGGTACAGTCAATTTTGGGGAATCCTTCAGACCTTGGTATGGGTCTGGGAGACAGGTGGGTGACAGGTGTCTATGATGATCTCACCCTGGGACTCCAGTTTGGCTTTCACCCTCTTCAGGGCTTCCCCCCAGTTAGCGCTCTCCACCCCTGAGGTTTTCCATCCCTTCCCTCCTCTTTTTGTAGTCGCTCTGCCCAGCAAGCTGGTATTGGGGAACAAAAATAACCACAGCCGGTCATCCAATAACCTCCCGGCCTGGCGAGCGGGGAGCCTCAGAGCGCATGCGCGTTCTGGCTACGGAAGCCGGAAGAAGTGTCAGAGGCGGTTGGTTGCTCGGGTTTCTGCTCCCGGCGGCGTTGGCGACGCGGCTGGCTTTGGCAGCATGAACCCTCTGTGAGGCGCAGGCTTCGCGGCGTGGGGGGCGGGGGGAAGAGGAGGACGCCTCTGTGAAGTTCTCCGCCATGAACCTGAGGGGCCTCTTTCAGGACTTCAACCCGAGGTACGTTGGCGGTGCCAGGCGGGGGCTTGGATTCAGGCAGCGGCTGGGAGAGGCGAGGTGGCCGCGGTGCTGGAGCCTGAGGACCCCGGTACCGGCCCGAGGCTCCTCACGGCTGCCAGCTGCTCTCGGGAAAGCTGTTGTCGGCCTTTTAGTCCGTCCATCCGCTTCTTCCTCCCACACCAACTGGAACCAACCGGCCGTGGCCCAAGTTGTCCAGTTTGGAGCGGTGTCCTCCTGGAGGGAAGCCCATTGCTCTCCCACTCGTCCTCTTTCTATCGTATTCCAACTTCTCTGTCTTGATTTCTCTTTTTCCTCACCTCAATGCTCTGCCTGCCTGTCCCCATTCTCTGTGCTAGGGCCATTTCTCTTGACCCTGACAACACCCCACCCCCCACCCCCGGCCACCTTCCCAGATGTTTCCTCTAGTTCCAGCTCTTGGAGTTTTCCTTGGATTTATGCCTGTCCGCCGTTACTTTGCTTATTTATCGAACAGATATCTGAGATACTGAATTTTTAGAGTCGTTGCCAGGGTATGGTAAATCTTACATAATACCTTTGGGGGATGAACCTGATCGTTTCCATACGCATTTTCTTAGCCTTTGCTGTAAGTTTATTCGCAAGAAGTCGGTATTGCTCTGCTTATTTCCAAGACTTGAAATCCGTAGTGGGCAGTGTGGAGAAAACACTGGCTAAAGTCAAAATCTCTGTCCGTTCACTTGCCAAACTGTTGTAAAACTGTTCCCTCTGCGAGGTGTGAGCTCCCGAAACAGAAACCACTTCCTGATTGTCCCCTTCCACAGCACCTCCCACCCACCCACCCCATCTGTCATATAGTAAGTACTTAGAAAACGTCTTTGGAAGTAAACTGAGTCAAGACCTAGATTGGAGACGAGGCCATAGGTAACCAAGTGATTCTTTGTTCCTCTTTAATAAGCTGTGAGGTGAGTTCACTTCACTGATCTCTTTAGTCCATTACTATGTAAAAGGAGGATAGAAGACAGGCATTCAAGGAAGCTAGTCTTGTCAGTCCCAGCCTCCAGTGCAGGGATAGAGGATTGGATGTATTGTGCATTCCTGAACTTTTCTAGCCCAGCGAGATCACCTTCTTGGCTGTTTGTTGGACATGAAAGAGACTAGAGAGAGAGGGAGAGGGTACTATTTGGAGTGCAGTCTTCTTTAAATTCTAAAGCCACTGCTAGTGACTGGGTGCTCTCATTTGTCTTTGTGTTCATATTCTGGCCTTGATCTGTGGCCGTCACTGTTGGCCTCGAAGTTATTCTGCAGAGAGGAGTTCATTTAGAATAACTATACTGAAATTTTTCCTCTGCTGCTCCTAGGACAACTTGGGGATGGCACTGAAGCTGGACACATCTTGTATATTTTCTAGAAAGAGAAATAAAAGCTGAATGGTTTCATGTCCTTGGGCAACTCACTTATCTGTCAGTTTTATCTATAGAATGAGTATAATTTTTCACAAGGCTATTGCGCTTGAATTAATGGCTGATTACAGTGTTACAAATAGAAAGTTCTGTGACTTGTTTATTAGGGATCAGCTAGGCCAGAAGCTGCAAGGGCCTGTTTCAAGTTACCTGAGAGCTGTGAAAGCAGTAGTGGTCCACTGATAACCATTTTTTTCCTTAACCATTTTTTCCTCCCAATACAAGTCTAAAAATTATAATGAAATACTTTGAAGAGATTTATAATAATCATTAATACACCTATTAGTGCTTGAATTCTAAATGGAGAACAATGCATCTCTCCCTGAAATAATTTAAAAGGTCTCCTGTAGGCCACCATTGTCCTGATTCAGTGTTATTAGTGGGAAGGAATAGTATTACCTTAAAGATGTTCCAAGAATACAATGATGAGTTGATATTAACAGGTTAGATTTTTCTTAGATAGTGGTGTTTTATGTATTATGGTTGATCTAGTTTTTAACGTTGTGTTTTAATCTTCTCCATGCTGACAAAAGCCTTTCAGACACCCGGAGAGCAAAGTGAGTGGTGTAGACAGGAAAACACCCTGTGCTAATGACCTCAGATCTTTGTGCTGCTGTCTTTGTCTCTAATTCTGAACCAATTCGTGTATGTTCCGAGCTTTATCATATCTACTTATTTAATAGGGACTTTGGTAACTTCTACTTACCATTGAAATCTCTACTCACTTGGTAGTTGCTGAAAGAAGTTGTCCTAGTTTCCCCAACCCCAATCTCTGTGGAATAACATAGTCCCCTGTTTAGAGCACTTATCTGTGCCCTTGCATGTGTCCTTTTGTTTATTTAATATTTCTCTCCCCTACTGAAATTCAAACCATGTAGGACCAAACCTGTGACTTATATTACTGTTGTTTCTATGATATAACAGCTGGCTCTGTAAGTATTTGCAAAATGAATGGTAACTCAACAGAGCTTGTAGGAACTGTCTAGAACTGCTTTGTTCAATGACTGCTTTCCTTCTCATTGTATGGACTATTTTCCTTCTATGTCCCTTCAGAGTGCAACTATCCCATTGGCAAGATGGGAAGGACTTTGAGAGTAAAGAAGAATGTGCTCTGGAGATTATTTCTGTAGCACAGATATAGCCACTGTTATGGCTTAGTGGTTCCTACCTTGCAAGTCTTGGTCAATGAAATTTCACTGTGATATTGTCATTTTTCTAGAAATAGTAGTAACACAGAATGATTCAAAAGTGTTTAGCACCCAGGGCTAACAGCTGACCCTCTACCTATTTTCCTCTGCCACAGAAGTGGTTGATCATGAACTTTCTTTCCCTAATTGCCTTTTAGTTACACAAGTTAAAATTCTTGAAACATACTATGGCTACCAAGAATTATTTTTGACTGCCTGAAGCCTCTAACAGCTTTACAGATTAAACAGACTATTAGAAGTTTACAGAGATGGGAATCTGATTCCAGAATGTCTGTCCCTGGGAGGTACAGATTTGGGTGTATGTGACTTTAAATCGGCAACCTGACTATACCACAAGGCCTCAGGGTTGTCTACTCTTTTGGTAGAGTTGTTATTTGTTAGAGAAGGCCCTTCAGCTCTGCCAGCCAAACAGCATTGAAAGGCTGTGAGAACTCTGCTTGGCCTACTGACTCATCTGTAGTGGGCTCGTGATGGGAGTGTGGTGTATTCCTTGGGTATTCTAGACTGAAACAAAGACTGAAAAATGCCTTTGGGGTGGGGGTGGGGCTTCCTTATATGGTCATGTAATACTAATGAACTAAATTATCTTTGCAATCTTCTTGTATGCTCCTTATTCTAAAGCTGCTTTTTAGTCTTTATAAGTTATCTTTTATTTGAAATCAGGAAAAAAAATAATGTGATTGCTGGTGACAGTTCACTAAAGGCTCTGCAGCCACCAGGTACGCACATGGTGTACAGACATGCATACAGGCAACACATCTATTCATATAAAGTAATATGTTTTCAAAAGAATTGTTAAAAAGGAAGGATAGTGTAGTATGATCACTGCACATAATGTGTGCAGTGTTAAAAAATACATGCTGTTGAGGTTAGGGTTGAGTTCAGTGGTTGAGCTTTTGTCTAACATGCAGGTTTGATTCTCTCTAGCACTGTAAAAAGTACATAGTGTTAGTTACTCCAAATAATCCTTAAACTTTTAAAAGCTGGCCACTGATCTGTCAGTATGAGCATACTGTCAGTACTGATAACAAATTACTGTTGGGATGACTGCATATCCATTAGGGGGCATATAAAGCCACTGATAGAATATTGTCTTGACTTTTACTGATTAATAGTTGTTAATAATAGCTATGACTTATGAGCATCCACCATGTGTCAACACAATGTTGGCACTTTATTTTTCATTATCCTTACTCTTTACAATAGCCCTACATATCAGAAATCAGCCTCATTTTATTTGATTTTCTAATTTTAATACTTTTTTGTTTTGTGTATGTCTGGGTGCACATATGGCACAGTGTGCATATGGAGGTCAGAGAATAGCTTGCAGAAGTCAGTTCTCTTCTTCCAGCATGTTGGTCTTGGGGATTAAATTCAAGTCAGGCCAGTGGCAAGTGCCTCTGCCTATTGATTAATCTCTCTGGCCCCAGCCAGTTTCATTTTAGAGAGTCTGGACTTCTCTAAAGTCAGACAGGCAGTTGTGAAGCAAATCGAGATTCTAATCTAGGTCAGGTTCCTTCTGAAGCTTTTTGCTCTACCCTGCATGTCCTTCCTTCTATGACAGTATGTTCAGTATACTGAGGGGCCATTTTGGCTAGTGTTTTTTCAACTTGGCATCAGCTAGAGTCATTTGGAAGAGGGAACCTAAATTGAGAAAATGTGTACCACCCCCACAAGTTTGGTCTGTGGACAAGCCTGTGGGGGCATTTTCTTGATTAACAATTGATAGAAGAGGGTTCACCACTTCTAAGCTGGTGGTCCTGGGTTCTGAAAGAAAGCAGGCTGAGCAAACCATGAGGAGTAAGCCAGTAAGAAGCTCCCCTCCATGGCCTCTGTATCAGCTCTTGCCTTCAGGTTCTCTCTCTGCTTGAATTCCTGCCCTGACTTCCCTAAGTGATGGACTGTTACCTGGAAGTGTAAAGTAAAAACCCTTTCCTCTCCAAGTTACTTTTGTTCATGATGTTTTAGTACAGCAATTGAACACTAAGACAGGGACCTTTTATTTAGGAGTTGTAAAATGATTATACAAAGCAGACCTTATATTGCTGTTTCTATATTCAAATATTATCATTCAAAGAAGTTGGGAAAATAAAGTATACCCATTCCACTGCTTAGAACCCTTGTTAATATTCTAGAATGGCCTTTGGAGTCAGTTTTATAAATCACTTAAGAAAATCTATCTCAGTGCATTATAATAATCATTTTTGAACCAAAATAGTGACACCTAGTTTGATCATATATCTTATTCACTAAATTTGGCACTGGTTTAATTTTGGCAGTTTCCAGAACTCACATCCACTCTCAGCAAAGATTTGGCACTATTTATATAGTCAAAATAATGTATGTCAGGCTCTTAAGGCACTTCTGAGAGGCATGTTCTAAAAATGATTTGAGCAATGATAGTGAAATTAATGCTTTACCTTCAATGGGAATCGTCAAAGGATGTAAATTCCATTTACATGTATAATTTCTGATTCTTAAAATATTGCCATTACTTGATAACTTACAAACATAGTTTTTATTGACTGTGATTTCTTTGAGGGCCAGGATTTTGAGGCACTGAGTAAATGTACTGCATGTGTATATGTTGAGCATAAACTGGCATAAACCATTGAAAAATTCTATCGTAGGAAGGAAGCAGAGTATTGGAGGAGTATTGGTTTCTTAGGACACTAGAAATTAAATTTACCAATATTATGCTATGACTTTCTGATTGTTTTTCCCAGTGATGGGTCATAAGTATATAAAGTGACTAAAATTTTCAGATAAAGGTCTCGTACTGAATTTAGGTGTAGATGGTGTGTGACTGATAATATATGATCAGTCATATCTAATGGTTAAACCATGATTCAGTAGTCAGGAAAATTATTACCAAATGAGATTTTTTACAACTTGTCTCTTCAGTAATACTACAGAAACAATATATAAAATATATTATTTGCACAATGTTTTCACTTGCCTTTATCTTAAAGAATCAATGCATAACAAATCAGATGAGATAAATAGGCTATAAAGAATTTGAGTGTCCATAATAGTTTGTCAGTTAGAGCCAGTCTCTCACATCATAAACATAAATGTGTCACCTAGAGTATGGTGTGTGTGTGTGTTGGGGGGTAACTTACTTGCATCCGTTTATACCTGTATTCATACTCTAGTTAACTCAGGAGATTTCACTGGAGAAACCCAGTGGGTCTAAAGGGTCCAGTTGCATTCTTTTAATTTTCAGAAAACAGTTTTTAAAATTTTATACTTAGAGTAAGCTCTTTGGTGTCTGTTCATGAGCCTGAGCATTAAACTCCTTATACATTTCAGAAAGGTATCTTTTAAAAAGTATTATTTTTATTTTATCTGTATGAGTATCTTGTTTAATCTATGTACCATATGCATGCAATACCCACAGAGGACAGAAGAGGGTATTGGATCCCTTGGAATTGGAGTGAAGAGGGTATTGGATCCCCTGGAATTGGAGTTCTAGAACTATAGAACTCTAAAGCTGTTGTCATGTGGGTGCTGGGAACCAAAGGTGAATCCTCTATAAGAACAGAAAGTGCTCTTAACTGCTGGGCCATTTCTGTAGCCCTTTAAATTAAAATTTGATGGCATTTAGAAGTAACTTGAGAAATTATTAGGGTACCACATGCTTGCGTTTAAAAATGCCAGCTTCAGAAGTAGGACACTTGTTTGAATTTGTTATGGTTTTCTTGATGATAACCATTCTGTCTGGGATGAGATAAAATCTCAATGTAGTTTTGATTTGCTTTTCCCCTTTATCATGTATTCATTGACTGCTTGTATTTTTTCATTTGAAATTATTGGTTCAGTTTATTGGTTAATATATTAATTGACTTATGTACTCTTTACATTTTGAGGTTTTAAAATGTTCTGGATGTTAATATCAGGTGAATAGCTGGCAAATATTTTCTCACATTTTGTAGACTCTCTGTTCACTTAGTTATATAACTTTTTTTTTGTTTTACTGTGAAAAAGCTTTTAAATTTACTGCAATCTTATTTTTCTCTCCTTGTTCTAACTACCTAGACTATTGGGTCACCGCTTCTGACTATGTCTTGAACTGTTCCATATGTTTCCCTTTAGTAGTCTCAAAGTTTCCGATCTTTTGTTGAGGACTCAGCTATTTGAAGTTTATTTTTGTACAGAATGAGAGATAAAGCTGTAGTTTCAGTTTTCTCCATGTGGCTATCCAGTTTTCCTAGCAGCATTTAACAGGCTGTCTTATATCCTGTTCATGTAATCAGATGATTTTTGACAAAGATAAATACATTAGTTACATGTGGTTCTGTAATGCCATTTGAAGTGAGGTACTGTGATACTTCCAGCATTGTTAATATTACCCAGATTTACTTTGTGTATTTAGGGCCTTTTCTTTTTTGTATAAATGTTAGGATTCTTTTGTCTCTATTTCTGTGAGAAATGTCATTGGAATTTTTGGGGGGAATTGAGCATTGAATCTGGAAATTACTTTTGATAGCATGACCATTTTGACAATAGGAAATCTACCAATTCATAAACATCAGAGATCTTTGGATCTTCTGGTGTCTTCCACAGTTTATGTTTGGCACAATGGTATCCCAAAGATATCCATGTCCTAATTCTAGGCTCCTGGAATATATGGTATGACAAAAGAAACTTCATGGATATATTTAAACTTACAGTATTAATTTCTGTTATTAATATGAAAAAATGCCACAGGCTTATTTCACAGTTCTATCTACCAAAACGCTAGGAATAGCATGTACTATTTGGATCTTTTGTTTTGAGTCTGACATTGTTAAAATCAAATCATCTGAAGGCTCTGGGCTATTAGTCCATTTCCAAAGTAATTTTGGCTGTTGTGAAAATTTAGGTCCCTGTACAGAAAAACATTGCAAAAATGATTCTGATAATAAAAACATAGAATGTATTTTCTTGAAATTATAGGACTTAAGTTTCCCTATTTGCTGTCTGTCAGTCAAAACTCATTCTCAGGTTTCAGAGGCTACTTCCATTCTGTGGCTCATTTTTCCTTCTTTTCCTTCAAATCCAGCAGTAAGAAATGGCAGAATGAACTCTTACATCTGGAATGTGCCTAATATTTTCCCCCTTTGCCATATCTCTTTGATTTTTTTCTTCCTGGTTTAAAATTAATTAATTGGTGTGTGTGTGTGTGTGTGTGTGTGTGTGTGCGTGTGTGTGCTCACACGCGTTTTCAGGTATGTGGCTTACATATCAGCAGTTAGTTCTCACCTTCCACCTTGCTGAGGCAGGGTCTCTCTTCTTTCCAATACTATACAGGATATTTAGACTATTTGGCCTAGGAACTTTGGCTGAGTCCCCTGTCTCCACCTCCCATCTCTCTGTAAGATTGCTGGGATTACAGATTTGCCCCACTATATCAGGTTGTAAGGCTTGTTTGTATTCATGCTTTAACTCATTGAACCATTTCCCCAACCCATTCCTGTTATGCTTTTAGGAAGTCACATGGTCACCTTAAGCCTACCTGAAAAATTCAGGTCAGTCTCCCTATTTTAAGGTTACCTGATTAAGAGCCTTAATTCTGTTTGGAAGTTTCCTAACACTAGGAAACCTATGTATAACTAAAGAACAAAAATCTTGGAACACTCTGGAATTAGAATAGGGATATTATTAGTCAGGGGTCGGACTTAGTGCTCAAGTATTTAACTATCATGTATGAGGCCCTGGAGTCAGTCCTTGGCACTGTAACAACAGGAAAGGGAATGATTAGCCTGATTTAAGTGAACCCAATCTAATCATATGAATTCTGAAAAAAAATTTCTGGTATTGGGAGAAATATGGTAGAAATAGAAGTTTAAAAAATGAATAATGAGAAATTTTCAATATGCTTTTGTTGGCTTCAAGATACAGGAACCTATGATTAAGGACTGAAGATATACCTGTAGTATTTAAGGACAATCCCCAACTGACAACACAGAAACAGAGACCTTAGTTGTGCTTGGGTCTTCCAACACCTGGAATGAGCTTGTAAACAGATTTTACTCAGAATTTCCTGATGATAAACAACTTGACTTTGCAGCTGAGCAGATTTCATGAATTCACAGAGAAGGAAGCAGCAATCACAGGGCAAGAACGGGTCTGCATGCGGTCCTCTGTATATACACTATAGCTTTCAGTTTAGTAATTTTATGGGTCTCTTGACTGTGGGAAGAAGTAAGCCTCTAATTCTTGTGCCTTTTCTTGCAGCTCCTTTATTTTTCTTTTGGCTTGGCTTGTCCAGCCTCAGTATGATGGTTTTTTGTTTTATTATATTTTATTTTGTTATGTTTTGATATCATTCCTAGAAGCCTGTTCTTTTCTAATAAGAGATAGAAAGGGATGGATCCAGATGGGAGAGGATGTGGGGGAGGAGTAGAGGGGGGAAACTCTAATCAGATTATATTGTATGAGAAAAGAATCTATATTTAATAAAAAGGGGGAAACAAACATGATTTTGGTCTGCTGAGATTCTAAAATCCAATTATGACCATTTGTCATAGAGAACTGTGAGACAGTTGATACTGTAAAAGATACTAATGAAGTCACTCCAGCATTCTTTTGGATAATATACCTGTTTGGTATACCCATCTCCATCTTTTTGCTTTTAATTTATCTAATTTTATACTTACATGGGTTTCTTTTTTAACTTTGCTTATGGTTTGTGGCTTTCACATCATGCATCCTGATTCTGTTCATCTCCCCGTCCTTTGGTATCCTCCCTCTGCCCTTGAACAGCCCCCCCCCCATAAGATAAAATTTAAGAGAAAAAAAAAAGAGAAAACTATCATCAGGAAGCTGTAGTGTTACACAGTGACTCCCAGAATATATACCCTTTAGCCCATACATCTTTACTTGCAAATGTTCAATGCAAAGTCATTGGTCTGATTCAAGGCCTCTGGTTTCTGCTATACTATTCATACTGGGCCCTCACTTGGACTCCTCTTAGGTATCCTGTTGTCCTGTGTCATAAGATCCTGCAGCTTTGGCTCTGCAGGAATGGCCCCTTCAAATGCTCCTGCAGATCATACATGGAGTGAATGGTGGAGTGGGCTTATACATAGTGTTAGTTCTGGGTCTGGTGGTTGCACTGTTAGCCCTTCAGCTCTCCCCGATCCTTAGCACCAGGTGAGCTCTCTATCACTGCTCCACCTAGTTCATCCTATGCAGCAAGAAGCAAGGGCTGGGGCTGGTTCTCCTGTTTTCAAGTCCTCTGGGCCAGCTCACCCACACCTACACAACCAGGGCCAGCTCTACTGTGTTGCCCAGGTGCAGGAGCCACTCTCCTGAGTACTACAGCCAGTGAGGCGCAGGGACAGCTCTCCCACTCTCATGACCTCAGAGCCAGCTCTCCTGCCTGCCACAGATGGTGAAGGGGGTAGGGTGGGAGACCATTTCTCCCTCACTGGTCACCCCACCACATGGCAGATGAGGGGTGGGGCCAGGTCTCCCACACTCCTGTTCTCCTGGCAGTTCACCTGAGCCAAGTCAACAGGGTCAGCTCTGCTATGCTGTCCAGGTGAGGTACAGGGCCCACTTCCTTGAGTGATGCAGCTAGGGGCTAGGAGGGGGAGGGTGTAAGCAGAGACTGCTTGTTTGTTTCCCAGCCACTCGAATAATCACACAGAAACTATATTAATTACAATACTGTTTGGTCAATGATTCGGGCATATTTCTAGCTATCTCTTACATCTTGAATTAACTCATTTCTATTAATCATCTATCTGCATGAGGCTGTGGCTTACTGGTAAGGATCCAGTGTCTGTCTCCTTTGGCAGCTACATGGCACCTCCCTAACTCTGTCTACTCTATCTATCTATCTATCTATCTATCTATCTATCTATCTATCTATCTATCTATGTTCAGATTTCCCACCTGGCTTTGCTCTGCTAAGCCCTAGACTTTATTCACTAACCAATAAAAGTAACACATATACAGAAGGACATCCCACATCAGGAGGGCATCTTTCCCTCAGCACCACATGGCAGATGGGGGTTGGGGTCAGATCTCCCACACTCATATTCTCTGCTGCTCACTCCCCACCCGCTGCTCCCTTCACTCCCCCCACCCTTGTCATCAGGGTCGACTCTATTGTACTGCTAAGGCAAGATGTAGGACCTGTTCTCTGGATTGCTGCAGCAGGTAACAGGCAGGGCCAATTCTCCCTAGTGTTGCAGCCATTGAGTGGCATGACCAACTATCCTCTTGACCTTTGGTGCCATCAGGAACCACAGACCACTACTGCTGCAGGGCCACAGATCCAGACATGGGCTTTGGCAGCAGCCCAGGCCAAAACATCACCATGACCCCAGTGGACCTCAGCCCACTCCTCAGTGCCTTCATGTCTTCAGATCAGCCTCTCTCTACAGGACATGAACCATATTCTCTCCCATATTCCTCTCTCTCTCTCTCTCTCTCTCTCTCTCTCTCTCTCTCTCTCTCTCTCTCTCTCTCTTTCTCCACACCATATATTTGCTCAGCATTTGCTGTGTTTTCTCCTCAGTGTCCAGGGCAAGCTGCCCTGGCCTGGGCAGGCATGTGGGTCTCCTTCTCCTACTCTGTAGTAATGGCACTGGACAGAGTTTTATTTTCTCCTTGGCACCCAGGGCAGGCAGCCTTTATATGGGTTTCTTACACATATATAGTATATAGTTTCTTACTTATCCAACATAAACATCTTTGTCTTCATGCTGGTATTTAGACTATTTACATTTAATGTTATTTCTATCTATCTATCTATCTATCTATCTATCTATCTATCTATCTATCCATCCATCCATCCATCCATCCATCTATCTAGGTTTTTTGAAACAGAGTTTCTCTGTATAGCAGTCCTAGCTATCCTGGAACTCAACTCTGTAGACCAGGCTGGCCTCACCTGTCTTTTTGCTACAGCCTACAAACTACCTCCTGTCAGTAAACCCTGGCAATGCTGCTTTTGTCCTCTTTGTTATTTTTCCTAGTTCCTTCTGTTCTTCACTGCCTTTTGCCAAACTGTTGTATATTTTGTTCAGTTCCTTTTTTTATGCTGGGGAGATAATTTTTAAATTTGATTAGCTATGTTGATTATACTAAATAATGGGTTTCTTTATGGCATTTTCACACGTATATATGCATTTTTTTAAAACTCATATTCACTCGCCATTGGCCCTTCCTGTTCATTTCCCACCCCCACAGATCTTCCACATTTTCATGTCTTTATTTCTTTTAGTGTGCCACTGGGTTTCATTAGGGTCACTTACAGACTCCTGGGGGAGGGATTATTTTCAGAAACATAGACTTCTTATCAGTGACTATGCCACTGAAGGAAGTATCTTTCCCTTCCCCAGGGGCCACTAACTACCTGTAGTCAGCAAATGGTGGGGCCTCACGAGGTACTGGGGACAGGAAAGGTAAATCTTAGTCCTGTTTTTATATCAAGGCTAGAAGTAGATGTGCTTGACAATGTAATATCATATTATTTCGAAGACATCTACCAAAGTCTTTTCTATTTGTGACATGAGTATGTGTATATATAGATGTATCTGTAATTTACTCAGGCATTTAAAGTAATATATATTATTTTAAATATGTACGGCGTATGAATATGACAGATAACTGCTTATTTTTCCTTTTGTGTGTTTTTTGTTTTAAATATTTTTTATTTATGCATATGTGTATGTGTGTATGAAGGAATGCCACTAGTGTGGTTGTGCCTGTAGAGGTCCTCAGGGTGTCTGGTCCACTGGAGTTGGAGTAATAGGCATTTGTGACCCATCTCCTGTCCATGCTGAGAACCAAACTCGGGTCCTCTACAAAAGCAAGTAGTACTCTTAACTGCTGAGCCATCTCTGTAGCCCCCTTTGTTTTGTATTTAAGATAGGATTTCATGGTGGCTGGAGAGATGGCTCAGTGGTTAAGAGCACTGCCTGTTCTTCCAAAGGTCCTGAGTTCAATTCCCAGCAACCACATGGTGGCTCACAACCATCCGTAAGGAGATCTGGTGCCCTCTTCTGGCCTGCAGGCACACATGCAGACAGAATACTGACAATACTGTATACATAATAAATAAATAAATCTTTTTTTAAAAAAAAAAGATAGGATTCCTTGATATTTTGCAGGCTGGCTTGGAACTCACTATTTAGGCCAAGATGATCTGGAAGTCACAATGTTCCTCCTGCCTCAGCTACCTAAATGCTGGGATCACAGGTCTGAACCACCATACATGGCTATTTTTATTTTTATCAGGACATTAATGTCCAAAGGGATACCTTTATGAGAATAGAATCAAATAGTCAATGACAGAGCTTGACTTTCCCCACTCTCCATGCTGTGGTCAAACTAGCTCCTTCTGTTTGGCATGCTTCCTCATCTAATTTGTTTGTCTGTCTAACAAACCTCCAGTTACCTCTGAAGTTCTGTGATCACCATGTCTCTTCTTCCTACTACCTCAGCCAGATCCCATACTTTCTTTTCCTAGCTTCCTTCTCACCATTTACACAAATATTACACTGCATCTTAATCATGCCTTTCTGTGTACAGATTCTATCAGAAATTCCTTGGAAGCAGGAGACTTAATTGTAGCGAGCTGCGTGAAGCCACATCTGATAATCAGCTCCTAATTATGGCTAAGACCTGACTTATGCTGTGATCACATGATTGTCAGCTGCTTGCATATGCGTGGACCTATGGGCAGTGCCCACCTGGCAATCTGGGGTTGGTTGCCCATGCCTACTTAAGGGCTGGGAGGTTTTGCCCGAGGAGGAGAGAGGAAAAGAAAGAGGGAGAGAGTGAGAGAGAGAGAGAGAAAGAGAGAGAGAGAGAGAGAGAGAGAGAGAGAGAGAGAGAGAGAGAAGAGAGAGAGGGGAAGAAGGGAGAGAGAACGCATTGTCAAAAGGTCCTGAATAAAACTGCTTAGCAAGGGCTGGAGAGATGGCTCAGTGGTTAAGAGCATTGCCTGCTCTTCCAAAGGTCCTGAGTTCAATTCCCAGCAACCACATGGTGGCTCAAAACCATCTGTAATGAGGTTTGGTGCCCTCTTCTGGCCTGCAGACATAAACACAGACAGAATATTATATACATAATAAATAAATAAATATTTTAAAAAAAAAACTGCTTAGCAAGAAGAGCTCCAGTGTTGCGCGTCCTTCTTGCTGGCCGAGGGGGACTGCGACACTTAATTACCTGCTTTTGTTTTCTTGTCCCCAACACAATGTCTTCTACATAGAACTTTTAAATAAATAATTGTTGAATTAGTGATTTTTAAATGTGTTATTTATTTTTATTTATGTGTATGAGTGTTTTGCCTGCATGTATGTCTGTGCTCCCTGTGTGTGCAGGGCTTCAGAGGCCAGAAGAAGAGGTTGTACCCCGGAACTGGAGATATAGATAGCAGTTAGCTGTCTTTTAAGTATTGGGAACTGAATTTGTGTCCTCTGGAAAAGCAGCCAATGGTCTTAACTGTTGAACCGTCTCTGCATCCCTGAATTAATGACTTACTTTATGAACTGAAATATGTCTGTAATTCTCTTCATTATCAGCTGTTTATTAAAATGAGTTCTTTTTCATCATTTTTCTTTTCTTGTAGTAAATTCCTCATTTATGCCTGTCTGCTGCTGTTCTCTGTGCTACTGGCCCTTCGTTTGGATGGCATCATTCAGTGGAGCTACTGGGCTGTCTTTGCTCCAATATGGTTGTGGAAGTTAATGGTCATTGTTGGAGCATCAGTAGGAACCGGAGTTTGGGCACGAAATCCTCAATATCGGTAATACTGCTTTATAAAACTCACTGGTCTATATCTTGAGAGAACAAAATCTTGGCGGTTCTCACCAAAGATTTCATAAGGACAATTTCTTCCTATTCAAAGTTTTGTGAGTAGTGCAGTCCAGCAAACATGCTTGTTATTATAAAAAAAAAATGTGTTAGTTTGGACGGTTTAGTGCCTAGATAGCCCAAAGATCCCAAATACAGAAATGTTATACCATAGCTGATTAAGAAACACAGAAATACTCTGTGTGTCTTCTCCGGTTTATTTTTAGATCTAGGGTTTATTTTCTCCTACTTTTCTAGTCCTGGAGTAAACTCGTAATGATGTCAGAGAGTGAGCTTGGTCCGAAGGCCATGAGTCCCTCAGATAGGAATTAGGGAATGAGATAAATTGGGAGTCAGATGTTAAGAAAGGAGGCAGAGCTTTGGGGGGTCATGGAAGTGGAGGAAGCCTGGTGTATCTGGATTCTATGGGAGCCTCTCCCTTTCCTTTTTCAGAGAAAAGAGAGGCAAGGGGAAGAAGTAGCAAGTGAGAGCATGAAGAAAAATGCAAAAGTTTCTGATAGAACAATTAGGGAGGTAGACAGAGAGGCAAAGAGCTGCTTAAGGGAAAAAGGATAGAAGAAAGCCACTTCAGCTTTAAAAGTTCTTGATTATCAACTCTTTTAAAAAGCTAGGGACAAAAGCAGGTGGTGGTGGTACATGTCTTTAATCCCTCGGGAGGCCAAGGAAGGCAGATCTCTGAGTTGGAGGCTAGCCTGGTCTACAGAGTGAGTTCCAGGGTGGCCAGGGCTACACAGAGAAACCCTGTCTTGAAAAAAAAGAGAAACAAAAAAAGCTGTAGTTTAGACTGTGTGAAATGCATATCCCATAGGTGTGTAGGACTTCTAAAGCTACACACTAAGAATCTTAGCAAACGAAGGATGTTTTTGTGTGAATGTTTCTTTTTTGTTTTGAGAATATAATATAATTTTTCAAGATTTTATTTTTGTTTTTTGAGACAATTGTTTCACTGTGTAGCCCTGGCTGTCTTGGAACTCATTTTGTAGACCAGGCTGGCCTCAAACTCACAGAAATCCACCTGCCTCTGCCTTCCAAGTGCTGGGATTAAAGGTATGTGCCTCTACTGCGCAGCTATTTTGTATTTTTAATCATGTGCCTGTGTCAATGTGTGTCACATGTGTGAGGATACCAATGAAGGTCAGAAAAGGGTGATAGATCCCTAGGGCTGAGTTATAGGTGGTTGTGAGCCACCCATTGTGAGTGCTGGGGACCGAACTTAAGTCTTCTGGGAGAATAATAAGCACTCTTAACCATTGCACCATCTTTCCAGCGCCCATTTTTGATTGTATATTTATCTCTTTTTTATGACAAAAATTTCAGATCTCTATTATATGTTTCTCAAAAATAAATTAACTAATTGATACTTAAAAGTTATATGCCTCCTTTCTCTGTTTTGATATTTTCAAGTAAGGAAAGGAAAGAAGTTGTGTTTGTGGCTGGCTAGATGTATGTTATGCATAGGTACGGTCATCCCCTATGACCATTAATTAGTAGTATGTCAGTGAGTCGTACAGGAATTACCTGCGACCTTCTTTCTTTTCTCTTTGTCCTAATTTCTAGAATACTTATCACCAATAGGACAAATGTGTCATTAATGGTTATCTGTACTTTGAATGGAAATGTTAGGCCTCTCAAATGCATTATAAACATTTTCAATTTTAATTTATTAAAAGTTAATATTTATATTTGAACTTTGAGCACAACTTTAACTTTTTATTTTACAGTATATTATACTGGAATAAAGATTAATAAAAGAATTTTATTACTTTTTATTTGTGTTCTAAAGTAGCACCTAAGAAAATTGGCATATCTTCTTGAATGGAAACTATACCTGCAGATAAAACTAAAGTAATATTTATAGTATTACATGAAATATGGTGTGTATTGTTTTTAACTCAATGGAAAGGATCGTGAGACTTGAGAGATATCAGAACTTCTTTTTTACAACAGAAGTAGCTAATAGAATAATCTTGGAAGTGTCTCTTTATAGTTGAATTTAAAGTTATGAACATAAGTGGTTATGGAGATTTGAAAGATTGTCTATTAAAGAGAGGTTTAAGTTAGCTCTCTATGTCGTTTCCTCTGTGCTTTTTAATATTTAAAAGTTGAAAATCAGAATGTGAATTGAGTTGGTATTTGCTGTGGATTTTTTTCCTTGTACTGAGGATTCTGAATTGTATTTTTTCTTTCTTCTCTTCTCCTTCCATCCCCTTTTAGAGCAGAAGGAGAAACATGTGTGGAGTTTAAAGCCATGTTGATTGCTGTTGGCATCCATTTGCTCCTGCTGATGTTTGAAGTTCTGGTCTGTGACAGGATTGAAAGAGGAAGTCATTTCTGGCTTCTGGTCTTCATGCCATTGTTCTTTGTTTCCCCGGTATCTGTTGCAGCGTGTGTCTGGGGCTTTAGGCATGACAGGTCACTAGAGGTAAGATTTGTGTATTTAATCATCTTTAAAAATCTTACTCTAATGTCAGTCTCTTACCCTAGGTGAAGAACAGACTAATCCTTGACTCTGATTGTGGTTTACAAAGGAACAAATGTCTTCAGCTTTCTCCTAGCTTTCTATCTTATAAGCTACCTGTGTCTATCAGTCTTGTGAAATAACCAAGAGGATTTACAGAGATACAGACACAAGAGAGCGATTTCAAGGAATGGTTCCACATGGTTGTGGAACTGGTATGAACAGACAGGAAGGCTGGGGACTCAGCAGGAGTTGACACTCCAGATTGGAGGCTGAATTTTTTCCTTTCCAGGAAACCTCAGACATTGCATTTAAAGCCTCCAAGTATTTGGATAAGGGTCACTTACCCTACAGTATTGAGAATACTTTAAAAACTTGATGCTGTCACAGTAACACTTATCCTAGTATTTAATTAAATAACTGGTACACTAGTTCATCTGAATTGACACATAAAATTTAACTGTCTCACTACCTCATCCCCTATGATGTCACTTCTTAGCTGCCCTCTAGTTGGCTTGTCCCGATATGCCCACGTGTTATTTAGTCTTTCAGCAAATTTTTTTCAAGTATCTATATACACAAGCCCTTTAGACCCAAGAAGAGGAGCTATAGAATTAAATAAAATACTAAGACTAATAATAGTGAAAACAGTTGTAGATGATATTTATAGTATTCTTAATCTGGGCCAAGCATTTGCATGGTCACCTCATAAATAGCTGCAGCATAGTAAATATTTACAACAACCTTGTGAGAGAGGTGCAGTTGTTTTCCTGAGAAAGATAATTTAAATGCCAGAGCATTTAACCACAAAGGAACTGAGGACACAAAGCAATGTACTGATAGATTTAGAGGACAATGGGAAGTATTAGAAACCCTCCCACATACACTTCTCATCTGATATTTCATTTTCTGTGATTTTAGTTACTTGACGTCAACTTTGGTCTAAAAATGTAGTATAAAATAAGATGTTTGGGAGAAAAATTGGTGTACAATTAATAAAACCTCAGAGAAAGATATTGGGGTTCAACCTGAAGTTCAGAAAAGCAAAGCAGCCAGCCACTGGCTCTTACCTCTACTTCAGTCTGAAATGGCAATCCTGCCTCCAGGAATCTCAGAATGAGACTGTGACTGAGAGCTGCCTCCTCCCATTTTATAATCCTCTCTAGGGCTGGGATTAAGGGCGTGCAGCATGGTTTCTATGGCAAACTAGTGTTGCTACTAGTGGTGTGTGTCACCACTGCCTGATCTGTAAGGCTGACCAGTGTGGCTGTTTTACTTTTCTTTTTTTTTTTTTTTTCTTCTTTTTTTTTTTTCTTCTTTTTTACTTAAAATTTCCAACTGCTCCCCGTTTCCCATTTCCCTCCCCCTCCTCCCACATATTGGCCCCTCCCCCCGCTCCCCTCCCCCTATCCCCACTCCTCTTCTCCTCCCCCTAGTCCACTCCCCCTCCCTCTCGATACTGAAGAGCAGTCCAAATTCCCTGCTCTACATGAAGACCAAGGTCCTCCCACTTCTATCTAGGTCCAGGAAGGTGAGCATCCAAACAGGCTACGCTCCCACAAAGCCAGTTCATGTATTAGGATCGAAACCTAGTGCCATTGTCCTTGGCTTCTCATCAGCCTTCACTGTCCGCCTTGTTCAGAGAGTCCAGTTTCAACCCATGCTTATTCAGTCCCAGTCCAGCTGGCCTTGGAGAGCTCCCAATAGATCAGTTCCACTGTCACAGTGGGTGGTGCACCCCTCGTGGTCCTGATTTCCTTGCTCATGTTCTCCCTCCTTCTGCTCCTCATTTGGACCTTAAGAGCTCAGACGGTTGATCCAAATTGGGTCTCTGTCTCTCTCTCGATCCATCGCCAGATGAAAGTTCCTGTGCCATTCTCCTTGGCCTCTCGTCAGCTCTCATTGTCCACCACATTAAGAGAGTCCGGTTTTATCCCATGTTTTTTTCAGTAGCAGTCCAGCTGGCCTTGGTGAGCTCCCAATAGATCGGCCCCCCTGTCTCAGTGGTTGGGTGCACCCCTCATGGTCCTGACTTCCTTGTTCATGTTCTCTCTCCTTCTGCTCCTCATTATAACCTTGGGAGCTCAGTCCGGTGCTCCAGTGTGGGTCTCTGTCTCTATCTCCATCCATCGCTAGATGAAGGTTCTATGGCGATATGCAAGATATTCATCAGTATGATTATAGGATAGGTTCATTTCAGGTTCCCTATCCTCAGGTGCCCCAATGAACTAACTGGGGACATTGCCCTGGGCTTCTGGTAGCCATTCCAGGTTCAAGTCTCTTGCCAACCCTTAGGTGGCTCCCTTAACTAAGGTATGAGTTTCCCTGCTCCCCCATCCAACCTTCCTTTACCCCCAATCACCCCAATTCCCCCAGTTCCCCTCATCCTCTCCTTCACACTTTTCTCTCCCCATCTCCCCTCATCCCCATCCCACCCCACCCCCCAAGATTCCCATTTTTTGCCCATCAATCTTGTCTATTTCCCATAGCTGGGAGGATATCTATATGTTTTTCCTTGGGTTTACCCTCTTGTTTAGCTTCTTTAGGATCACAAATTATAGACTCAGTGGCCCCTATCCATGGCTAGAAACCAATTATGAGTGAGTACATCCCATGATCTTCTTTTTGGGTCTGGGTTACCTCACTCAGGATCGTATTTTCTATTTCCATCCATTGGCATGCAAAATTCGAGAAGTCATTGTTTTTTACCGCAGAGTAGTACTCTAATGTATATATATTCCACACTTTCTTCATCCATTCTTCTATTGAAGGGCATCTAGGTTGCTTCCAGGTTCTGGCTATTACAAATAATGCTGCTATGAACATAGTTGGACAAATGCTTTTGTCATATGCTAGGGCATCTCTTGGGTATATTCCCAAGAGTGCTATTGCTGGGTCCAGGGGTAGGTTGATCCCAATTTTTCTGAGAAACCGCCACACTGATTTCCAAAGTGGTTGCACAAGTTTGCAGTCCCACCAGCAATGGATGAGGGTACCCCTTTCTCCACAACCTCTCCAGCAAAGGCTATCCTTGGTGTTTTTGATTTTAGCCATTCTGACAGGTGTAAAATGATATCTCAAAGTTGTTTTGATTTGCATTTCTCTGATCGCTAAGGAGGTTGAGCATGACCTTAAGTATCTTTTGGCCATTTTAACTTCTTCTGATGAGAATTCTCTGTTCAGTTCAGTGCCCCATTTTTTAATTGGGTTAATTATCCTTTTAAAGTCTAGTTTCTTGAGTTCTTTATATATTTTGGAGATCAGACCTTTGTCTGTAGCGGGGTTGGTGAAGATCTTCTCCCAGTCAGTTGGCTGCCTTTTTGTCTTAATGACAGTGTCCTTTGCTTTACAGAAGCTTCTCAGTTTCAGGAGATCCCATTTATTCAATGATGCCCTTAATGTCTGTGCTGCTGGGGTTATACATAGGAAGCGATCTCCTGTGCCCATATGTTGTAGGGTACTTCCCATTTTCTCTTCTATCAGGTTCAGTGTGTTCAGATTGATATTGAGGTCTTTGATCCATTTGGACTTGAGTTTTGTGCATGGTGATAGATATGGGTCTATTTTCATTCTTCTACAGGTTGACATCCAATTGTGCCAGCACCATTTGTTGAAGATGCTTTCTTTCTTCCATTGTATACTTTTAGCTCCTTTATCGAAAATTAGTTATTCATAGGTTTGTGGGTTAAAATCCGGGTCTTCTATACGATTCCATTGGTCGACTGCTCTGTTTTTATGCCAGTACCACGCTGTTTTCATTACTGTAGCTCTGTAATAGAGTTTGAAGTCAGGGATGGTAATGCCTCCAGAAGTTCCTTTATTATATAAGATTGTTTTGGCTATCCTGGGTTTTTTGTTTCTCCATATAAAGTTGATTATTGTCCTTTCAAGATCTGTGAAGAATTTTGATGGGATTTTAATGCTGATTGCATTGAATCTATAGATTGCCCTTGGTAGAATTGCCATTTTTACTATGTTGATCCTCCCAATCCAGGAGCAAGGGAGATCCTTCCATTTTCTGGTATCCTCTTCAATTTCTTTCTTCAATGCCTTAAAGTTCTTGTCAAATAGATCTTTCACTTCCTTGGTTAGAGTTACCCCAAGATAGTTTATGCTTTTTGTGGCTGTCGTGAAAGGTGATGATTCTCTTATTTCCCTCTCTGCTTCCATATCCTTTGTGTATAAGAGGGCGACTGATTTTTTGGAGTTGATCTTGTATCCTGCCACATTACTAAAGGCGTTTATCAGCTGTAGGAGTTTTTTGGTGGAGTTTTTGGGGTCGCTCATGTACACTATCATATCATCTGCAAATAATGCAAGTTTAACTTCTTCCTTTCCAATTTGAATCCCCTTTGTCCCCTTATGTTGTCTTATTGCTATTGCTAAAACTTCGAGAACTATATTGAAGAGGTATGGAGAGAGTGGACAGCCTTGGCGTGTTCCTGATTTTAGTGGGATGGCTTTAAGTTTCTCTCCATTTAATTTGATATTAGCTGTCGGCTTGCTGTATATAGCTTTAATTAAATTTAGGTATGACCCTTGTATCCCTAATCTCTCCAAGACTTTTATCATAAAGGGATGTTGAATTTTGTCAAATGCTTTTTCAGCGTCTAATGAAACGATCATATGGTTTTTTTCTTTCAGTTTATTTATATGATGGATTACATTGATAGACTTGCGTATGTTAAACCAGCCCTGCATCTCTGGTATGAAGCCTACTTGATCATAATGGATAATTTTTCTAATGTGTTCTTGGATTCAGTTTGCCAGAATTTTGTTGAGGATTTTTGCATCGATGTTCATGAGTGAGATTGGCCTGTAATTTTCTTTCTTGGTTGGGTCTTTGTGTGGTTTGGGTATCAGAGTTACTGTAGCTTCATAAAAGGAATTTGGCAATGACTCTTCTGTTTCTATATTGTGAAATACCTTAAGGAGTATAGGTATTAGGTCTTCTTGGAAGTTCTGGTAGAATTCCGCATTGAAACCATCTGGTCCTGGACTTTTTTTGGAAGGGAGGTTTTTGATAACTGCTTCTAATTCTTCACGACTAACAGGTCTATTTAGGTTGTTCACCTGGTCCTGGTTTAACTTTGGTATATGGTATTTATCTAAAAAAGTGTCCATTTCTTTTACATTTTCCAGTTTTGTGTCATAGAGGCTTTTGTAGTAAGATCTAATGATTCTCTGAATTTCCTCTGTGTCTGTGGTTATGTCTCCCTTTTCATTTCTGATCTTATTAATTTGCAAATTCTCTCTCTGCCGTTTGATTAGTTTGGATAGGGGTTTATCAATCTTGTTGATTTTCTCCAGGAACCAGCTTTTTGATTTATTGATTCTTTCAATTGTTTTCTGTGTCTCTATTTTGTTGATTTCAGCCCTCAGTTTGATTATTTCCAGTCTTCTACCCCTTCTAGGTGAGTCTGCTTCTTTTTTTTCTAGAGCTTTCAGGTGGGCTGTTAAGTCTCCAATGTGTGCTTTCTCTGTTTTCTTTAAGTGGGCAGTTAGTGCTATGAACTTTCCTCTCAGGACTGCTTTCATAGTGTCCCATAGGTTTGAGTATGTTGTTTCTTTATTTTCATTGTCTTCAAGAAAGACTTTAATTTCTTTCCTTATTTCTTCCTTAATCCAGGTATGGTTCAGTAGTTGACTATTCAGTTTCCATGAGTTTGTAGGCTTTCTGGGGGTAGCATTGTTGCTGAATTCTAGCTTTAATCCATGGTGATCTGATAAGATACAGGTGGTTATTAATATTTTTTTGTAACTGTGAATGTTTGCTTTGTTACCGAGTATGTGGTCGATTTTTGAGAAGGTTCCATGAGCTGCAGAGAAGAAGGTATATTCTTTCCTATTTGGGTGGAATATTCTATAGATGTCTGTTAAGTCCATTTGATTCATTACCTCTATTAATTCTTATTTCTCTGTTAGGTTTCTGTCTGATTGACCTGTCCATTGGTGAGAGAGGAGTATTAAAGTCTCCTACTATTAATGTGTGCGGTTTGATGGCTGCCTTGAGTTTTAACAATGTTTCTTTTACGTACGTGGGTGCTTTTATATTAGGGGCATAGATATTCAGGATTGAGATTTCATCCTGATGAATTGTTCCTGTTATGAGTAGAAAATGTCCCTCTCCATCTCTTCTGATTGATTTAAGTTTGAAGTCAACTTTGTTAGAAATTAGTATGGCCACACCTGCTTGTTTCCTAGGTCGATTTACTTGATAAGCCTTATCCCAGCCCTTTACTCTGAGTAGGTGCCTGTCTTTGTGGTTGAGGTGTGTTTCTTGTAAACAGCAGAATGTTGGATCCTGTTTTCGTATCCAATCTCTTAGTCTGTGCCTTTTTATAGGTGAGTTGAGTCCATTGACATTAAGTGATATTAATGACCAGTGGTTGTTAACTCCGGTCATTTTTTTTTTAGTAGTAGATTTTGTGTGTTTCCCTTCTTTGAGATGTGCTGGTAAAGGGTTTCTAGATGTCTGAGTTACTGTGGTCATTGTTGGACTCCTTGATTAGTGATTTTCCTTCTATTACTTTCTGTAAGGCTGGATTTGTGGCTACGTATTGTTTAAATTTGTTTTTATCCTGGAAAATTTTGTTTTCTCCATTTATAGTGAACGAAAGCTTGGCTGGGTATAGTAGTCTGGGCTTGCATCCATGGTCTCTTAGTTTCTGCAGTACATCTATCCAGGACCTTCTGGCTTTCATGGTTTCCATAGAGAAGTCAGGTGTAAGTCTGATAGGTTTACCTTTATAAGTAACTTGGCCTTTTTCCTTTGCTGCTCTTAGTATTCTTTCTTTATTCTGTATGCTTTGTGTTTTGATTATTATATGGCGAGAGGATGTTTTTTTTTTGATCCAGCCTATTCGGTGTTCTGTATGCTTCTTGAACCTTCATAGGTATATCTTTCTTTAGGTTGGGAAAGTTTTCTTCTATAATTTTATTAAATATATTTTCTGGACCGTTGAGCTGCGCTTCTTCTCCTTCTTCTATTCCTATTATTCTTAGGTTTGGTCTTTTTATTGTGTCCCATATTTCCTGAATGTTTTGTGATGAGAATTTGTTGGCCTTGCTGTTTTCTTTGATTAGCGTGTTTATTTTCTCTATGGTATCTTCAGAATCTGAGATTCTTTCTTCTATCTCTTGTATTCTGTTGGTTATGCTTGTTTCTGTAGTCTCTATTCGTTTACCTAGATTTTCCCTGTCCAGCTGGCCTTCTGTTTGTGTTTTCTTCTTTGCCTCCATTTCAGTTTTTAAGTCTTGAACTGTTTCCATTATTTGTTTGATTGTTTTTCCTTGGTTTCCTAGGGTATCATTCACTGATTTACTCAATTCTTCAAACTTTCTGTTATACTTCTCATCCATTTCTATAAGGGCATTTTTTACATGCTGTTTAAGGGCGTCAATCACTTTCATAAAGTCAATTTTATCTACTTCTTCATGATTAAGGTGTTCATGTCCTCCTGTTGTGAGGTCGCTGGGTTCTGGTGGTTTCATATAGTTTTTCAGATTGTTGGGTGAATTCTTGCATTGGCGCCTGCCCATCTCTTTCTCCGAATGCTCCCCTATGGATCTTCTTTTACAGGATCAGGTCTCCTTGCCTACTGATGTACTTTCCCAGTGATGGCACCCTGCAGTGATAGCTCTCCTGGTGCTCCAGTGATGTCTCTCCTGTTACCAATATCAGATCTCCGTGCCCAAAGATGGCAATCCTGGTACCCAGATTAGCTCTACCACTGATGGCTCTCTTGGTGCCAAGATCAGATCTCCATGCAGGTTGGGTAGTTCGTAAACAAAGGCCTTACCTTGTTTGGTGCAGGCAGGCCAGTGAACCAAAGGAAGTCTCGCCTGCCTACTTGCCCTGAGGATTTGCCCCCAGCGCCAGACAGACTGAGCTGGATGGTGTTATGTGCCCAAAGAGGAAAGGGGGCAGAAGGAAGAAGGGTTCTGGATGCAAGCTGGGTGGGACAAGAAGAGAGAGGCAGTATGCAGGGTGTAGAGCCCCTGCAGGGAGGCAAGGGAGTATAGGGTGGGGGATGAGTAACTTCAGAGTTCCCTGTCCAGGGCTGCTTCCGCCGCCGCCAGTCAGGTCACAAACTCACCCTGCTGCTGTCTCTCCTGGTGCCTAGATCAGATCTCCATGCAGGTTGGGTAGTTTGTAAACAAAGGCCTTACCTTGCTTGATGCAGGCAGGCTGGAGAGACAAAGGAAGTCTCGTCTGCCTACTTGCCCTGAGGATTTGCCCCCAGCGCCAGACAGACTGAGCTGGATGGTGTTATGTGCCCAAAGAGGAAAGGGGGCAGAAGGAAGAAGGGTTCTGGATGCAAGCTGGGTGGGACAAGAAGAGAGAGGCAGTATGCAGGGCGTAGAGCCCCTGCAGGGAGCCCAGGGAGTATAGGGTGGGGGATGAGGAACTTCAGAGTTCCCTGTCCAGGGCTGCTTCCGCTGCCGCCAGTCAGGTCACAAACTCACCCAGCTGCTGTCTCTCCTGGTACCTAGATCAGATCTCCCTGCAGGTTGGGTAGTTTGTAAACAAAGGCCTTACCTTGCTTGATGCAGGCAGGCTGGAGAGACAAAGGAAGTCTCGCCTGCCTACTTGCCCTAAGGATTTGCCCCCAGCGCCAGACAGACTGAGCTGGATGGTGTTATGTGCCCAAAGAGGAAAGGGGGCAGAAGGAAGAAGGGTTCTGGATGCAAGCTGGGTGGGACAAGAAGAGAGAGGCAGTATGCAGTGTGTAGAGCCCCTGCAGGGAGCCCAGGGAGTATAGGGTGGGGGATGAGGAACTTCAGAGTTCCCTGTCCAGGGCTGCTTCCGCTGCCGCCAGTCAGGTCACAAACTCACCCTGCTGCTGTCTCTCCTGGTGCCTAAATCAGATCTCCCTGCAGGTTGGGTAGTTTGTAAACAAAGGCCTTACCTTGCTTGATGCAGGCAGGCTGGAGAGACAAAGGAAGTCTCATCTGCCTACTTGCCCTGAGGATTTGCCCCCAGCGCCAGACAGACTGAGCTGGATGGTGTTATGTGCCCAAAGAGGAAAGGGGGCAGAAGGAAGAAGCTGTTTTACTTTTCTAATACTCAGGTATACTTTATTTATTAAAATACAAATGAAATGCAACTGCAAAAGAGCATATGCATGCTACTTTGATCATAGTATTTTGTTAGAGTTGTTCTGTTTAGTGATTATTGTTGTTAACCTCTTAACTGTTACTAATTTATAGATTAAACTTTTATCATAGGTATGTGCATATTGGGAATAAAACAATATATAAATGGTTTAGTATAGTCTGCAGTTTCGGATATCCACAGGGAATTGTAGAGCATATCCCCCACAAATAAAGTACAGAGTGTGACTGAACATGTCTTGTTTTAACCTGTGTGGATAAAGAGGAGACTGCAGCTGGTCTGGAAGGAACATATAAAACTGGAGACTGAACCTAGGGATAGGTTTAAAACAAAATCCCAAGAGAAAGGAATAGTGATAGAGCTAGGTCACAGGAACAGTACCTAGAGTATCAAGAAGGATTTAGTCTTGATGGACAGGGATCTTTCTATTATAGAAGTGTTGAAAAGGCATGGAGTGAATGTGATATACTGTAGAGGGAGAGTACCTTTCTCAGTCCTCATTTACTTTTTTTTGTAGTTTTTAAAAACCTTCAGTAAATTCAACCACTTCTTTTTTTGTACTACTCCCCTCTGACTTCTTACCAAAGACTGCTGAAAAAAAAATCACCTGATTGATGGACAAAACCATCATAAGTTTATGGCTTGCAGCTTCAGCCAGACATGGATTAACAGGGCCAGAGCATTCTCGACCTCAAAGAATATATACTGATTTGTGGTTAAGAATGGGGAAAGTTGTATTCTCTTTATAGGTAAGGTACAGGTATGCACATAGTATATTATCACCAAAATATGTACAACACTAAAATTTTATGAGAGGTATAATTAGGAAACAAATATATCACAGTGGTTCTTAGAGTTGGAGAGTCAATATGGAAGCAAGGATATAGGTGGTACAGTCCAGTACCATCTGTCTGTACACATGACCTCTAATTTTCCAGGGGTATTTGAGTCTTTGCCCTCCTTAAAAACCTCCATGTTCCCCATCTTCTCTCTTTTCAGGCCTGTCTTGGCCACACTTATCCCAGAAACTTTGTTTGTGCATCATCCCCCCCCACCATCTGAATGAGAAAAAAAGTTGTCATCTTTTTTTTCTTTCTAGTCACAGAGCAGCTCTTCCATATTACTCTGTCTCCAATGCTTTATTCACTGCCTTATTCCTCACTTACTCTGTGCTTACTGAGCTCTATTCCACATTCACTAGGACCTGGCACAAATGCCTCGAACCAATTAGAGTAGGTTTCTTTCAATAACTTATCTTTTCAGACCACTGACCACTGTGTGATGGTACCTTTTGCACTTCAGTGACCAAAATATCTCACAGAAACAATTTAAAGAAGAAAGAATTGAAATGTGATAAACTAATTAACCTTCCAGAAGAACTCTCAATGTAGTCCAGCATTCAGTCTGTAGAATATATATTGCTGGCAGCTTTTAGTCAGATTTATAGTGAGAATTGGGAGCAGAAAGCAGAACAGAAGGATTTAAAGAAAGCTACAGTTTAGGTTTTGTAATAGTTATTTTCTGTTACTAAGATAGCACCCTGACTCATAGAAGAGTTTGTTTGAGGTTTACTGTTCAGATGGATAAGATTCCATGATGACAGAGGCAGGAGGCAGGATAGCAAGAGCAGGAAGCTGAGGTGTCACATTGTCAACCTCAGTCATGAAGACTAAAGAGAAAATTACAAGGAGGAGGAGGAGACTTTTAATCTCAAATCTTATCCCCAGTGACAACCTCCCTCTGGCATGGCTACACCTGGCAAACTTACTACGACAGGAACTGGTGAGCAAATGTTCAAATGTGTGAGACTAGGATGAGCATTTCTCATCCAAACTATTCTGGGTCTAAAAGGCCATAAGCTTGGCATCTGAGAATATTGGATACATTTTTTTTTTTAAAAATTCAACTATTTTACACCATGACAATAGGAAAGTATCTCTGAGGGCTTTGCAGCAATTATGATTTCAGTGGTGTAAAATTATGAACTCATTTGAAAGATTTTTTTTTTTTTAAGAGAGCGCTTGGGATCCTATCCAGGTATTTATTGACTGGTGTAACCATGGTGTGAGCAGTGGTAGACTTTGGTGTTGTCCACAAGTTGCTAGTTTTGTAGGCATAATGTAGGAGTTACAAGGTCACAAAGAATTCTACTTGTATTTCAAAAGAAAGCCTGTGGTGCCTGGCAATGTGTGTGACAGTGTCAGAATCCCGGAAAGCAGCCTTTGGTAGGACAATGTACAAAACTATGAGAGGGAAGCCAAAATTCAGTGGAGACCCCAAGATGTTAGATATACCAAGGATGTGGAATATCTGTCAAAGAAAGCCATTGGAAGTGAGAAGAGAAGTTCTCATAGAGATAGACAATAGAACCTGCCAGGGGCTCCTTCTTGAGAAAGTAGAAAGGAGCATAGTCCAGGCATATTAAAAAATAGAGATGAGAGGAACTGGTCAATCAAGTGGACCCCATAGTAGTCAAAATGTTCCTAGAATAGAAGTAAGAGAGAAATGTCAGTGCTAGGGAGTGGGAGCCTTTACACAGAGATGGCTCACCAATGAAAGTGCTTGCTGTGAAGGCATGCAGTCCTGCGGTTGTATTCTGCCTCAGTCAACTGTTCTGTTGCTGTGAAGAGACACCATGACCAAGGCAACTCTTGGAAAGGAAGGTATTTCATTAGGGACTCACAGTTCTGAGGTTAGTCCATTAGCATCATGGTGAGTGTATGGTAACATGTAGGCAGGCTTGGTGCTCAAGAAGGAGTCTAGAGCTCTCTGTGCAGATTCACAAAAGTGTTGGGGAGACAGACAGCCAGATGGACTGGACCTTGCCAAAAGCAAAACACACACACAGAGACACACACACACACACAAAACAAAAACAAAATAACAAAACCCTCAGATCCCACCCCCATCCAGTAACACACTTCCTCTAACAAGGCCATACCTCCCAAAGCTTGTAATCCTTTGAAACAATGCTACTCCCTGCTGACTAAGCATTCAAATATATGAGCCTGTGGGGACTTACTTTTCAAACCACCACAGATGGAATCTCAGTGCAAGGAGGCAGAAAGAGGCAGCTCCTGAGGGCTTTGCTGACCAGGCAGTCTACGCATAGGTTAAGTTACAGGCTTTATAAGAGACCCTGTCTCAAAAAAATAAAGTAGGACACTGACATGGTGGCACACACCTTTAAGGCAGAGGGCAGATAGATCTCTGAGACAAGTCTGTTCTACATAGTGAGTTCCAGAGCAACACAGTGAGAACCTGTCTCCAAATAAGTAAGCAAATGAATTGGATGGAGAAGTTAAGTAATTGAGGAAGATACTCAACGTTAACCTCTGGCCTCCCTGTGTACCTATGTGAGTGAATCCTCGTGCATATACACACACACACACAAAGTAAATAATTTCTTATAAATATGCACTGAAGTGCTCTCATCATCCTAGTGAACTCTGCACCAAGAAAACTGACTGGCACCTGTATCATGCATACTCCTAGCTTGAAATGGTTTGTTTTTCCCCTTTTCTTCCACTGTGTTACCTGTATTGGTGCAACAAAATTACAAACAGTATTTTCAGCAGCTGTTAGGATTAAAAGCTGGATTTGGAAGATGTGGGTGAAGAGCTGGTAGAGCGTTCTCTAGAGTAAAAGTATGTTTATAGACGAGGACGAAGTCTGTCACCAGATAAAAGCAGTCTGGGGACCTTTCTGTGCAAAGAGTCATTCATCCATCTTCAAGGGACTAGAGCTGTGGAATTGGTTTTTGGAGGGTGAGTGAAAACCTGAACTAGACTTAGGAAGTCATAATATCAGTAAAGAGGAAGTAAGGTTGCCTGGGAGAATGGGCAGAATGTGATGACTGGATATGAGAATGTGGAGACTGCAATAGGCTGCCGTGTTGTCTTACAGTGGTATAAAGGGGAGGGACAGGGTTCAGGAGATGGTGAGCTAAGTTGGGGATCAATTTAATGATAGGTGCTTTTAAGAGCCATGTGACACCTGCACATTGGACCTGTCGTGCAGCAGTAAGGCTAGCTTGCAGGCAGATTTCAGAAGCAATCAATAGGCAATGTAATAAGCTGCAGTGTTGCTTAAACTTTCCCCACCCCAGGTGGGGTGAATGAGTGTTTGTGTGATTCACTAGTAGAGATACAGTTTGGGGTGCTAGAAGTGTAACCATTTAAGGACTGGAAAGGGAGCCCAAGGAGAGATTTCTGAGTACTCACAGGATATCAAGACTGTACAGGAGGATTCTTGAAGCTCAGATAGTAGTAAAAAGGAAGATGGATTGGCCAACCATGAAACATTCTCCAAATAGACCACTAAGATACAGGTACAAATATTCCACCTATTGGTACTGAGGGCCTTTGTGAAGACAGTTTTTTTGTAGGATGGAAGTTGTCAGTAGCTTGGAATGGAGGACGAGACAATAGGGCCTTGTGTACCCATTTCTATCTCAAAAAACTAGACTGCAGCAGAAAAGGGGATTAGGCTAGGGGTACTGAATCACAGGAGAGATGAACTTACTTATATTTGGACATTTGGAATTTAATTGGGAATTGACAGTATCTTACTTAGGGTTTCTGCTGTGAAGAGACACCATAACCACAGCAGCTCTTATAAGGAAAACATTTAATTGGGGTGACTACCTTACAGTTTTGGGGTTCAATCCATTATCATGGCAGAGAGCATGGCAGCATGCAGGCAGACATGGTTCTGGAGAAGTAGCTGAGAGTCCTACATCTCGCAAGCAACAAGATGTCAAATGTAATACTGGGTGGTATCCTGAACATTGACACACTTCCTCCAGCAAGACCATACCCACTCCAACAAAGCCACACCTCCCAGTAGTGCCACTCAGATTATGGGTCTAGTCACACTCAGGCCACTACAGACAACTATAGTTTCTTACTGGGAAAGGTCAGTAGCATAGTCAGAATTAGGTGCAACACTGAATCTGTGAGTGTCAGCTTGAGGTGAGAAGGTCCTCAAAGAGTTGGGAAAGAGGCATGGGATTTGGGGCAGAGTCCTGGGTAGAAGTAAAGAGAAATCTGAGGGTGGTTATAAATATAGATGATTGTCGGTAGGTATGGAAAGGAAGCTTGGAGGAAATCTACTGCAGATTGCCTATTTTTCTTTCTTTTTTTCTAGAAAGATCATGATCTGGCCAACAGCGCTCAGATCTTGAACAGCGAAATGGCCAAGGCACCAGCTGACCATAAGGATTAGACAAAAAGACCTGTGCACAGTTCCCCTAAGCATGATACTTCTGTGCTTTTCTGTTGGCAAATAATCAGAAGCAGCACAGTAGTATTAAGGTTTTACCATATTATAATTTGCATTGCCTGCTAGCATATTAAACATATAACCACTATGTTAAATGCAACTTGTTTAACTGGTTCTTTTTTTGTTTTTTAGCTAGAAATCCTGTGCTCAGTCAACATTCTCCAGTTTATATTCATTGCCTTAAGACTGGACAAGATCATCCATTGGCCCTGGCTTGTATGTAGCTTTTTAAATCCTTAAACACTTTATTATAAAAGCAATTCATATTTATTGCAGGAGACGAGTAAAAAGCAAGCAAGCGTGTGAGCAGCAGACTAATGATCACATATAACACAAATGCCGGGGGCTAACATAGAGGGTTTTATTACCTTGTACATAAGCTATTGAGGTTACTCTGTATGTAAGATTTTGTATCCTGCTCTTTTGTTTTAATGTAGTGTAAGCATTTGCTCAGATCCAGAAATTGTCATTGTAAACATGACATTTAAGGCTTCATTGATTCATTAGTTGCATTTATGAAACATCTAGTTGCTGCTAGTACTTTTGATTTCAAAATGTTCCCATATGTATATATATTCTTAAGTTTTCTGAATTTTTTAACTGACACCCTAGTAACATTTATGGGGAAGAGTCAGACCTTTATTGCATATTTATAATATGTAATAATTAAATCAGCTTAATTACCATATCTATTACTTCAGACATTTATCATTTATTTGTGCAAGGAGTGTTCAAAATATTTTTCTCTTTTAGCAGTTTGGAACTATTTAATTATTATCAATCATAATTATCCTGCTATTCTATAAACATTACAAGAACTTTTTATCTCAAATCTCTGTATTTTTGGGTATAAAAATCCTTGTTTAATATTTTACTGTTTTCTTAGAAAGTATTCTAGGAAAGAATTACTGAGTTATAAGACAGAAACTTTTAAGAAATTTTTAAAGATTTTTTTAAAGATTTTATTACTTTTATGTATATGAGTATTGTGTGTATGTCAGTATACCATATACCTTTAGTGGCTGAGGAAGCCAGAAGAGAGGGCATATGATTCCCTGGGGTTGGAGCTACAGATGATTGTGAGGCACCATGTGGGTACCATGTGTGCAAGACCAGCAAGCACTCTAATCACTGAACCATTTCTCCAGCCCCAACATTGAAACTTTTTAACAGATTCATTTCCTATTGATATGTTTAGTTAGTGTATACAATAATGGAGTTAATTTTTACATTTTCATGTGTATATATTATTCATTGTTGTTTGCCTAAGTTTGCCCCCATTACCCTCTCTTATTTCTCCGTCCTGCTAGATCTTTCTCCTCTCCAAACCTACAACCTTTTACTTTCGTGTCATATATACATGTTTAAATCTAAATTCCACATATAAGAGAAAACATATATTTGTCTTTCCTTTACCATGTTTTACTCTCTCTTGTCCCTACCTTTAGACTCCTTCTTTCCCAACATATTCCCCATTTTTCTTTTACTTTCCTGCCATGTCATGTCATTCATTCATTCATACACGCACACACACATACACACACACACACAGACACGGACTTTTTAATAATATGGAGTTGGATTGATGGCTTGGAAATAGCTCCTATTCCAGAGGATCTGTTGCCTTCTGGCCTCCATGGGCACTGCACAAACATGGTGCACAGACATACATGCAGGTAAAACACCCCGCACACATAAAATAAAAGTAAAAGTAAATCTTTTTAAAAAGAAAAATGTAGGTTGGGTGGGAACCTTTAGAGATTATTCATATACATACATTTTATGCTCTTGAGCAGTGAAGTTGTAAGTCATTCTTCTAAACCATGGCTTCAGTTTACACTTGGTTAAAAGTGAGTGTGTGGGTGGAGAAGATAAGATACATTGATAAACATCAGAAGATATGCACTAGAGAATACAGTATTGTTTCAAGTAGTAATGATTTAGAAAAGAAGATTGGGTTGTGGTTGTAGCTGTTTGTAATGTTTGCCTACTATGCACAAGGCCTTGGATTCATTCCGATTACTGAATAAGCCAGGCCAGGTGGCACATGTTTGTAATATTAACACTTGTGAGGTATAGACAGGATAAAAAATTCAAGGTTAGCCTTGGCTACATGCAAGTTCTGGGCCAGCCTATACTACATGAGACTGTATCTCAAGGTGTTATACCAGTGTTTTAAACTTTGAATGGATTGTGTTTTCTTTGGTGCTTAATATATATTTGGGGTGTGTGTGTGTGTGTGTGTGTGTGCGCGCACGCATGCGTGTGTGTGGCCAGCCAGCTGGCCAGCCATCCACTTGTATATGTTAAGAAAAAAAGGAATCTTGAATGCTTTCCACAATTAGGTAACAGGAACCTGATTTTTAACCCTGTACTAATCCAAATGAATGAAGCAGTCTTACTGCATGTATCTTATAATTGGTAAGAAAGCAAAAGAAGATATTAAAACCACTATCCTTCTATTCGTGAAAGAAGTACCAATAAATTAACACCATCATGGATGTACTTTAGAGGAGCTATTGGAAGCAATACATAGACAGACATTGTAGCAAAACCTGTCATCAAGAACTCCAAGCTACTCAAGAGGCCTAAAAGTCATGAAACAACTCAAATCACAGGTCTAAGCTGAAATGGCAATTATAGCACTGTTAAAAGAAAGGTGGGAAAAAATTTGAAGCCTGCAATTAAGTGAAGCATTCTTTATAAATGGCATCAATAATAAGCTCTATAAGACAAAATTATAAATTTAGACTTCTTAAAGGAAAAAATAGATCACTGGCTGAGGAAAAGGTTTTGAAAGTACATGTCAAAACTTTGACTCAATTAAAAAATAAAGACTTACTCATGTGTATACCCCATACATCCCCCCACACCAATACACGCTGGTGATTGAGGAAGTGAGTGGCTGTGAAAAGTGAAGACATGAGTACACGAGATTGCGTGAGTGAATGAAAATGAGACTGAGTGTGAGAGTGGGGGTGAAAACGTGTGAGTAAATTTGACAGAATGCAAATGTGTGAGAGTTAGCTTTCCTGGAACTTACCATGTAAACCACAGAGATCCGCCTGCCTCTGCCTCCCGAGTGCTGGAATTAAAGGCGTGTGCCACCACCCAGCTGAGGAAGAATTCTTATGTTGAGTAACTAGACAGAGGGAGAGACTGAGTAAGCATGAGGGGTTATTTGAGTAAAAGACTATATGAATGAGCGATGGGAGGAGGTGGGGATGTAAAAGGGGAAGTATGAAGAAGTGAGTGAGAGTGACTGAAAGCAAGGGAGTGTGAATGAGTGTGTGAGAGGAAGTAGTGAGGAAGAGACAGAGTGGTTCTTATGCTGGAGGCAGAAATGATTCTAGTGGTATAGAATGGACATGAGTGACAGTGGGGGAGAGAATTATATGAATAGCCAAGAATGAGAGAAAATGAGTGGACTGACAGAGAGTGTGTAGGGCCAGCTAGGAAATATGAGGGAGCATGGGAGAGTAAATGATTGCAGGCCTGAGGGAATGACCAGTGTGCATGATGGTTAAATATGGGATTGGGAGCATGTGTGTAATAGTGAGCATGTTAGTAATGAGTTAGAGAGCAAGAGACCGGGATGTGGTAATAAGTGACTGAGAGTAAGGAAGTGGGAGTGTCCACGAGTGAAGGATTATGGGAGTGATTGAGAGAAGGGAGTGTGGGAATGACTGGGAGTGAAGAAGTGTGGGAGTGAGTGAATGACGAAATGAGTGACTTGAGAGGGAGGGAATGTGGTAAGAAAACTTTAAAATATGCTGAAGTGGAGGTCCAACTGGAAGGTTGTTATCTGAAGGGAAGAGGGCCTAATGACAGCATTCCTGGACAGAAATCCTATGGCAAATGTGATATTTCCCATACCATCTCCATAGAAGTCCTAGGCAGGAGGACTGTCTGTAGTCATGCTTCCCCTTGACTACCTGAACAGACCCAGCCAAGTGATAATGGTAGCTACCAGAGGCTACAGAGGAGCTCTGAAGACACTGTTTCTACTCCTCTGCAGGTCGTGTGTGTCCCTCTGTGGATCCTCATGTCCTTCTTGTGCCTGGTGGTCCTCTATTACATTGTTTGGTCTGTGCTATTCCTGCGCTCTATGGATGTGATTGCAGAACAACGCAGGACACATATAACCATGGCATTGAGCTGGATGACCATTGTGGTGCCTCTTCTTACTTTTGAGGTAACCTTTCTACAGGAAACTTCTTGTGCTCCCACACCCCACCCTTATCTGGGGCCCATCTGCCATAACTAGGTAGGTATACTGTGGTCTGTGTGCGAGACAGGAAGATCAGAGTGAATTTAGGACATTGAGATATGCTTGCAGAACTCACAGAGAACAGTACAACTCTAGCTGTAAGGCATCTGCCCATCTACTTTCTGCAAGTGAGTGTTGGATATCCTGGTTTTGTATTGAGTTTGGTGGGGAATTCTAGACTAGATACTATTGACTCCTTTGAATACACCCTGGGAGGAGTTTCTCATAAAACTTCTGGCAGTGGGAATCTTTCAGCTGGGTGGAATTTGACCCTGAGAAAGGATGCAAAATAGCCTATGGTCTTTTTTCCCTGGATAAATGTTTTTGTGCTATTGCCTATGGTGGCCTTCTTTCTTCCCAGACATAGCGTAGGTGACATGGAGAAGGATTATAACGGGGACAGCTGCAGACTTGGTCTATTTACTGGTGACACATAAATACCACTTTGAATTTGTCTTTCTGTAGATCCTGCTGGTTCATAAACTGGATGGCCACAATGCTTTCTCCTGTATTCCAATATTTGTTCCCCTGTGGCTGTCATTGATCACACTGATGGCAACAACATTTGGACAGAAAGGAGGAAATCACTGTATGTCCATAGACTAAGAAATTCTCTCTCTCTCTCTCTCTCTCTCTCTCTCTCTCTCTCTCTCTCTCTCTCCCTCCCTCTCTCTCTCTCTCTCTCTCTCTCTCTGTGTGCGCATGCATGCATGCATGTATATGCATGGGTTTGTGTGTGTGCGTGTGTCTTTGGTCTGTGCATGCACTGTGCTTTATGACATGATGAATCTCAGGACCCCAGTTTAGAAGTTGTTCTGGGTACTGTAAAGATGAGGAAGGGCAGTGGTACTCCTCAGAAAAGACATACTATCACATTTGCTTTGGGATGCTAGTCTGTATTATACCTCATTTGCAGTGCACACTACAGGGACAAGTGGAGGTAGAACCAGACATGGCAGGTGTCTCTGAGTTCTCATTCTATGCTCCTTAAAAATGGACTCTAGATTTTTTTCTGGGTCCATGAAAAATCCATATTTTTCAGCAAAATGTCAAGAGTCATCCCAGGTCCCTTTTTCTACCCATCTCTCAAAAGAATAGAATATTTTCTGTTTCATGGAGCTAGGCTACTCTGTCTTAATTAATATACTATGGCACACACCTGGAGGTAGTCTTTGGTGTACAAAAAAGTTCCACGATATTCCACAATGGAGTATAAGAAAGGTTTATTTATTTGGGGTTAAACTCACAGAAAGGGTAGCAATTCACAGTCCTCTGCGAGTGCTGGGGACTAAAACCAAATCCAGTCAGGTAAAGCTGCACTATTTAGCCTACGTCACCATTTTCAACCATGAGCTCTGATTGGAGGCTGGAAAATCACCTCCCAACAGGGACCTGGGGATGCTGCCACTACTGGCCTGGGGCCCTACTCTGAGAACTTTGGATGTGGAGATCTAAATCCCTCTGCATACTGGGCAATTAGATCCTGGGCAACCTTCACTTGTGAGGAAACTGAATGCAGTGGTATATAGTGCCATTAAAACTCATTGTTCAGGAAAGAAATGTGACATGAAACCCTAGTGTTTGAAAGAAAAAAATTCTTATTTTTCAGGGTGGTTTGGTATTCGCAAAGATTTCTGCCAGTTTCTGCTTGAAATATTCCCATTTTTGAGAGAGTATGGAAACATTTCATATGATCTCCACCATGAAGATAATGAGGAAACAGAAGAAACTCCCATTCCAGAACCTCCTAAAATCGCACCTATGTTTCGCAAGAAGGCCAGGGTGGTCATCACCCAGAGCCCTGGCAAATATGTCCTCCCTCCACCCAAATTAAATATTGAAATGCCAGACTAAAGCGTACCACCGGGGCTGGAGTGTGGGTGCACTGGAACGCACACTCCCACTTCCCTTGCCCCCAACCCAGGCCTAGAACTGCGGACCTCCATCTGAAGCCTTGTTTGCGTCCAGTGCCAACCAACCACTCATAACAGAACATAGATGGCAGGAACTAAGGGTGTCTACCAATACGGATGCCAGTGACACATCAGAAAAAAACCCACTTCTTTCTGTATGGGTACCTGAAGTGTGTTCTCATTCCTGTGGTACCCACCAAGGGATAACTGCTGCCAAGACCTGCAGAAGCACATCTGTGGTCTTGGCAGATTTTCTAGTGCTAAATTTCTTTTAAAGTATTGGAAGATGTGGTTCTTATGGGACCACTTCCATTTGTGGCTCAACTGTGCTGCTATAGGTAGCCAGTGGGGACTGTAACTAGGTCTGTGCACACCTGTTGTGTTCAGATACAGTCCAACCTTGCTTCCCTGTCCCTGCTGTACAGAAATTTCGCTTTAGGCAGGATGACAGCAGGTTTGCAGGGCTTCATCAGTGAGCCCTTCCCAATGGCATGATTCCATGCCTGTATAGTATTTATATAGCTATTTTAGCATTGTAATATACAGTATCAAATCCTAGTTCTGTACAGCATATTCTCTGTTAAAATATTTTTTTACAAGCTTGTGCTGGAGATGGATGGGTTAAGCCATGGTAGAATCAGATGGCTCAAATGTTTTGACCCAGACAGATCCCCCCACCTTCACTTACCATGACCACCAATACCCTGGAGTCCATCTTTTACATAATACTGCTCCTGCTAGCACAGTTGCTATAAGTGAGAAGAGGTCTGTTCTTTTCCAACATGGGGATGGGAGAATCAGCCTAAAATCCCAAGAAGTGCCCACTTGAGACCAGGGCACTGGAGAAGGTTGCCAAGGTAGAGCAGAACAGCCAGGGACCTCTGTCCAATTACAGAGAGGTGTGCCCACCTGCAAGAAAAATTCTACATGCTGGTACATAGATGCCTATCACCTGTCAGCAGTTTCTCCAGGTTCTGCTGGTATAGTCAGCCCCAAACCCACCATACAAGAACAATAATTTTTAGTCTAAATCAAATTATTCATTTCCCAATGGAAGTAAAGGGAGCATTGATCTTCCTGATCAGGAGGTGCAATGGATTTTGACAGTCACCTGATAAGTGGCTTCAGTCACACATAATTGAAATCTATGACCCTGATCCTACCACTGGCACAGGCTTCTAGCAAGCCTGTTCTGTTTCAGGAGAAACAAGGAACAGAGTGTAGCATTTTTCGCTTGGTCTGTTAAAAATGTGGCTAAATCCACTATTTTTGCTCCTGTAGTAGTTCAATAAAGTGGTTCATTTTACACATGTACTGTGTGTATTTCACTTTGTAGAGAAACTGGAGTTATTCTTGCCCTGTGCCGAGAACATCATCTGGCTGCCACTGACAAGTAAAACAGGCAGGTAGAGTAAGCATCCTTTGCTGGGTCTCTTCAAAGCAGTAGTAGAGGGTATACAAAGGAAAAAACCACCTGCCATCCATTCATAGTGGCTTCCTGATGACCTTCTGCCATTGAAAGCTTTGAAGGCCTTCTAGACTATTCCTAGGGTTTTAGAACACACCAGCAATTGCAATGCACAGTTCTGTCTAGCTCTCTTAGCTGTCTCTGCAATTCAAAAGGAATTTTACTGGGTGGTCTTTCAGGTCATGGTTGACAGGAACTGACAGGAAAATCAAACAGTTGCTATTGGTGAGAAATATCCTGCATGTAACCAGAGATCAGGCATGAATTCTTTTCTTGAGCTCCATGGATTTCAGAAAATGCCTTGTTCAGTCAAAGCAGTAGCTGAGATTCATCTGCCAGGTGCTTTGCTCCTGTTTTATGAACCATCAGTTCTCTTCTCCCTGTGAGGAAATTAAGAAATTTCTGCTCCTATTGCTTCAGCCTACTGCTCCCAAAGGCCTGGGACTCTGGGGTCACTATGTGAACATTGTGGAGATTTTGTTTATTGTAACACGAATGGGGCCTGCTTGTTCGGGTTTCTGTCCCACCTGGTACCCCACAACTGGCAAGCCCCAAAGAAAATCACACAGAGATCTCTATAAGTTATAAAAGCTGATTGGCCCATTTGCTCAGGCTACTTATTAGCTCTTGTAGCTCATATTAACCCATTATTCTGATCTATTTTTGCCATATGGTTTGGTACCTTTCTCAGCATGGCAGCTCACATCTTCTTCAGAGTCTGGGCAGGAGTGGGAGAAATCAACTTCCTCCTTCCCAGAATTCTCCTGTTCTCATTGCATCATTTCTACTCCATGTATGGTTTTCTCACCTATACTTCCTGCCTGGCCAATCAGCGTTTATTTAAAACTTGATTGACAGAATACAGACAATTCTCCTGTACCAGTTTCTTCTTAGAAATGTCTGGAGAGGTAGTTCTATGTGAAAGGACAATGGGTTATCAAAGCTGCTTTGACTTGTCATCTCTGCTCACCTCTCCGCACCACACCCCAAATGAATAATTGATTGCATAGATCAAATGTGGGTACAAAACCCAACCCACATCTTTATTGATATGTTTCCTGGTCAAGGGAATTGAAGTTAGCTGTGAAGGCTAACTGCCAGGTTTCCAGTCCTTTGCAAAGACCCAGTAATAGTCTATGTTTAGGAGGAGCACATATGTAGGCTAAAGGGATTCAAGAAGCAGGCCACCATTTCCTTTTCTATGAACTGTGACACTAATAGATAGCTAATGCTCATGTCTAAATAGCCATCTGTCATTTCTCTCCTGGTCAATAGCATGATGAGCTTTGTCAGGAGGATCTTTAAATTTCATGCTACCCCCTATTTGTGTGATGATCAAAAGAAACACTGTAGCTACATCATTGTTCACCATGCTTGAATTAAGAATGTTTGACAAGCATCAGTGTGCAAGGAAGGACATGTGGTCTATGGGTTCTGACCAGGAGCCTTGTATTTCTTAACCATTACATTCCTATGATGCTGCCAGACTTGAAGAGTGTTAAGACAAGGAGGCATTCCATGGATTGTGCTTAAAGTTTGGTGTATCACATTAAACAGCAAAGGACACTTATGTTGTTTTTTTCATGGTAACTGTGGAGCAAATGTTCACATGATAACACATCTCTTGTCTAGCCAGGACATTTATGAAGTGACTGACTGGATATGTTATGATGCCCCTCTCTCAGGAAACCTGCAGTCACTTTATGATGCCTTTGGTAATATCCTGATCAAGGGTACACTGTCTACATTGCACTCTCTTGTCTACCTCACCCAAAGGCAGGCCATCACTAAGTATGGCTAGACATGAGGAAGATGATCTAAGAAGATAGGGACTAGTTTTGGGTTTGGAAAGGTACTTTTTCCTCCATATACAAGGGACCCTAGGATAAACATAAAAATACTGGAGAGGAGAAAGGCCTCTCCAGCTAGGCCTTCACTCAGGATATTACCATTTCCACTCACTGAGCCAGACCCCAATAGCTCTGCAGATTCCAAGGCAAGGCTTAATACAAGAGTCCTTTAGAGTGGAAGTAGAATAATGCTGTAGTAAGAGCGGCAGGGCTGTGTCCCGCCACCCGGCTAGCTTTACCCGAAATAATTACGTGGAAACTATTCTTTTTATTTTATTTTATTTTATTTTATTTTGGTTTTTCGAGACAGGGTTTCCCTGTGGCTTTGGAGCCTGTCCTGGAACTAGCTCTGTAGACCAGGCTGATCTCGAACTCACATAGCCACCTGCCTCTGCCTCCCGAGTGCTGGGATTAAAGGCATGCACCACCATAAACATTGCTTGGCCCATTAGTTTCAGCCTTTTACTGGCTAACTCTCACATCTTGCTTTAACCCATTTCTAATAATGTGTGTAGCACCACGAGGTGGCTTACCAGGGAGGATCTTAACCTGCGTCCATCTTGGAGAGGAGAGCTATGGCGACTGCCTGACTCAGCTTCTTTCTCCCAGCATTCTGTTCTGTCTACTCCACCTATCTAAATTCTGCCCTATCAGGCCAAACAGTTTGCTTTATTAATTAACCAATGAAAGCAACAGATAGAAAAATGACACTCCCACATCATTTCCCCTTTTTCTGTTTAAACAAAAAAGTCTTTCATTTTAACATAGTAAAATTATATATAACAAAACAGTTATCAAGTAAGAATTACAGTTACAATATTTATATCTACTTTATCTTTTTTCATAACTAAGGAAAACTATAACTATAACTAACCATTCTTCAATTCCATCAAAGACTCCAGAAGGATATAATATTACCTAAGTACACAAGAAGTAAGCAACTTCCAAAACTCTAGAAGTGACAGAGACATTTCGCTGCCTGGACAGTCACCCAAAGTACCTCTGTACCTTTGGGGCATCCATCTTCGGCCTACAGGCCCATAGTATCCAGCAGACTTTTCCATGAAGCAGGAAATTTCAAAGACAGTTCAGTCACTATCTGCTGTGTCCAGCAGAATGTCTAGTAGACTCTTTCATAAGTCAGGAACCCCGAAAGACCATCTCACCTTTAGGCATCTCCTCTTTCTGTGGGTTCTTCGTGTCCAGTTTATGCAACAGTCCAGGCAAGAACAGTTTCTTGTCCAAATGACTATCAAACTCCATAAGGAGCCTCTTCGATGCCCATCTTCCTCTTGAAGTAGATTGGTACTGTCAAGAGCTGACATGTCTCGTCATGAAAAGCCCTAAGTTATTAAAACATTTTAAATGCCATATTCTGCAATCTTTGGAAGATATGAAGAATGCCTATCTAACTGAAATATATCTCTACATATCTAGAAAATCTAACATGACTACAAGCTTGACTATTTTCAATGATTATCCATTAACAACCTATATTTCCTAATTATACATTACATTTTTAAATGAACTACACAATCACAATACCTTAATCAAGATCAGAAATACATATACATATAACAAAATTGACCTTAAAATCCATACCAATGCAAATTATTCATATCTATATCATATCCCCCTTTAAATGTAAAAGAACATTTATAAACAATATCTGGGAATATGCACATAGTTATTTCTCTCCAAACTGCTTCATGCTGAATGGGGGGCACTGTTATTCAGGTCTTTCATGGTGTAACCTGTCTGCTAGGTTCATCTCAGTTGGCAGTTGAGCAAAGTAATTTTTTGATGGTGTTCACAGCAACCTTTTGGGAGGGCGTGGTCTATCATACCATATTGGGATAGAAGCAATCCACAGGGTCTCATCCTCTGTGAAAACAAAAGAAGACCCTCTCCAAAGCATATCCTTAGACCCAAATTCTGAAATCATAATACCCTTATATCCATTCTGGTTTAGCTTGACAGCCCATGTAATGAAATGTCTCTCTGTACTTAGCTCCTTCACCGTCAAAAATTTTAAAGAAAACACAATGTACATAATCCAGACTCTCTGTGAATTTTCCATTTTTACATGGCTTATTTTTCTTTATTTCTTTTAATCTATAACTATATGTGCTCTGTCTCTTTAAAGACTTTACCCATTTTTAACGTTAACTTTAGTTTCTATATTCTTTTTCTTCTCTCTCCCAAGCCTATGTACAATCATCCAACATTGTGATCCATAGAGGTCTTTTATGTCTAAATCTGTCCTATTGTGAATCTGTAATTCTTTTACTATCCAGGAGCATTTCTTAAAATGTTAAGCATTTCTTAAAAACTTAAGTTGCACCATGTAGAGGTAATACAGTACCACCTGTGTCCTGTCCAGTTTAAACCTTAACTGCGTTGTTATTATGGTATTTACGATAGTCCCTGCCTGAGGTCAGCACAGTTCAGCATGGAGCAGCCGCTCCTGCCTCAGATCCATTTGGTGCCCCTGAGCTGCTCACAGTTCCAGGCACACAGCAAGTTTGCATTGGAGCCACACTCATCAGTTTAATTCTGAGACTGAGTATGCAGCACAGAAACTCTTTTCATCCAAGTTACAGCCAAATCTGACACTCAGAGCACTGTGCAGCCTGGAAACATGTCTCTGAATGGAGGCAGACATCCGCCATGCTCTTCCGCCTGCCTAAGCCTGATTCCGCCATCTGTCCAGGTGCAGGCGGGGAGCGATGAGCCATTGGAATGGTCTCAGCTACTTTCTTCCCGATCCCAAGCGGGAACACAAACATCCAGTCCCACAAACACGCAATAGCCGGAGTTTGCACCAGCGCAGGGCCCAGGAAGCCATGTTTTAAAACTGCGTGTGGCTTTTTTTTAAGGCTGCCTAGTCAAGAAATTCCCTCTGCAGCATGCAACCCACAAACAGCAAAAAGCTGCGTTAAATTCTCTCTCCTTTTTAAGCCCTCTCAGGTTTTACATGGAGTTAGTTACCACATTGGGTGCCACTCTAGTAAGAGCAGTGGGGCTGCGTCCCGCCACCCGGCTAGCTTTACCGGAAATAATTACATGGAAACTGTATTATTTTCAACATTGCTTGGCCCATTAATTTCAGCCTCTTACTGGCTAACTCTCACATCTTGCTTTAACCCATTTCTAATAATCTGTGTAGCACCACGAGGTGGTGGCTTACCAGGGAGGATCTTAACCTGCATCCATCTTGGAGAGGAGAGCTATGGCGACTGCCTGACTCGGCTTCTTTCTCCCAGCATTCTGTCCTGTCTACTCCACCTATCTAAATTCTGCCCTATCAGGCCAAACAGTTTTCTTTATTAATTAACCAATGAAAGCAACAGATAGACAAATGACACTCCCACATCATAATGCCTTCCTACAAGTCTATCTCTTTTGTGGGTTGCATTATTGGGGGTACCTCTTTCTGGGCTAGGGCTTTAACCTATCCTTTATTCATCGTCATGTTCCCCCACAGATCCAGTTCTCTCTCTCTCTCTCTCTCTCTCTCTCTCTCTCTCTCTCTCTCTCTCTCTCTCTCTCTCTCTCTCTGTGTGTGTGTGTGTGTGTGTGTTCCATTAACCTCAGAAAAGAGGCAGCTGTGAGAATTCCTTCCTGAGAGAAATACAAACGAAAGTTTATTCCCTCTTCAAAGGTTCTAACAACAAATTGTCCTGTGATTTCAACATAGTTCACCCTGGGTATATAATGAGGTTTTGTTTTGTTTTTGTTTGTTTATTATTTTCTATTCTGACCAGTTCCCCCCCCTTTCCTCCCAGTTCTTCCCCCATGCTCCCTTTGTCCCCACACCCCCAGTCCACTCCTCCATTTCTGTTCAGAAAAGGGCAGGTCTGATGAGTATCTATAAAACATGGCATATCAAGTTGCAATAAGACTAAGTACCTCCCCTTGTATTGAGGCTGGGAAAGGTGACCCAGTATGAGGAGTAGGATCCTAAAAGTCAGTAAATGAGCCACAGAGATAGCCCCTGTTCCCACTGTTAGCAGAAGAGGGACAGAAAGGATTGTAGCACCCAGGGGCGTCAAGGACATCACAAGAAAACCCACAGACTCAACTATCATGGGTTCTTAGGGGCTCACAGAGACTAACTGATAACCAGAGAGCCTGCATGGGACTGACCTAGGTTTGCTGCATTTATGTTAGTTTTGTAACAGTGAGTTTTTGATGTGTACATAGAGTATTGCCAGCAGGTGTCTGGTAGGTGTGGCTAAGCAACTACAGTGGAAAGTATGGACCCAGCATGGAGCCTCCCTTTATTTCTCCACCCTGATGAACTTGGTGGGGATGGTGCATTCTGCTCCCTCAAAGGCCAAGGGGAACTGGGGCCCCAATCACATTTGCTACTTAGGCTGGTTCCCTGGATCCAAGAGGCTCTGTTTTAGCACCATAGCATTATCTGCATTTGTTGCCTCTCCATTCACCACACACAGCTGCTAAGAGATACCATCTCCACTCCTAGCATAACTTTTTGTCTAAGGGAGATATACCCTGCTTAGTCCCAGGAAGGTTAATGACCCACTCTGGGACAGGTCTGATCATCTTCTCCTATGTTGTTTTATTATGGAAACTTTCTTTGAACTGATTGCTCTTCAGACTTTAAAGCCTTCCAGAAGCTTATTATCACAGAATTTGGCTGTCTATCACTTCTACCCATTAGGAACTTGGGCTTGATATAAATTAAATTTTGCCACATTTGCCTTCAAGTAACTCCGACAGAACTCTTCTTCTGCTTTGCCTATTTTCTAATTGTAATTGGATGTTTCTTTCCTGCCTGCCAGTTCCTGAATAATCACTCTGAGGCTTAATATTAATTACAAACTCTTTGGCCTACTATTAGCTCAGACTTATTATTAACTAGCTCTCATAAGTTAAATTAACCCACTTCTATTATTCTATATTTTACCACAAGGCTCATGGCTTATTACCTCACATCTTTCTTCCCCAGTGGCTGCTGGTATTCCTAGACTGTGCCTTTCTTTTCATTTTATCTCCGCTTAGATTTACTGCCTGGCTCTATTCTGCCTGGCTATTGGACAAATTAGCTTCTTTCTTAACCAATGGTAATAAAACAACATATTCACACCATACAGAAAGGCATGCCACATCACATCCCCTTTTCTAATTAAAACAGAAGATTTTAACTTCAACATTATAAAATTACATAAAACAAAGCAGTTATCAAATAAGGGTTACAGTTATAATATTAAGTCTATTTGTACTTGATAAAATTAAAGAAACTTCTATCATCTGTTCTATCTTTGTGAGTCTAAAGTTTCATATCTAATTATCTTTTATTATAACTAAGAAAAACTTTAACTATCTAGCCTTCAACTCCATCAAAGACCCCAGAAAGATATATTACCTAAGTAAACAGGAAGTGCATTGTAAGCAACTTCCAAAACTCTAGAAATGGCAGATATATCTGACTACCTGGACAGTCACCCAAAGTTCTTCTGTGATGTCGAGGCACCCATCTTCAGCCTAGAGGCCTATAGTGTCTGGCAGGCTTCTCAGTGAAGCAGGAGATTTGAAACTGTCCTGCCTATATTGGCAGTTTCAATATAGTTTCAGTCATTCTGTGTCTTACAGAATGTCTGGCAGACTCTTCCATGAAGCAGGACCCTGAAAGGCCATCCCATCTTGTTTTGGCAAGTTCAGCAGTCATTTTTCTATGGGTCCTGCATGTCTAATTTATATAGCATACTGTCAAGCAGTCCCAGCAAGAGCAATTTCTTGCCCAAATGACCAGGCTAGCCACATTGAAAGCAAACTCCATAAGGAGCTTCATCAATTCCCATCATCCACTTGAAGTAAATGGTACTGCCAGAAGCAGATATGTCTCACTGTCAAGAAAAGTCTAAGTTCTTAAAAACATTTTAAGTACCATATTCTGTAGGTCTTTGAAGTATTTGAAGGTTACCTATCCATCTGAACTATCTCTGCATATTTAGAAAACTTAACTAACATGACTATAAGCTTGATTATTATAGATGACTATTAATTTGTATTTTAACTATGTATTACATTTTTAAATGAGCTGCATATTTAGAAATATAAATATAACATGAGTAGAAATATAAATATAACAAAATTGACCTTAAATTTGTATCAATAAACCAAAATTTATACAATATAAAATATTTTGATATTAACAGTTTTTTGTATTGGAGTAGATTCAATAATCTACCCTTTTTAATCATTTCTATTACATATCCTTTTTTCTCTAGAAAGAGATTGACTATGACCATTAATCATTTATAACCAACCCCCTTTAAATGAAAACAAACATTTATAAACAATATATTGGGAATTTGGGTGTAGTTTTTATAATACTTTGTAGGAAGAGGGCCCGCTTGTTTGTCCTGGCCATCCAGAACCGAAATAACCACACAGAAATTGTATTAATTAAATCACTGCTTGGCCCATTAGCTCTAACTTCTTATTGGCTAACTCTTATATCTTAATTTAACCCATTTTTTATTATTCTGTGTATCACCATGAGGTCGTGGCCTGCCAGCAGAGTTTCAGTACATCTACTTCTGGCTGCGGATCCCTGACTCCTCCTTCCTCCCAACATTCCATTTAGTTTTATCTGCCTAGCTCTGTTCCCCTACAGCTCTGCTATAGGCCCAAAGCAGTTCCATCATTAACCAATGAAAGCAACACATAGACAGAAGGACCTCCTACACCACATTTCCTGCTGATTGGGGGTGCTAATGATCTTATGGGGATCCTGAGAAAATTGAGAATTATGGTTAAATCTTGACTGGAGTAATTTGTATGGTTGATCCATCTCGGCCAGTAGCCTGGAAGCTGATTTGGATGTTGGATCACCTGGGCCATTACTCCATGAAAACTTCTCAGAAACTTACTTGATCAAACTGTATTAGCCTGGAAGGAATTCACAGCTTCTCATCTTCTGTGGAAACAAAAGCAAAACCTCTTTTCCAAAACAACATATCCTTAGATCCAAATTTTGAAGTGAAATACCTTTATTTGGGTTTAGCTTAGCAGCCCCCACAATCAAATGTTTCTCTGCAGTTAGATCATTAGCAGTCAAAAAAGTCAAAACACAATAGTATACACAATCCATTTTTATGTGTCTTATTATCATTTATCACTCTATTTCATTTTTAAGAACCTAGGTTTAGCCGGGCGATGGTGGCGCACGCCTTTAATCCCAGCACTCGGGAGGCAGAGGCAGGCGGATCTCTGTGAGTTCGAGACCAGCCTGGTCTACAGAGCTAGTTCCAGGACAGGCTCCAAAACCACAGAGAAACCCTGTCTCGAAAAACCAAAAAAAAAAAAAAAAAGAACAAGCCTATGCATGTTTATCAAGCACATTGTAACCCGTTTAGAGGTCTATAGGTCTTTATGCCTGAATCTATCTTTATTGTATATCTGTAATCATTTTTTTACCAAAAGAGTCTTTTTAAATGATAAGCAGCCATGGCTAAGACCAACATGGTGGCTTTGGCTGTTGCCTCTGTCCCATTTAGCTTTCCAACATGGCAGAGGTACATTCACCATCAGCACTAGGATCCATGCTCAACTCCTCCCCCAACTCTGGGAAGCAGCGTATCTACTCTGCCACCAAGCTGCTTAAGCATGTTGCCCTTAAACCCCTTTTCTCTCTATGAAGAAAAACTAAATCTACCAGACAATGCATGGCTGATTAACCTCTCTGTACAAAGGCCTGTGTGAGATTGCAGAAACCTGCCACATAGCTTAGCTTATGGTGGATGGTGGCCAACACCATCATGCAGGCAGCTATTGGGAGATGCCAAAGCCTCTTCAAATTTATAGAGATCCTGTGCCACTAGAGAGCTCAGCAAAGCCATAAAAGCTCCATATTAATTTTTCTATTGCAATTCCCTCTTGAGAAAGTCACCTTGGCCTCAGATATATTTCTCACTACAGGTATCAGTGATTAAGAAGCCTCTGTACTCCATTACCAAGACCCCTGTTCCTCTCAGGGAGCATGCAATAAGGGTCGACTTATACATACAAATGGCTGGAAATAAAGGTGAAGGTCCAATGATCCTCTCCACCCTCTCATTCTATTGAGCTTATAGGCTCAATCATAGTTGATGCTTGCAAGCAGGCATAGCTGGTCTAATGAGGATTGTGGCTTTTTTAGTTAGATGATATTGCTCTCAAGGACCCTGCTAAATTAATTTGTCATTTAACTTAAGAACAGAGTCCTATCAGGCCTAGTAAATTTGGCATCATTTATTGCTCTTCTTATTCCAAGTTCCCTCAGTAGTGACTCTCCTTCTCTATTGTTCTCTAGCCCATGGTATCCATGGAACCTCAAGAAATGATAACCACCTATCTCTAATGGTCATATGAATCACTCCACCAGGTACTGGTTCCCCTCAGACTGCCTCAGGTTATACAACTTGTGTCTCAAGAAAGGATAGGTGGTTATATCACTTAATTTATCTGTCTCTACAGCACTCAACCTGATCCCATCTGCCACTGTGTCTCACAACCTCACACGGAAGGTGGTTAGAGGATCCTTTGTTACTTATTTTAAAATGTTTCCCTTATTCCTGCATCCCAGTGCTGAATAGTCCCTTATCACCAGAGTCTCTGCATTGACCCATTGTTAAGTGCACCATCTGCTTGATGGATTATTGATTTTTCTTTTCAATCAAACGTTGACAGTTTGGTGATCTTTTGTTGCCTCTTTTTCTCTCTCTTCCTCTTTGCTACCTGTCTTATCCCATAGTTTACAGTTTTTAGAGCTTTAGGAAGGGCTCATTAATAGAGATACAATTTGGGGTCTCTTTACCTTTCCCTGACACCTCTCCATACAACCATGAGAAGTGGTAAGCCAACATCGCCATCTCATCCTCTCATTTACCAATTTTCCTGAAAATTCAGAGGCTAACATGAAGGATGTCCCTACTTGTAAATTATCTATTGCAATTCTTCTCTTGGAACAGCCAGCCACTTCGGCCTCAAATGTATTTCTTTTTTCTTTATTATATTTTACATACCAAGCAGTTTCCCCTCCCTCCATTCTTCCTGTCCCCCCACCTCCCTTCTACCCCCCCATCTCCTCCTTAATCTCCATTCAGATTGGGTAAGGCCTCCCATGGGAGTCAAAAAAGCATGGCATATCAAGCTCTCCCCACCCCATATCAAGGCTGAATAAGTCATCCCACTATAGGAAATAGGTTCCAAAGAGCCAGCTCATACATGGTCCTGGTCCCACTGCTAGGGGTCCCACAAAAGACCAAGCTGTACATCTGTCACCCAGATGCAGAAGGCCTAGGTCAGTCCCATGCTAGCTCCCTAGCTGTTGATCCAAAGTCTCTGAGCTCCCACAAGTTTGGGTCAATTGTCTCTGGATTTTCCTGTCATAACCTTGACCCCCCCCTTGCTCATATAATCCCTCCTCCCTCTCTTCAACTGTACTTTCACAGATATATTTATAAAGGAAACTTCTGTACCCTATGGCCAAGAACCCCATTCCTCTTAGGGTACTACTATTAGAGAATGTAATGTCTGCCCTAGACCTTAGAGGTTAACAAAAAGAATGTGTGAGGTAAGTTGGAGGAAAGAGGATAGAAGACTATCCTCTCACTAAAACAACCACAATCCTCATCAGATCAGCTATGCCTACTTGCAATCATCAACTATGTTTGAGCCTATGGGCACAATGGAATGAGGTTCAGGGCAGAATCATTGGACCCTCACCTGAGTATCCAGCAATTTGTATGCAAGGTGACCCTTACTGCATGCATCCCATGGGTCTGTAGGAGGTGTTAAAGTACACAGACTGGAAATGAGTAGGAAAAGGAGGCTCCATCTGTGTAGCCATGGGAAACCAATCATCTATAAGTAAGCCTAATAACCTCATTGATTTACCAGAGTGAACCATGGTGCATTACTACTTTGGTTTGTCATTAGGACCTTAGAAGAGGGGAGATCTTGTTTATGCATTTTCCACATTTCTCACAATCAAGGGTCTAAGATCTGGAGCCCCTGAGGTAGATGAGTAAAGTACTCTCCTGACAAGTTTGCACACATTTGGTGTAGGTCTGATGACAAGGCTAGCTTATTTAGATTCCCTCTATTTGGGGTGGTTCTGCTTTTACCCTTTTCAGAGCCTGGTAACTCTCTGTTCTGCAGACCTGATCCAGGGACCACAGAATAGGCTTTCATCTTACTCTAACAAACCAGGAAGAACTGAACGATTGAGATTTTCAGAACCATGTCTGAAATTCATTCCCTCAGGGCTGGTAGCAAGGACAGAATGAAATTATCTGGCAACCCCTAAGCTCTCTCTTAGCATCTTTCCATTGGTTTATTTCCTTCATGAATGTTGCTGGAGACTGCTTGTTCATTTCCCATCTTCCCAGACCTGAAATAATCACTCAGAAAGTATATTAATTATAACGCTGCTTGGCCTATATTAGCTTATGCATATTTCTTGATAACTCTTACATCTTATATTAACCCATTTCTATTAATCTGTGTATCGCAACGTAGTTGTGGCTTACTGGTCAAAGTTCCAGCATCTGTCTCCTCTGGTGACTAAATGGTGTCCCTTTGACTCCGCCTACTCTCTCCTCCTCTATCTGCTTGGAATTCCTGCCTTTCCCTATTGTGCACTGCAATAGGCCCAAAGCAGCTTTATTCATTAACCAATGGTATTTGCAGCATATAAGGGAATCCCATATCATGGTCCTTTTTTTATCTAAATAAAAAGGAAGGTTTTAACTTTAACATAGTAAAATTACATATAAAAAAACAGGTGTCAAGCAAGAATTACAGTCACAATATTTATATCTATTTTATCTCTTATCATAACTAATTATAATTATAATAAAATAATTATAATAAAAATAATTATAATTATCTATTCTTTAACTCCATCAAAGACCCCAGAAGAATGTAGTATTACCTAAGTTAACAGGAAGTACATTGTAAGCAACTTCCAAAACTCTAGAATTGACAGAGACATCTCGCTGCCTGGACAGTCACACAAATTTTTTCTGTAACATTGGGACTTCCATCTTCAGCCTACAGGCCCATGGTATCTGGTAGACTTTTCCATGAAGCAGGAAATTTCAAAGACAATTCCACTCACTTTTTTTCAGTATACTGCAGAATGTCTGGCAGACTTTCATGAAGCAGAACCCCTGAAGGACTGTCTCACCTTTAGGCATGTTCAGCAGTCATTTTTCTGTGGGTCCTCCAGTTCATAAAGCATACCATGAAGCAGTCCAAGCAAGAGCAGTTTCTTGCCCAAATGGCTAGCCAACACCATAAGTAACCTCTTCAATACCCATCATCCTCTTGAAGTAAATTTGTTTTGCCAGGATCAAATGTGTCTCATTGTCATGAAAAGTCCCAAGTTCTTAAAACACTTAATTGCCATATTCTGTTAATCTTTGAAAGGTTTAAAGTTTATCTATCTAACTGAAAAATATTTCTGTACATCTAGAAAACCTAACATGATGGGGAAAGCTTTGTTAACCAATCATCTTTAAGAGGTGGATCCAAGGATGAGGTGTGGCTTTTTGGGACCCAGAGAAAAGAACATGTGCACAGACCAGGTGCCCTTGCTCTGTGTGGTTCTGCCATGACCAAGCAGAGCCTGGACTTTCCACTCTTATGGCCTGAATTTCCCCTTATAATAAATAAAAATCTGTTTATCCTTTAAGCTAGCCTGGTTATTTCACAAATCGAGTTAACTTCTACAGTTGATGCCCAACGTCTGCCAGCTCATTCTCTGCCAGGCTCGGCACACATCCGGCCCATGTTACCTCCTTCAGCCCACCTCAGCCATGGTCTGTGCATTTGGATATAGAATTCTCACACAGCAACCCTGAGTACCCACAATTCTTTATATTTTCTCACTAAAAGCCTCAGAGCCACTTCAAGTCCCCGTGCCCAATCCCCCCACACCCCTGTCCCTGTGCCCTACCACTCATCTCCCACTGTCGTGTACCACAAAAACTTCAGATGGGACACAGGTTTTCCTTGGTGCCTCTGTTATCTTGTCATTCCTGTGCTTGTGCAGCTGCTGACCAGTCAGGGACAACCACAGAGCACACAGTTTTTGATTTACACTAAATAAATGTTTTTAATCTTAGCATATCTTTTAGCATTTAACTCTAAAATCAGATTCAGACCAGTCATGTAGCTCCAAGTGCGCCAACGACACCTACTGGCAGGTACCGGTTACTGCATGTACTCCAGCTCAAAATCAACCACAGGTAAAATTTAAAATCTGAAATATAAATTATGAATTTATAATTTAAAAGGGCAAGATGACGAACAACTTAACCATCCAGGGTTTCAATAGCCTTTTTACTTACACCATGCATGAGGTTATGCGAGACTTATATGATTTCCCTCCTACATCATTATCTTTGATTCTGGGGATTAGTTTTGTCCTCCATAATTTCTCCTTAAAAACATGGTTTGATAATAGGGCCAAGAATGAGGCACTTTTAAAAATAATATAGTTTTTACAGACTGACACTTATCAATTAAAAGAAGAAATCATAACTCTGGAGAAGGATACAAACAATTTGACTAACAAAACCCAGTCGAATGTGGTACTTTTAAAAATAATACAGTCTTTACAGACTGATAATAATCTACTATAAGAAAAATTCAACACTCTGAAGACAGATACAGCCAATTTGACAAACGAATCCCAGTCAACTTCATAGGGTTCTAAGACATTGTCTGAGAAAATTTGTACTGTTAAATACATTAATTGGACTCTGTCAAAGGGTTGTGATAGATTGACTAATAAACTGTTTCTCCAGGAAGGTAATATGCATGCTATAAAAACTATGTCCAAGGATGAGACATTATCTCTACTGGACAGACTTTTTACTTCAACATTACAAATGAGACCTTGGGTGATTGCTCAGGTAGCCAATTGTCTCTGTCATATACTGCTCACTTTGAAAGCTGCTTGATTGTACTTCCTGCCTACTCAAATGATATTATCTCCCTTCTCAAGCCTACAATGGAGTTGAAGATTAGATAGTTGTAGCTATCTTCCTCTTGTGACTTAGATGAGACTCTTTGGAATGGAATGTTTATAAACAAACATTTGTCATGTGTTCGTTGGTTAATATTGTTTATGTTGGTTGTAATTTTATTCTTAATATCAGTTCCTATTGTATATAGTTGAATTGGGTTTGGACTGCTGTTGTTTAGACAAAAGGGGGAGGTGATAGGGGAAGCTTTGTTAATCAATCATCTTTAAGAGGTGGATCCAAGAATGAAGCATTATAAGAGGAGGGCCTGCTTGTTCATCATGGCCACCCAGCTAGTTATCCCCAAAATAACCACCCAGAAACTATATAAATTAAATCACTACTTGGCCCATTAGCTCTAGTTTCTTATAGGCTAATTCTTACATCTTAATTTAACCAATTTCTATTAATCTGTATATTGCCATGTAGCAGTGGCTTACTAGGTGAAATTTAGCACATCTATCTCCAGCGGTGGATCCATGGCGACCCCTGACTTTGTTTTCTTCCTCCCAGCATTCAGTTCTGTCTTCTCTGCCAACCTACGTTCTGCTCTATCAGGCCAAGGCAGTTTCTTTATTCATTAACCAATACAAACAACATACAGAGGGGACTCCCACATCACCTCCCCTTTTCTGTTTAAATAAAAAGGAAGGTTTTAACTTTAACATAGTAAAATTACATATAACAGGTATCAAGCAAGAATTACAGTTCCAATATTTCTATTTACTTTATCTTTTATCATAACTAAGGAAAACTAGATCTGCAACTATCTATTCTTCAACTCCATCAAAGACTCCAGAAGGATATAATATTACCGAAGTAAACAAGGAGTGCATTATAAACAACTTCTAGAACTCTAGAATTGACAGAGACATCTTACTGCCTGAACAGTCACCCAAAGTCCTTCTGTACCATTGGGGCATCCATTTTCAAACTACAGACCCATAGTATCCAGCAGACTTTTCCATGAAGCAGGAAACTTCTAAGATAGTATTGGCAGTTTGTCAGTCACTTTCTTCTGTGTCCTGCAGAATGTCTAGCAGACTCTTTCATGTAACAGAAACCCTGAAGGACCATCTCACCTTTAGGCAAGTTCAGTAGTCATTTCTCTGTGAGTCCTGTATATCCAGATTATACAGCCAGGCAAGAGCAGTTTCTTGCCCAAATGGCTGACAAACTCCATAAGGAGCCTCTTCGATGCCCATCTTCTTCTTGAAGTAGTTAGTGCTGCCAGGAGCAGATTTGTCTCACTATCATGAAAAGTCTTAAGTTCTTAAACATATTAAATTCCATATTCTTAAGGTCTCTGAAAGATTTGAAGAATACCAATCTAACTGATATATATATATATATGTATATGTACATGTATATATATGAAGATTTGAAGAATACCTATCTAACTGATATATATATATATCATATATATATATAAAACCTAAGTATCATGAGTACAATCTTGACTATTATAGACAATTATCTATTAACCTATATTTCTTAATTATACATTACATTTTTAAATGAACCACACAATCACAATACCTTAATCAAGAGCAAAAATATACATATAACAAAATTGACCTTAAATTTGTATCAATAAACCAAGATCCATACCAATGCAATTTATGCATATTTATATCATATCCCCCTGTAAATGTAAAGAAGCATTTATAGATAATATTTGGGAATATGGGCATAGTTTTTTCCATACTACTTCTTACTGTTTGGGGGTGTTGTTAATTAGGTCTTTTATGCTGTATCCCATGTATTAGGTTCATCTCACTCAGCAGTTTGGTGAAGTAATTTTTTGAGGGTTTTCATGGCAACCTTTCAGGGAATGTGATCTATCAAACCATATTGGTCTATAAACAATCCACTGGTTCTCATCTTCTGTGAAAACAAAAGAAGAATCTCATTTCCAAAGCAACATATCCTTAGACCCAAATTTGGAAGTCATGATACCTTTATAATATATATGTTGGTTTAGTTTAGCAGCCCATACAATGAAATGTCTCTCTGTACTTAGCTCCTTCACAGTCAAAAAAATTCAAAGAAAACACAATAATAATACATAATCCATACTCTCTATGAATTTTTCATCTTTACATGGCTTATTTCTCTTTACTCCTTTTAATCTATGACTGTCCATACTGTCTCTTTAAAGACTTTTTAAAAAACGATTTACTTTTCCAACTCTCTATATTCTTCTTCTTCTCTCTCCCAAGGTTATGTACATTTATCCAACACTATGACTCATTTAGAGTTCTTTTATGTCTGAATTTGTCCTATTGTGAATCTAAATTTGTTTTCTGCCTAGGAATGTTTTTTAAGATGCTAAGAACTTCTTAAAAACTTAAGTTGTAGCCGGGCGGTGGTGGCGCATGCCCTTAATCCCAGCACTCGGGAGGCAGAGGCAGGCGGATCTCTGAGTTCGAGATCAGCCTGGTCTACAAGAGCTAGTTCCAGGACAGGCTCCAAAACCACAGAGAAACCCTGTCTCAAAAAACCAAAAAAAAAAAAAAAAAACAAAACAAAAAACCTTAAGTTGTGTTATTGCTAGGTCAAATGTGGTAGTGTCTACCTGCCCCACCCAGTCCAGCAATGGTGGAACCTCTTGAGCCTCTGAGCTGCTAGTGCCTCTGAGCTGTGTGCACCGCCCCACTTCTAGGCACACAGAGAGTCTACATTGCCATCAAGCAAGCCACAGCACTTTGCTCACAAACCAAATTGAAATGCTCTGTAGCTGGACCTCCTTCCTGAGTCAGAGGTTGTGCTGACAACCTGGCACAGAAAGTCTGCATTTCAAAACAGCATAGCATTTTTTCTGCTGCTGCTTCTGCTGCTGGGTCAGGAAAATCTCTCTTAAAGGAGCTGTGGCACAACACCAGCAAAGAGCCAAAAGCTTTGTTAAACTCTGTATTTTTTTTTCTAGAATACCTTTTCAAGCTTTCTTAGGTTTTACCATGAAGTTAGTTGACCATGTTGGAGCGCCAGTTGTAGGAGGAGGGCCCGCTTGTTCATCTCAGCTGCCCTGCTAGCTTAGCCCCAAAATAACCACACAGAAACTATATTAATTAAATCACTACTTGGCCCATTAGCTCTAACTTCTTATTGGCTAATACTTACATCTTTATTTAACCCATTTCTGTTAATCTGTATATCGCCATGTGACAGTGACTTACTGGGTGAAATTCAACACACCTATCTCCAGTGGCAGATATATGGCATCCCCTGACTCTACTTTCTTCCTCCCAGCATTCAGTTCTATCTTCTCTGCCTACCTACATTCTGCCCTATCAGGCCAAGGAAGTTTTTTATTCATTAACCAATACAAGAAACACATGGAGGGGACTTCCACATCAAGACCTGGCTTTCTGGGACCCAGAGAAAAAACGTACATGGACCAGGTGACCTCTCTCTATGTGGTTCTGCCGCGACTGAGCAGAGCCTGGACTTTCCATTCTTGTGGCGCGAGTTTCCCCTTATAATAAATAATAATGTGATTGTTTATTCTTTAAGCTAGCCTGGTTATTTCACAAATCGAGTTAGCTTCTACACTAACATAATTACAGAAATTATTATTATGGATGACTACTATTAACCTGTATTTAATTATATATTACATTTTAAATGAGCTACACAAACACAATACCTTAATCAAGAACAGAAATATACATATAACAAAATTGATGTTAAATTTCTATCAATAAACCAAGATCCATATCAATGCAAAGTGTTGCATAATGCCCTTTAAATGTAAACAAACATTTATAAACAATATTTTAGGGAATTTGGGTGTACTTCTCTCCAAACTGCATCCTGGTTTTTGTTGAGCAAAGTATTTGGGGGGGTTCACCGAGTCCTTTCGGGGGGTCTTGGTCCATAAAACCACATTAGTCTGAAAGGAATCCACAAGTTTTCATCCTCTGTGGAAACAAAAGTAGAACTCTTGTAAGGAGACTGCTTGTTTCATTTCTGGCTGCTCAGCCCTAAAATAATCACACAGAAACTGTATTAATTAAATCACTGATTGGCCCATTAGCTCTAGCTTCTTATTGGCTAACAGTTATATTAATTTAACCCATTTTGATTCATCTGTGTATCGCCACATGGCTGTGGCTTACTGGGTAAAGTTCACAGCATCTGTCTCTGGCAGCTCCATGGCTTCTCTCTAACTCTGCCTTTCTCCTCCCATGCTAAAGGCCAAGCTAGTTCTTTATTCATTAACCAATAAAAACAACACATAGACAGAAGGACCTCCCATACCAGATGGTAAGTAAAAACTAGAAGAGTTATGAGATATATGCTAGAAAAAGATTATTTTCTTACAGTGACAGAAATTTAAATTATTTTGGTAAAAAAAGAAAAACTTATTGAAATTCTGTTATCTAAGAGAATATACATTATATAATGAATATAATGTTGAACGCCTTCTGATGAAGTCTCATATGGAAACAGAGAACATGTTTTTGGAAAATGGAAAGCAGGCTACTTTGGTATAAATGGACAAGAACTTGATGATTTGTATCCTATGGTATAGTGATAGATACAGATAACAACACATGGATAGCATACCCATATTGTATGAAATGAAAGATTAATACCACCTCTGACAAAAAAGAAGTATACAAACCCAACAAGATACATATGATTAAGACCCAATCACCTAGTTTGTGATTGCTAATTACTACTTCAATATTATATGAAGCTAAATAACCCAGATTCTGAAAAATAAACATCATTTGACCTCTTTATATGTGACTTGTACATTTTAATTTTTACATGTGTGTATATGTGTGTGTATGTGGTAGATGTCATGCTACAAAAAGGCAAATGTGAGAAGAAAAAAGAACTCTCAGGAGAATGGGGGAGGAGAAAAGGTGGAAATAGATTAGATATGAAATTAAAGTGAAATGAGGGATCCTGGGATGAGGAAAGAGATAAGGGAGGGGAGGAGGCTAGAAGAGAGGACTCAAAGAGAAAAATCAGCAAATACAAAACATGTATGAAAATGTTATAACCAAACCCACTATATTCTGTTCTAGCAATTAAATGTAAAATAAAAAATAAAAATAATTCTAAAGTGAACCTGGCATACAAGACAGAAGAATTTTTTTACTCCATTGTATATACATTGTGGGCCTCCTTCAGACCATAATCTCTGGTGTCTTCAAAGATATCCTACTTTAGAGGGGAGACAAGCCAGTGAGACACTTGAAATCCATGCGGTATCCACTTGTCTTTAGGGTGCTATGCATCACTAGCCCCAGTAATGGAGCCTTCTCACATGCCATAAATGGGAAAGTCCCACTGAAAACCTAAGTGGTTTCTGGAAAGAGGAGACCATTCAGCTAGAAAGCAAGGGAGTATAGATGTACCATGAATTCTAATTGGTTTTAATGATAAAACTCTTGAGTGAGATATAGGGATAAATGCTGAAATATAACAGAAGGAGAATAAATTTGCATATTGAATAGATGATCCTGTCTCTAGGAATCTTTAGATTGAATGCTCTATCTATGATACCTCAGGCTGCATCTGAGTGCCTGCCTCCTCACATCTTATATGCCTCTCTGCCCAGCTATATTACTTCCCATCTCCATGCCCCTACAAGTGGGATTAAAGGTGTGAGCAAGCACCACTTGGCTGTTTCTCTTTTAGACTGATTCAATCTTGTGGATCCCAGGGTGGCCTAGAACACACAGATATCCACATGCTTCTGTTTCCTGAGTACTGTAATTGACAGTGGTCTAGAACAATCCCCAGAAAGGGGAGAGACAGGTCAAAAGGACAGAGCTCCAGGCACTGGGTCCCATTCTGAGCAGCTGCTAATGAAATGTGTGAGACAGTAGCCTAATGGACAAATGCTCACAGTACTGATCAGAAGCATGGAGGAATGTGGTCCTCCACCAAAAGGGGGTGACTTGTAAGGATGAGAACTTTGTAGATGTTAGTCTCTGCATTCTCATCTGTGTCCTCAGGGAGCTGGAACTGTTTTGTGAGGTATCTGGATGATGGTGTAAGTCACAAAACAATCCCACACCAGTTTGGATTAATAAAAGTTATGATTAATTAAAGGGTTATTTATTTAAAAGGAAAAAACTTACAGATCACTATCCTAGACAACAGCCCTCTGCATGACCAGGAAAGGAGTCTAGTAGCCGGAAGCAGAGCTGGAAGCAAGAGAGTGAGCACATGGCCACCACTGCTTTTTAAAGCCAAAGAGACCACACCCAAGTAGGCTGGTTTCTTAAAGGCTATTGACTGAAGGAGCAGGAGGAACTTCCACAGAACCTCCCCCTTTTGTTCAAGTAAGAGAGTTCTAAACCCAATACAAAACAATATACACTAGGAACAGATATTAAGTATAATATTAGAATTACAATCAGCATAAACAATATTAAGCAAGGAACATATGCTAAATGTTTTAATAAATATTCTATCCTATGGAGTCTAAGTCTTGTATAGGAAATGGCTTGGCTAGATCATAAGAGGACAGTAACTGTGATTATCTAATTTTCAACCATATCGAAGGCCTAAGAAAGGAGATAATATCACAGGAAGGAAGTACAATCAAGTAGCTTCCAAGGCGAGCAATATATGACAGAGACAATTAGCTACTTGAGTAATCACCCAAAGTCTCATTTTGCAATGTTGAAGCAACCAACTTTGGCTATGGCCTAGCGTAACTGACAGACCATTTTCAGAGGCAGAAACTTTTCAAAACCGTCTTATCCTATCTTGGCAAGATTTGAAATCCTGCTTACCCATTTCTGGATATCATGTAACTTATCAGTGGCTGAGGCATTGTCAGTTCCTTGCCCAAAGGCCAGTTTTGCCAAGAAGAAAATAAGCTCCAAGTGGAGTGTCTTTGGTGCTCAACATTCTCTCTGAAATAGATTGGTGCTGTCAGAAGCAGTCACATTTCATGTCAACAGAACCCTAAGTTATTTAAATGCCATGTTCCACAGAACCTTGAAATAGTTGAAGATTACCTATCTAAACAGAATATAATCTCTATGTATCTAAAGAACTTAATTGATCTAACTGTATGTACAACAAGCATAAACAATTGACCTATAATAATTAATACCTGTATAACTTAAATTTATAAGTTGACTTAAACTTCATGTCAGAATATTAAATAACCTGTAAACAAATGTGAAACCTGTAAACAAATGTGAAACATATGAGGACAATTACCTCAAAATGTAAATAATATATAAGTATCTATCTAAGTAAAAATAATATATAATTCAATATGAAAATATATCCTAAAAGTTGTATCAATATACAAAATGTCCTAAACAGAGATAATAACATGTATATATACAATCTGACGAAATAATTTTGTATAGGTGTAGTGGGGGCTGTGGGCTGCGTTCCTGCCGCCCCAGCTCCTGGGCCACCTGGCTAGCTTATGCTCCGAAATAACAACACACAAACTGTATTCTTTTAGACACTGCTTGGCCCATTAGCTCTAGCCCTTACTGGCTACTTCTCATATCCCGATCAACCCATCTCTAATAATCTGTGTAGCATCAGTCTTACCGGGAAAGATTCAGCATGTCTGACCTGGCGGCTTGCTTCATTGTGTCTGCCTCTGAGAGGAGCAGCCCTGCATCTGCCCGGGAGAGGGGAGCATGGCGTCTGCCCCAGAGAGGAGAGGAAATGGCATCTGAGCTCACTTCCTCTTCCTCCCTGCATTCTGTTCTGTTTACTCCACCGACCTATGTTCTAACCTATGAGGGCCAAGCAGTTTCTTTATTTTTTAACCAATGACCTTCCCCCATCATATAGGTGTACAAATAAACAAAAGTAACATATAATTTGAACTTATATCAATATAAAAAAATTATACCAAGATAAATTATCCATGAAAAGTAGCTCACAAGTATTCACTCTATTACCCACTATTACTATCCCGCCCCTTTTTAAAAAACAAACATAGTTTTCACCCCAACCCTCTATCTAATACAAGTAATAATCAATAACCCCTAAACAGTGTTCCCAACCCTATGGACAAACTTTTTGGGAATGGGGGCATCATCTTCTAGAATTACTTCCTGCTGTCATGGGGTTGTTGTTCTCTTAATGGGATCCTACAAAATTAAAGTGATGGTTAAGTTTCAAAATTACTGTCTAGTATAGTTGGAAATAATTTCTGATCAGTTGATAGATAGATTTCTTTTTTTGTTGTTTCAAAGTTCTTATTTGGAGTCCTAACCAGAATGTCATGAGAAAGTGCACCATTTCAGCAGCTTGTAGCCAAATAAAGAAGTGGTCTTATAATAGCGCTATCTGCATCATGATGTCATCTCAACTAGGTAAAATTGTTGCTGTGGGGCCCCATCTTCTTCCTGGAAACTTCAAAGATTACTGCAGGAAAAGGATCTATAGAAAAATCTATTGTTCATCATGAAAAACTTAAACATCATACATATATACATACATTCAATGAAGAATATTATATAGACAAAAAGGCGTGGAAAAAGTAAAAATTTTTCCTAAAGTCTTTCTTCTGTCCCATACCAGATGGCTCCTGATATGAGACAGAAACTCTGAATGTTCCTTTTAACAACACGCTTGGATTTAGAGAAGTACAGAGCCATTGTCTAACTCCAAATATATTAATATATGAATATATCAATATACATATATATGTGTGGGTGTGCATGTGTGTGCATGCGTGTGTGTGTGTAAATGTAAGTGTAACCCATAGCTGGATTCATAAACCATATTCTGTTTTCTAGACGCTTCTTAGTGGGTAGTTATTTTTTCTTTTGTCAGCATTCAAACATCAAGGGTCTCTTGAATTTTTGATGATGTATATTTTCCTGCAAAGATGAGAACATAACCCTACACTAACCCTTATGAGCTTTGCTTACCACCTGTATGATAGTCACCATTGTGGATGTGATATCATTTCTCTTTTTCAAGAGGTTTCTCCTTTCCAAAGTGAATCTTTATTAATTTTGATGGTATCCATAATTTTTCTTCTCCTGTGGAAACAAGAGCAAAACCCCTTCCCCAATGTAGTACATCTCCTGGTTTCCATTGTGAGGTCAACACATCCTTGAAATATACTGGTTGATTCAATTCTTAAGTTTTTTCCATTATCCAATGCCTCTCCCACTGCTGTTGTTCCTTTCTCATTGGCATTAAGAAAATTCAAGGTTAATAAAGCATTATGCAATCTATTTCTGGGGGTATTTTCCATCACTTTCTGTTTGTTCAGCATATCCTTTATAGTACAATTCGTCCTTTCTATAACCACCTGAACTTTAGGATTATTTGATATACCTGTAATGTGCTTTATATTATAATAAGCAAAGAAGCATTTCATTTTCTTAGATACATATGCTGGACCATTGTCTGTATTTGTGCAGGTATACCCATGATGACCATAACTTCCAATAAATGTGTAATTACTAAATCAGCCTTTTCTGAGCTTAAGGCAGTTGCCCATTGAAAACCTGAATATGTGTCTATGGTGTAGTATACATATTTTAATTTACCAAATTCCAAAAAGTGGAACACATCCATCTGCCAGATTTCATTTCTTTTAGTACCCTTTGGGTTACTTCCTCCAGGCAACAGTGTTTGATTATAGAAAGAACAAGTAAGACATCTCTTTATAATCTCCTTAGCTTGTTGCCATGTAATAGAAAACTCTTTCTTTAAACCTTTGCTATTGACGTGATGGTTTTTATGAAATTCTGAGGCCTGCAACATGCTTCCAATCAATAATTGATCAATTTCTGCATTGCCATGTGCTAGAGGACCAGGCAGACCTGTATTGGATCAGATGTGTGTTGTGTACATAGGACAAAGCCTATTCCTGATTATGTCTTGCACCTGGATAAACAATGAAGTCAATTCTGTATCATCTGGTATAAATTCAGTGGTTTCAATATGCAAATTGACTCTTTCTACATATTGTGAATCTGTAACTATATTAAGAGGTTCTTTAAAATCCCTTAGTACCATAAGAATGACATATAATTCTGCTTTCTGGACAGAATTACAAGGGCTTTGTTTCACCTTACTCAGTTCTCTGATTAGTAATCTGCTTTCCCTGATTTATTTGCATCAGTATAAAATGTACAGGCTCCAGTTATTGGAGCATCATGTACAACTCAAGGAAGAATCCAAGAAGTTCTCTCTATGAGGTTAAGTCTATCACTTTTGGGATAGTTGCTATAAATTTCTCCAAAAAAATTAGCACAAGCTCTTTGCCATGGTTCATTATCTTCTCATACCTTTTTTATTTCATCAGTAGTGAAAGGCACTATAATTTCTGCTGGGTTTATACTTGCTAGTTGACAAAGTCTCAGTTTACCTTTTATAATTAATTCAGAGACATTTTCCATATAAGTTTTTAATTTTTTACTTGGTTAATATGGTATAAATATCCATTATAAAATAATATCTTCCCTCTGCATTAAAATTCCCATAGGAGAAATTCTAGAAGGCAATATGACAAAGATACAACTAGGATTTGGATTCACCCTATCCACATGTGCCTCGTGTAACTTTTCCTCTACTATTGTCAGTTCCTTTTCAGCTTCAGCTGTTAATTCTCTGGGACTATTCAAATCTTTATCACCATCTAAGGTTTTGTTTAAATGAACTATTAGATCAGGTGTTATCCCAACAGCTGGTCATAGACTGGAAATGTCTCCTAACAATCTTTGAAAGTCATTAAGAGTTTGTAACAAGTCTCTCCTAATTTGTGCCTTTTGTGTTCTAATTTTCTGTAAACCTATTTTGTAACCTAGGTACTTAACAGAATCTCCTCTTTGAATCTTTTCAGGAGCTATTTGTAATCCCCATTTAGGCATCCCCTGTGGGAGGATAGTCCATTGATATCTCCTAGTAGGCTGAGAATTATTATAAGTAGGCACTGTGAAGGCAAACTTTTCCCTATCCTTTTCTTGTAAAGGTATATTGAAGAAACAATCTTTCAAATCAATAACTATAAGAGGCCTTTCTTTTGGTAATAGAGAAGGGAAAGGAATTCCAGATTGTAGAGGACCCATAGGTTGAATTACCTTGTTGACAGCTCTTAGATCTATCACCATTCTCCATTTACCAGATTTCTTTTTCACAACAAACACAGGAAAATTCCAAAGGCTAGTTGATTCTTCAATATGGTTAGAATCTACTTACTCTTGTACCAGCTGTTCCAAAGCCTATAATTTATCTTCAGCAAGAGGCCACTGCTTGATCCAGATTGGCTTCTCAGTTAACCATTTTAAAAGTAGGGCTGTTGGTACCTCTAAAGGTTTGCTAGTAGCTGTATGTTCTTGTACATCATGAATGGCTGGTGACCTTTTGCCATAATACCTCATTATATCCTTCCCAGAATTATGAGTTCTTGGGACTGCAGGAGTGTTAATCTGGGTATTCCATTGCTGTAGCAGGTCATGGCCCCATAAATTTATTGCAATATTAGCTATATATGGCCTTAGTCTTCCTATTTGATCTTCAAGCCCTATGTATTCAACCCATCTTATGCTTTGTTTTACACGAGATAGGGTTCCAATTCCCAGGAACTGAACAGACATTTACCTCTTGAAGAGGCCAATTCAGATGCCAAGATTCTGGAGTAATGATACTTGCATCCATACCCGTGTCTAATAAGCCTTCAATAAAAATACCATTTATACAAACTCTTAGCTTTGGCCTTTGATCGTTAATAGAAGTCTGCCAAAATATACATTTACTCTGTTCTACTGGATTTTCTGACTCATCCTCCACATTTAACCCATGATTTAGACCAGTATTGCTTTTTACAGCAGGCATTGGATTTTTTAATTTTCTTGGTGAGACATGTTCTCCACTATAACTGGGAATGACTGGGCCACTTTTGGCTTGGGGACCTGTGAGAGGCCCCTCAAGCGGTTTCCCGATGGTATTGGGTTGCCTTGTCTGTCTGTTGTTGACCCACATTCATTGGTCCAATGCTGTCCTTTACTACACCTCTTACATATACCTGAAGGCCGAGGTCTCCTATTTTTGTCATTCTCAGAGGAGATATTATTCCTAGAAATTCCTTGCCTGTAATCCCTTTTCAGATGTCCTAATTTACCACAATTAATATATTTGGCAGTTTGATGTTTCCTCATTTCTTTGGAAATTGCTTCCAACCAAGATTCATTATTATAGCCAAATGTCTCAATATTCATCAAATGCTGAATCCATTCATCCATAGGTGCTGATCTAGACCTTAAAGGCCCAATTATCTTTTAACATTTTAAGTTTGCATTTTCAAAAGCCAGAGATTCAAGAATTATTTGACTAGCTTCTGGGTCGGTTGCTCCTATTTGCAGAGCCTTAACTAATCTTTGCAAAAAGTCAGTACAGGGTTCTCTCTGTCTCTGCTTAACCCTGGTATATGATTCAATACTTTTCCCTGATTTTTGTATCCTATACTAAGCATTCAAGCGTGCTTTGTGGCATAGGGACAATACTTCTTCATCGTAAAGAGCTTGGACCTGTGGATCAGCATATGCTCCTATGCCAAGAATTTGATATTGGGAGACCTCCACACCTTTTGCTCTTCCTTGCTGTTCCATATGTTTGGATTCTTCTCTGAAATAAATTCCAAACATCAAGGAAGGTACATCATCCAATACTGCAGACACTAACTGAGAGAAATCATGAGGGGTACCTCTGACATTAAAAGCCCAGGTCCTTATCATGTCCTTAACAAATACAGAGTGGGGGGCTGGAGAGATGGCTCAGTGGTTAAGAGCATTGCCTGCTCTTCCAAAGGTCCTGAGTTCAATTCCCAGCAACCACATGGTGGCTCACAACCATCTGTAAAGAGGTCTTGCGCCCTCTTCTGGCCTTCAGGCATACACACAGACAGAATATTCTATACATAATAAATAAATATTTTAAAAAAAACAAATGCAGAGTGTAAGCCATAATTAATGAGAGCTTGCTTAATTTCTTTTATATCATTCATTCCTATTGGCACCCATCTACCTACTTTGGCTCCCTTTGAGCCTTTAGAAGTTGATGCTTTGTCAGTATAAATTACAGGGTATGATGCTAAAACCCTTGGTAAACCAGTTCTGACAGCTGGTAGTGACGTTGTATCCTGTCCTTGGGCCTTCTTACCTTGTTCATCAGCTCCAATAATTTCCTCAATCATTTCAAATATTTTTATCATTGTCTCTTGTAAAGCCTGAATCTCCTGACCTGCATATGTTTCTATTGATTTCACTAAGCTATCAATTTTTTGGTCCATATTCTGCACTTGTGAGTCCAAGGTATTAATGTTTCCCTTCAAAGGTAACATGTCCTTCTTGAACTTTTCTTGGATATCATGTAGATTGCCATCCTGGAGGTACATTCTGTCTGTTACCTTATCAAAATTTTGTGGTAACTTCTGAATGTCAAATTCAACAGTATGAACCCTTTCAGGTAACTTCCTAGTACCCTTGGATATGGAGTCGATTTTGCCTATCATAGTATCCACTTGTTCAGATAACCTCTGATTTTCAATAATTTTAATCCATTCAACTAGCTGTTCATTATTAGTCTGTAAAGATTGTATCGTTCCTAGGAGTGCCATATTCTTCCTTAATGATAGAATATGGAGAAGAAAACTGAAATCTAGTAACCAGTAAATTGAGGTATCCCCATAGTCATATAAACCTCACATGAAATAATCCATTGTATTAGTCAAAAAAAAAGCAGTAAAAGTTGCATTGGAAATGAAATTGCCAAATTACCTATTATCCAGCAGGTGGCGCTGTTGCCAAGTTGTGCCTAGAACCAATGCAAAGGTGACAGAAACAGAGTCCTTTTTCAGTGTCTGCCTTAGTATTTGTTAAAGACTGGGAAATATGAGTTGCTCAACAAAGTAAATGTAATTAAATCAATTCCATACATGGAACCAGAAAGCCAGAATCCAGGGGTAGAGAACAGCACCCGGAAACTGCATATGCCTCCAAGTGACAAAGATTTGCCATGAGGGGTTGCAGCATTCGGCAACTTATTGTGTGCTGACTCATGCTGCTTAAGCGCTGTGCTGCAAGGGGGATTTAAAAACCACTCAGAAAAGAGCAAACCAAGCAGTCAGAGACTGTCTAGGCCCATGGAGCTTTGGAGGTGTGGAGCTTAAATCCACATGAGGAGGCAAACAATAGGGTGTGGAGGGACTTGAAGACAATTTGAGGCCTGTAAAGAAAAAATATAAAGAATTGCAGCAAGAAAAGCCACTGAGTGATATTCTGTGTTGAACTGCTGACTCCACAAACAGGCTGTGGCTGAGGGAGGGCTTGTGCCAAGCCGAGCTGATAGCAGGCAGCCTTGCTGGGGGTGGGGAGTTCTAAATCCAAACGTTGGGCACCAGATGATGCCGTAAGTCAGAAAACAACCCCACACCAGTTTGGAATTATGATTAATAAAAGGGTTATTTATTTAAAGGGAAAAAACTTACAGATCACCATCCTAGACAACAGCACAACCAGGGAAGGAGTCTAGTAGCCAGAAGTGGAGCCAAAAGCAAGAGAGCAAGCACATGGCTACTGCTGGTTTTTAAACCCAAAGAGACCATGCCCAAATGAGCTGGTATCTTAAAGGATATTAACTGAAGGATTGGAAGGAGCTTCCGCAGCACCTGGAGGTTGGGGGTCGCCTTATTGCAATAGCCAGACTGGAGTCTCCCCTCCACCTTTCATCATGTACATTCTGGTTAGGGGTGGGGTGGGGACCACTTTGAGAGCTTTCAGGAAGAGAGATGGCCATGCCACACTTTCAGAGTGGAGGTGAGCCCTTCAAGAGGCAAGAAATGGGCCCTTTAAGGAGAAGCGAGCCCCTACTGAGGCAGCCCTTGCCTGTGGACAGGCTAAACACAACCAGGGCCAACATGAGCAAACAGGAACCATCTGGTTCTGTGACTGCTCTGCCTAGGCTCCACCTTCTGGAAGGCATTCACTGAGGAAAAGAGGGTCACTTAAATGGCAGGGTGCAAGTAGGTCATGAGTGGACCCTGGAAGGCTGGCTGTGGTTAGTGGGTCCCCAGGAGCCTAATGAAGTCAGTGTGGTGTGTGCAGCCACAAACAGGGTTGTCCTGTGGAAAATAGCCTCTTCCCCTCCCCTTGGACCATCAGCCTTCCCTCTCGGGCCTACTTCTGAGGTCCCAGAGATGTGGAGACACGTGGTTTTCTCGGGGAATATGGACATGGGGTCTGAGAAGCCCAGCGGAATGGATGTGGGGTCTCAGAAGCCCAGATGAATGGGCGTGGGGTCGCAGAAGCCCAGCCGAATGGACGTGGGGTCCCAGAAGCCCAGCCGAATGGACGTGGGGTCTCAGAAGCCCAGCCGAATGATCGTGGGGTCTGAGAAGCCCAGCTGAATGGATGTGGGGTCTGAGAAGCCCAGCTGAACAGACGTGGGGTTTGAGAAGCCCAGCTGAATGGACGTGGGGTGCCAGAAGACCAGCTGAATGGACGTGAGGTCTAAGAAGCCCAGCAGAATGGACATGGTGTCTGATAAGCCCAGCTGAATGGAAGTGGGGTCTGAGAAGTGCAGCTGAATGGACGTGGGGTCTGAGAAGCCCAGCTGAATGGATGTGGGGTCTCAGAAGCCCAGCTGAATGAACAAGGGGTCTCAGAAGCCCAGCTGAATGGATATGGGGTCTCAGAAGCCCAGCTGAATGGATGTGGGGGCTCAGAAAGCCAAGTGAATGGACACAGGGATCTGAGAAGTCCAGCTGAATGGACATAGGGTCTCAGAAACCCAGCTGAATAGATGTGGGGTCTGAGAAGCCCAGCTGAAAGGACGTGGGGTCTGAGAAGCCCAGCTGAATGGACGTGGGGTCAGAAGCCCAGGTGAATGGACGTGGGGTCTGAGAAGCCCAGCTCAATGGACGTGGGGGCTGAGAAGCCCAGCTGAACGGAAGTGGGGGCTGAGAAGCCCAGCTGAATGGACATGGGGTCCCAGAAGCCCAGCTGAATGGACGTGGGGTCTGAAAAGCCGAGCAGAATGGACGTGGGGTCTCAGAAGCCCAGCTGAATGGACGTGGGGTCTCAGAAGCCCAGCTGAATGGACATGGGGTCTCAGAAGCCCAGCTGAATGGATGTGGGGTCTGAGACGCCCCAGCTGAGTGGACATGGGGTCCAAGAAGCCCAGCAGAATGGACGTGGGGTTCCTGAAACCCAGCTGAATGAACGTGTGGTCTCAGAAGCCCAGCTGAATGGACTTAGGGTCTGAGAAGCCCAGCTGAATGGACGTGTAGTCTGAGAAGCCCAGCTGAACCCACATGGGGGCTGAGAAGCCCAGCTGAATGGACATGGGGTCCCAGAAGCCCAGCCGAATGGACATGGGCTCTCAGAAGCCCAGCCGAATGGACGTGGGCTCTCAGAAGCCCAGCCGAATGGACGTGGGCTCTCAGAAGCCCAGCCGAATGGACGTGGGGTCCCAGAAGCCCAGCCGAATGGACGTGGGGTCCCAGAAGTCCAGCCGATGGGACATGGGGTCCCAGAAGTCCAGCCGAATGGACGTGGGGTCTGAGAAGCCCAGCTGAATGGACGTGGGGTCTCAGACGCCCTGGTGAATGGACGTGGGGTTCTGAGAAGCCCAGCTGAATGGACGTGGGGTCTGAGATGCCCAGGTGAATGGACGTCGGGTCTGATAAGCCACAGCTGAATGGACATGGCATCCGAAAAGCCCAGCTGAATGGATGTGGGGTCTCAGAAGCCCAGGTGAATGGACGTGGGGTCCCAGAAGCCCAAGTGAATGGACGTGGGGTCCCAGAAGCCCAGCTGAATGGACGTGGGGTTTCAGAAGCCCAGCTGAATGTACGTGGGGTCTGAGACGCCCCAGCTGAATGGACATGGGGTCGGAGAATCTCAGCTGAACAGACGTGGTGGCTGAGAAGCCCAGCTGAATGGACGTGGGGTCAGAGAAGCCCACCTGAATGGACATGGGGTCTCAGAAGCCCAGCAGAATGGACGTGAGGTCTCAGAAGCCCAGCTGAATGGACGTGGGGTCTCAGAAGCTCAGCTGAATGAATGTTGGGTCTGAGATGGCCCAGCTGAGTGGACGTGGGGTCCCAGAAGCCCAGCTGAATGGACGTGGGGTCTCAGAAGCCCAGCTGAATGGACGTGGGGTCCCAGAAGCCCAGCTGAATGGATGTGGGGTCTCAGAAGCCCAGCAGAATGGACATGGGGTCTGAGAAGCCGAGCTGAATGGACGTGGGGTCTGAGAAGCCCAGCTGAATGGACATGGGGTCCCAGAAGCCCAGGTGAATGGACGTGGGGTTTGAGAAGCCCAGCTGAATGTACGTGGGGTCCCAGAAGCCCAGCTGAATGGACCTGGACTCAGAAGCCCAGCAGAATGGACATGGGGTCTCTGAAGCCCAGCTGAACAGACGTGAGGGCTGAGAAGCCCAGCTGAATGGAAATGGGGTCCCAGAAGCCCAGGTGAATGGACGTGGGGTTTGTGAAGCCCAGCTGAATGCACGTGGGGTGCCAGAAGCCCAGCTGAATGGACGTGGGTTCTCAGAAGCCCAGCAGAGTGGACATGGGGTCTGAGAAGCCCAGCTGAATGGACGTGTGGTCTGAGAAGCCCAGCTGAATGGACATGGGGTCTGAGAAGCCCAGCTGAATGGATGTGGGGTCTCAGAAGCCCAGCTGAATGAACATTGGGTCCTAAAAGCCCAGCTGAATGGATATGGGGTCTGAGAAGCCCAGCTGAATGGACGTGGGGTCTCAGAAACCCAAGTGAATGGACACAAGGGTCTGAGAAGCCCAGCTGAATTGACGTGGGTCGGAGAAGCTCAACTGAACAGACGTGGTGGCTGAGAAGCCCAGCTGAATGGACATGGTGTCCCAGAAGCCCAAATGAATGGACATGGGGTCTGAGAAGCCCAGCAGAATGGACGTGGGGTCTCAGAAGCCCAGATGAATGGGCGTGGGGTCTCAGGAGCCCAGCCGAATGGACGTGGGGTCCCAGAAGCCCAGCCAAATGGACGGGGGACTCAGAAGCCCAGCTGAAAGGACGTGGGGTCTCAGAAGCCCAGCCGAATGGACGTGGGGTCTGAGAAGCCCTGCTGAATGGACGTGGGGTCTGAGAAGCCCAGCTAAATAGACGTGGGGTTTCAGAAGCCCATCTGAATGGACGTGGGGTCCCAGAACCCCAGCTGAATGAACGTGGGGTCTCAGAAGCCCAGCAGAATGGACATGGGGTCTGAGAAGCCCAGCTGAATGGACACGGGGTCTGAGAAGCCCAGCTGAATGGACGTGGGGTCTGAGAAGCCCAGCAGAATGGACGTGGGGTCTCAGAAGCCCAGCTGAATAAACATGGGGTCTCAGAAGCCAAGCTGAATGGATATGGGGTCTGAGAAGCCCAGCTGAATGGACATGGGGTCTGAGAAGCCCAGCTGAATGGACGTGTGTTCTCAGAAGCCCAGCTGAATGAACATGGGGTCTCAGAAGCCCAGCTGAATGGATATGGGGTCTGAGAAGCCCAGCTGAATGGATGTGGGGTCTCAGAAGCCCAAGTGAATGGACACAGGGGTCTGAGAAGTCCAGCTGAATGGACATGGGGTCTCAGAAGCGCAGCTGAATAGATGTGGGGTCTGAGAAGCCCAGCTGAATGGACGTGGGGTCTCAGAATCCAGGTGAATGGTCGTGGGGTCCCAGAAGCCCAGGTGAATGGACGTGGAATCTCAGAAGCCCAGCTGAATGGATGTGGGGTCTGAGAAGCGCAGGTGAATGGACTTGGGGTCCCAGAATCCCAGCTGAATGGACGTGGGGTCCCAGAATCCCAGCTGAATAACGTGGAGTCTCAGAAGCCCAGCTGAATGGACTTAGGGTCTGAGAAGCCCAGCTGAATAGACATGGGGTCTGAGAAGCCCAGCTGAATGGACGTGGGGTCTGAGAAGCCCAGCCAAATGGACGTGGGGGCTGAGAAACCAGCTGAATGGACATGGGGTCCCAGAAGCCCAGCACTATGGACGTGGGGTCTCAGAAGCCCAGCTGAATGGACGTGGGGTTGAGACGTCGAGCTGAATGGACCTAGCGTCTGAGAAGCCCAGCTGAATGGACGTGGGGTCTGAGAATCCCAGCTGAATGGACGTGGGGTCTGAGAAGCACAGCTGATTGGACGTTGGTCTGAGAAGCCCAGCTGAATGGACATGGGGTCCCAGAAGTCCAGCTGAATGGACGTGGGGTCTGAGAAGCCCAGCAGAATGGACGTGGGGTCTCAGAAGCACAGCTGAATGGACGTGGGTTCTCAAAAGCCCAGCTAAATGGACGTGGGGTCCCAGAAGCCCAGCCGAATGGACGTGGGGTTTCAGACGCCCAGGTGAATGGGTGTGGGGTTCTGAGAAGCCCAGTTGAATGGACGTGGGGTCTGAGATGCCCAGGTGAATGGACGTGGGGTCTGAAAAGCCCAGCTGAATGGACGTGTGGTCCCAGAAGCCCAGCCGAATAGACGTGGGGTCTCAGAAGCCCAGCCGAATGGATGTGGGGTCTCAGAAGCCCAGTCGAACAGACGGGGGTCTCAGAAGCCCAGCTGAATGGACCTGGGGTCCCAGAAGCCCAGCTGAATAAATGTGGGGTCTCAGAAGCCCAGCTGAAAGGACGTGGGGTCCCAGGACCCCAGCTGAATGGACGTGGGGTCCCAGAACCCCAGCTGAATGAACGTGGGGTCTCAGAAGCCCAGTTGAATGGACTTAGGGTCTGAGAAGCCCAGCTGAATGGACGTGGGCTTCTGAGAAGCCCAGCTGAATGGACGTGGGATCTGAGAAGCCCAGCTGAATGGACGTGGGCTCTTAAAAGCCCAACAAATGGACGTGGGGTCTCAGAAGCCAAGCTAATGGAAATGGGGTCTCAGAAGCCTAGCTGAATGGACGTGGGGTCTCTGAAGCCCACCTGAATGGACGTGGGGTCTGAGACGCCCCAGTTGAATGGACGTGGGGTCCCAGAAGCCCAGCTGAATGGACGTGGGGTCTGAAAAGCCCAGCAGAATGGACGTGGTGTCTCAGAAGCCCAGCTGAATGGACGTGGGGTCTCAGAAGTACAGTCGAATGGACATAGGGTCTGAGAATCCCAGCCGAATGGACGTGGGGTCTCAGAAGACCAGCTGAATGGACGTGGGGTCCCAGAAGCCCAGCTGAATGGACGTGGGTTCTGAGAAGCCAGCCGAATGGACTTAGGGTCTCAGAAGCCCAGCTGAATGGACGTGGGGTCTCACAAGCCCAGGTGAATGGACATGGAGTCCCAGAAGCCCAGGTGAATGGACTTGGAATCTCAGTAGCCCAGCTGAATTGACTTGGGGTCTGAGAATCCCAGCTGAATGGACGTAGGGTCCTAGAAGTCCAGCTGAATGAATGTGGGATCTCAGAAGCCCAGCTGAATGGACGTGAGGTCTGAGAGGCCCCAGCTGAATGGACGTGTGGTCTGAGAAGCCCATTTGAATGGACGTGGGGTCTCAGCAGCCCAGCCGAATGGACGTGGGGTCCCAGAAGCCCAGCCGAATGGACGTGGGGTCTCAGAAGCCCAGCCGAATGGACGTGGGGTCTGAATAGCCCAGCTGAATTGACGTGGGGTCTGAGAAGCCCAGCTGAACGGACGTGGGGTTTGAGAAGCCCAGCTGAATGGACATGGGGTCCCAGAACCCCAGCTGAATGGATGTGGCTTCTCAGAAGCCCAGCTGAATGAACATGGGGTCTCAGAAGCCCAGCTGAATGGTCGTGGGGTCTGAGAAGCCCAGCTGAATGGACGTGGGGTCTCAGAAGCCCAGGTGAATTGACGTGGGGGTCTGAGAAGCCCAGCTGAATGGACATGGGGTCTCAGAACCCAGTTGAATGGATGTCGGTCCCAGAAGCCCAGATGAATGGACGTGGAATCTCTGACGCCCAGTTGAATGGACGTGGGATCTGAGAAGCCCAGCTGAATGGACGTGGGGTCTTAAAAGCCCACCAAATGGACGTGGGGTCTCAGAAGCCAAGCTAATGGACATGGGGTCTCAGAAGCCTAGCTGAATGGACGTGGGGTCTCAGAAGCCCACCTGAATGGACGTGGGGTCTGAGGCGCCCCAGTTGAATGGACGTGGGATCTCAGAAGCCCAGCTGAATGGACGTGGGGTCTGAAAAGCCCAGCAGAATGGACGTGGTGTCTCAGAAGCCCAGCTGAATGGACGTGGGGTCTCAGAAGTACAGTCAAATGGACATAGGGTCTGAGAAGCCCAGCCGAATGGACGTGGGGTCTCAGAAGACCAGCTGAATGGACGTGGGGTCCCAGAAGCCCAGCTGAATGGACGTGGGTTCTGAGAAGCCAGCCGAATGGACTTAGGGTCTCAGAAGCCCAGCTGAATGGACGTGGAGTCTGAGAAGCCCAGCTGAATGGACGTGGGGTCCCAGAAGCCCAGCTGAATGGATGTGCCTTCTCAGAAGCCCAGCTGAATGAACATGGGGTCTCAGAAGCCCAGCTGAATGTTCGTGGGGTCTGAGAAGCCCAGCTGAATGTACGTGGGGTCTCAGAAGCCCAGGTGAATTGACGTGGGGGTCTGAGAAGCCCAGCTGAATGGACATGGGGTCTCAGAACCCAGTTGAATGGATGTCGGGTCCCAGAAGCCCAGGTGAATGGACGTGGAATCTCTGACGCCCAGCTTAATGGACTTGGGGTTTGAGAAGCCCAGCTGAATGGATGTGGTGTCCCTGAAGCCCAGCAGAATGGACGTGGGGTCTCAGAAGCCCAGCTGAATGGACGTGGGGTCTGAGACGCCCCAGCGAATGGACGTGGGGTCTCAGAAGCCCAGGTGAATGGACGTGGGGTCTAAGAAGCTCAGGTTAATGGACGTGGGGTCCCAGAAGCCCAGCTGAATGGACGTGGGGTTCCTGAAACCCACCTGAATGAACGTGTGGTCTCAGAAGCCAAGCTGAATGGACTTAGGGTCTGAGAAGCCCAGCTGAATGGACGTGTGGTCTGAGAAGCCCAGCTGAACCCACGTGGGGGCTGAGAAGGCCAGCTGAATGAACATGGGGTCCCAGAAGCCCAGCCGAATGGACGTGGGCTCTCAGAAGCCCAGCCGAATGGATGTGGGCTCTCAGAAGCCCAGCCGAATGGACGTGGGCTCTCAGAAGCCCAGCCGAATGGACGTGGGGTCTCACAAGCCCAGCCGAATGGACGTGGGGTCCCAGAAGTCCAGCCGAATGGACGTGGGGTCTGAGAAACCCAGCTGAATGGACGTGGGGTCTCAGACGCCCTGGTGAATGGACGTGGGGTTCTGAGAAGCCCAGCTGAATGGACGTGGGGTCTGAGATGCCCAGCTGAATGGACCTGGGGTCCGAGAAGCCCAGCCGAATGGACGTGGGGTCCCAGAAGCCCAGCCGAATGGACGTGGGGTCTCAGAAGCCCAGCCGAATGGACGTGGGGTCTCAGAACCCCAGCCGAATGGACGTGGTGTCTCAGAAGCCCAGTTGAATGGATGTGGGTTCCCAGAAGCCCAGCTGATCGATGTGGGGTCTCAGAAGCCCAGCGGAATGGACATGGGGTCCCAGAAACCCAGCTGAATGGACGTGGGGTCCCAGAAGCCCAGCTGAATGGACGTGGGGTCCCAGAAGCACAGCTGAATGGATGTGGGGTCTCAGAAGCCCAGCTGTATGGACATGGGGTCCCAGAAGCCCAGCTCAATGGACGTGGGGTCCCAGAAGCCCCATCTGAAGCACACATTCCTAGAGTCAAGATCATCTGTAGGTGTTCACAGTCCTCCATCCAAGTTGAGAGCGACTGTGGGAAGAAGCTCCATCAAGCTTTGCAGTATCCACATCCGGGGACCTAGTGGGGCTCCGAGTCATTTTGTGAGTCTCCAGAAGGACCCAGCCAGGCTCGTCTTTCTACATCCGGGGACCTAGCAGGGCTTGGAGCCATCTTGGGGACCAGAAGGGTGTCGGCCACATCGCGCTCCAGGTATCCAGGCATTGGGGGCTCACAGGCATTTTCTGAGGGCCATGAAGGGTGTGAGGGATGGACAAGGTGCTTCCGGCATCAGGCAATGACGGTTTGAAGCCATTTTCCTAAGGGCCTATAAGGTTGAAGGGTGAGGGCCAAAGTGCGCTCCTTCCATCTGGGGTCTGGGGGCTTGGAGTCATTTTGTGAGGTTCCCAGGACGGAGACCATCAGGCTGGGCTTCCTACATCCGGGCCTTGGGGGCTTGGAGTCATTTTGTGAGGTTCCTAGGAGGGAGACCATCAGGCTGGGGTTTCTACATCCGGGCCTTGGGGGCTTGGAGTCATTTTGTGAGGTTCCTGGGAGGGAGACCATCAGGCTGGGCTTCCTACATCCGGGGATGAGGGCTTGGAGTCATTTTGTGAGGTTCCCTGGAGGGAGACCATCAGGCTGGGCTTCCTACATCCGGGGATGGGGGGCTTGGAGTCATTTTGTGAGGTTCTCGGGAGGGAGACCATCAGGCTGGGCTTCCTACATCCGGGGCCTGGGGGCTTGGAGTCATTTTGTGAGGTTCCCTGGAAGGAGACCATCAGGCTGGGCTTCCTACATCCGGGGATGGGGGGCTTGGAGTCATTTTGTGAGGTTCCCTGGAGGGAGACCAACAGGCTGGGCTTCCTACATCCGGGGCTGAGGGCCTTGGAGTCATTTTGTGAGGTTCCCGGGAGGGAGACCATCAGGATGGGCTTCCTACATCTGGGGCCTTGGGGGCTTGGAGTCATTTTGTGAGGTTCCCGGGAGGAAGACCATCAGGCGTCTCGTGCTGCATTGGCGCCTTGGGGGCTCAAGTCCTAAACTGTGGTGCCTGGGAGTCGGTCAGAGGGCTCTTCCTGCTCCCTGGAATTGGGAGCCTGGAGCCATTTTGTGACCTGACTAGAAGGGTGACGGCCATGCTGCGTTTTCTGAGTGGAGGTGAGCAGGTTCTGGGTCGTCAGAGGCCCCTTTAGAAGAGAAAGTTATCAAACATGCTAGTGTTGACCCTTTGCTTAGCTTTGGAGTTGGCCTGAACCTGGCTAGGAGCAAGTTCAAGAGTTCCAAGACAGAAGCTGCTCTCATTTCCATGGTGAAGGTCAGTTGGGAGAGTAGACAGGGGAAGAAGCTCCAGAGAGAGGGGCATACAGAGTTTCTACTGTGTCCCGGTAGTGAGCACTGCAACAAATGGGGGCCCAGTTGTCCTAAAATCATTGAACTAAGCCAGTCACTGTAGACAAAGGAGCGATGTATTTTCTCCTCTTTGGTTTGTTGTTCTGTTTCTTGAGACAGGGTTCCTTGGTGTGAGATTGGGCTGTCCTGGAACCAGCTGTGTCGACCAGGCTGGCCTCAAAGTCAGTGAGGTTTGCCTGCCTCAGCCTCGCTAGTGTTGAGATAAAAGGCTTGTGCCACCACCTCTGCTCCTCTCAAAGGAGTGACTTTTAAGGGGTCCGGTTACACCTGACAGTGGCTTTGCATTCATCATGTCTGTGGGACCCTACTGGGCTGAAGAAACGTGCTCTGCCTAGAAGGTACCCAGATGGTATTTCCACTGTGGTGCACCTGGAGGAATTAACCTCTTTCCCCCTCCTTCCTTCTTGTATGCGCTGTGCCTTTCCTTCTACTGCACTCTGTGGAGGAGGAGGGGGATTTGCCCTGGGATAAATCAGAGATGTAGTGGGAAGGATCCAGGGTCACCAAGGAGGAAACAGTCAGACCTCTGATATAAGACATACAAAAGCAGCCCTTGCTGTCAGCACAGACTAGCTATGGGGTCGACTGTGGAACACAGGTATCACCTCTGACTTGGGGTTGAGGGGATGAGGTGGAGGCTCACAGGTGGCTTGGACCTGAAGATGGATCTGAGAGTCAGGAAGGGCGTTGTGAGGAACAAGGAGGAAGGAAAGCTTCAGAATGTGTGAGAAAAGGCAGAGCCTGCCCCCTTTGTCCAACTTGAACAGTTGGGGCCCCGGCATATCCAGAGACCAGACAAATTCACTTCTGTGTCCTCTCTCAGGACTGTGAGCCTTTTCTGCTTCGGGGACGACCACAGCCCAGAGGGGAGCAGGCCTGATCGCCAGAGGTGATATCCATTTTCCATCAGGACTCCAGGTGAGCTGTCACGGTCGGAAATGAACATGCAAAGAGGGCCCCGTTCCCCAAACAAGACTTCATAAAGCATGGGCACCCCTCTTCTCATGTCAGGGGGTGGGAGGGTGCGAGTAGGGGCTTCTGTGCCTGTCTTCCTTGGACTGCATGACTTAGGTTGAGAATTCTATCGGGAATAATGACCTTGTTCCTAGGGTTGATATCAGATCAGCAGTGGCAGCCACTCGTCTGGAGAGCAGCGGGATTCTGCAGAGTGTGGGCCTCCCCTGAGGACTGAAACTGAAGGAAAGAGCCAGAGGACCTCACTGTCTGGGTATGACCCGGATTCGATGCCCAGGGGCACCAAGGGGTTTGCGTACTTCAGCACGTCAGAGTCCTTGTAGAGGTGGGAGCCCTGTAGAGATGAGCCCTGGACACGTGGCCATCATGGCTGTTCCCCCACAGGAGTTGATGGGCTGTGCCACCAGCTCTTTTCTCCTGAGAGGATGGTTATAGGGCCCGTCAGGTGTGGAACTTCACCAGAGCAGGAGACCTTGTCTTAACCGAGTTCTTGGTTAAGTCAGCCCCTGGGAAGTTCCAGGAAAGGATCCCAGGAGGCAAGTGAAGGAGACAGTGGTCCCTCCAAGGACTTCCCTGAAGCCCTGTCTCACAGACAGTCCTGGGAGGGGCTGCAGGGCTGAGTCTTCTGCCCTGGTTCCAGGGAATAGTCTAAGGGAGCTGAGGGGCCTGCTAAGAGCACCTTGGCCTGGGTCATCAGAGGGAGGCTCAGGTCTGTGAGGAAATCTGGTGAGAGTTGAGAGAGTCCCATCAGCCAAAGACAGAGAGTACTGCCTATCTACCTGCCTTCCTGACGGCTGTGGGAAAATGGAGACTTTCTTCCCCTCTCCCATTCTTCTTTCTTTCTTATAGGCATAGTCTCTTGCCTTAAAGACGTGGGACCCAGGGGTCACAGGGAAGCTCCTGGAACAAGCCATTGATATAGGTGAGAATCAGGCTGGTAGACTGTTGTAGCCCGAATGAGTCACACTGAATCGACCTAGCTCTTTCAGCTCTCTTAACTTCCGCCCCCACGAACAGGTGTCAGGAGGTCTAAGGTCTCCTCACTGCCTTCTGTTCCCTCTCAGAGACACAGAACCTTGTTTTGAGACTTTACCTCACACGAGAAGAAGCACACACCTGGGGAGCTTCCAGCCTCTCAGAGGCACAAGCAGTACCAGAGTACTTTGGCCATAAGTGCACTCCCCAGGCAAAATCCTGTGACAGGTGCTTGTTGATTGTTGCCCAGGGAAAAACTGTCAGAGTCCTCTCATCCTCTCCCTTCCTCCCCCAGGTCTATGAGTCTTCATCTCTGTGACCTGCACCTGCCTGTCCTGCCTGTGTTCCCAAGGAAACTCAGCATGGATCCTACCGAGACCAGCCAGGGCCTCCACCTCCCTGACAGCGCTCAGTCCCAAAGGGAGGCAAGAGGTCTGGTGGGAGCCCAGGTCCCCATATCTGAGGCAGGGGAGGAGGAGGCCACTGCCACCACCTCGGGGGGTGTGTCTTTTGGAAGAATGCTGAGGTCTCCCCACAGTGCTCAGAGAGCCTCCTCTTCTCCCACCGCCATGGGCTTCATTGCAGTGGCATCATCTGCTCAGGCCTTTGGCAATCAAGCTAGCCATGTGGCTAATCCCGAGCCTCCACTGCAGAATGGGCTCAATAGCAAGATCATGGATTTGGTTCTCTTCCTACTCCTCAAGTACAGGAGCAAGGAGATAACAACTAAGGCAGAAATTCTGCACATGGTCATCGGAGATCATGAGGCACACTATTCTGTGATCTTTACGAAGGCCGCTGACTGCATGCGGCTGATGTTTGGCCTTGAGATAATAGAAAATAACCCCCTTGGGAACCCTCTTGTCCACCCCTACTCTCTTGCCCATGCTCTTGGGATCACCTATGATGAGATGCAGCATGGTTTCCCAGGCATACCCAAGACAGGCCTTGTGATAGTCATACGGTGCATCATCTTCATAGAGGATGACTGTGTCAGTGAGGAGGTGTTGTGGAGTATATTGAACAGGATGGGGCTCTATGCTGGGAGGGATCATTTCATGTGCGGGGAGCCCAGGAAACTCATCACTGTGCATTTTGTGCAGGAAGGGTATCTGGAGTACAGGCAGGTGCCAGATAGTGATCCTCCCAGCCATGAGTTCCTGTGGGGCCCAAGAGCCCATGCTGAAACCACCAAGGTGAAAGTCTTGAAGTTTTTTGCCAGAGTTGTTAAGCAGGATCCCATATCCTACGTTTTCCCTATGCAGAGAGATGAGATTGAGAGGTCTGAGGCCATGATCCCCCCAACAGTGGCACTCCTGCCCTGACCAGCACACATTCTAGTGCACTGGCAATTTCCAACCAACATCAGGTCGGGCAGAGTCACATCTAAGAGCTGTACCCTCATTGAACTGCTGGTCGGAGGAGTCGGGAACCTTTTCTTCTTCTTGTTCTGACTGGGTGATTTGGGCATTCTTGGTATTTCTAAATGTTGCTACTTTTACTGAAAGGTTCATTAGGTGGAGATGTTTTCATTTTACAAATGTAATTTGTAAATCACACATTGTTTATGCTGATTAGGAGAATTTTATCATTCTGTAAACACTTGAGAATGACTCATATCTAACTTGTAACATGTTTCAAGATACTGTGGCATTCTAATTGGGAGTACCCACTCAATGTGAATGAACTTGGGATTTTCATGAAACAAAGAATAAAGTTATTTTTTGATTGCCTTACTAGTTTTAGCTTCCTGTTCTTGTTAGCTAGTGAAAATGAGGGTTAAAATAAGGTGATTGCTGACTTTGCCCATTTCTTCCCTGTAAATAGTATATAATATACTGTACTTTTGGGGGGGTTCGAGACTGATGGAGGAATTACTTTCAATTAATAAAGAAAACTGCTTGGCCCTGATAGGACAGAAAATTAGATAGGCGGAGTAAACAGAACAGAATGCTGGGAGAAAGAAGCCGAGTCAGGAGTCGCCATGATTCTCCCACTCCAGACAGACGCAGGTTAAGATCTTTCCTGGTAAGCCAGCTCGTGGTACTACACAGAATATTAGAAATGGGTTAGATCAATATGTAAGAGCTAGCCAATAAGAGGCTGGAACTAATGGGCCAGGCAGTGATTAAAAGAATACAGTTTCCGTGTAATTATTTCGGGTAAAGCTAGCCGGGTGGCGGTGGGACGCAGCCCTGCCGCTCATATTACAACACGAGACATGATCACTCTTTAGCCCTGGCTGTTCTGAAATTTGCTCTGTAGTTCAGGCTGGCTTTGAACTAAGAGATCCACCTAGCTTTGCCTCCCAAGTACTGGGATTATAGGCATGCACCATCATGTCCAGCAATGCTGTACTTCTCAATAATCTTATTTGGCATAAGATATAGCTTGTCCTGTATCTTCCGACCCCAGCTTTTATCTTCTCTGTCTTTTCTATCTTTATTTCCTGGCACCTTCCTGTTCTGTGATGTTTTGTTTGTGTTTCTACAAATAAAGCTTGCTTGGATTTGGAGGGTGGAGCTAGCTGCTAATTAACCATAGAGGTCTAGAAGCCTGTAGAGAGAGACAGTAAGTGGGGCAGAAACCGGAACTCTACCTTTTTGAATGGAGGAATGGGAGAGAGGTAGGTGTTAGTATTCAGGCACACCCTGGCACAGCACTTCACATACTGTGCCTGCGTACATAGCAGAAGGTACCCTGTCCCTTTAAGAGACATACTCTGACCACTTCCAGTTTCCTTCCTTCCCACCATTCTTCTGAAGAGGGAGCTCTCTGTCTCTCCCCCTCCTTTCTCTCCTCTCTCTGTGTCTATATCTCTCCCTTTTCTCCCCCTGCCCCCCATAATACCCTTTTCTCAAATAAATTACACACTCAAGTTCTCTCTCTCTGCAAGGCGTATATTGTTACCTGCTGCAGTCCTTCACCTACCATGGTACCCACCGAGTTCTCTCTCAAGCTGTATCTTACATTGGTGTATGAATCAGCCAGGCTTTCTCCATGTTCCTTCTGCCTGCCAGTGGGCAGACAGCTCGAGGCACATGGAGATACTGGACACACAACTGCCCAGACCAATACCTAGCAATGAAATTTCGTACAATATCAGCACTAACAGTGGGTCCCTCCCCCACTTCTGGCCATGCCCCCATGAATGCAGATTCAACTTGGCTGTGGTTTCATGTGTGAAAAGACCCAGTAGTGGTCAACTACATGCCTATTGTGCTTAAAGCCCTTCAGTCCCCTGATCCCACCTGATGATGTAAGGGCACACCTTGTGCTGACCCATTCCCAAAGCCCCTGGACCTTGTAGGTGATGCCCCAAGGCCAGTTTGAGTCACAGTCCATACTGAACCTCTGGGATGCTGGAGTTCAGTCACCAGAACTTTTTCTTTTCTACCTCACTCATGGAAATTGTGTCACTCCCACACCTTATAAGTCAAACCACATACCTGTTTACATTCTGCCAGTGAAAGTAGGGCCTCTGCTCTTTTTTGTGTTCTCTTTGATTATCTGACCCTCTCTCTTGCCTGCTGCAGGAGCTTCCTGTGTTATGCCCCGATCCGCAAAGTCCCCCCCCCAAACCAGCAAGGAGCCTGAGTCCCATATGTAAAAGCAAAGAGCCTTTATTTTATGCAAGTTTGTAAACTCGTTCTCTGATCATGTTCAATGTATTAGAATAATGGAGAGCCCTAATCTCAGTTAGAGTTGGGTTTTTATAGTAGTAAAGATGGGTGTGAGGGGTTTCTGAGGTTCCAGACCCTTGATTGGCTGACATTTGTCTAGGGGTGTCCTGGTGATTGTGTGCTGGCAGGTGATCCTAATCTACATAGGTTGGAACATTGGGCATTTCCTTTAGATATTCTGTTCTTGGGTGGTGCTGGGGTAATCTCAGTTTATGGTCCTTCCTGCAACCAGATATTGCATCAGGGTAAACTACTGAGAATCGGGCCTCCATTAAACTTATTAACAGCTGAGGCCTACACTGGCAGGTGACAATGGTTGGAAGTGAAGGACTTCCTTTAGGTGGTCTGTTTCTATTTAGTTTATCATGGCTGGCTCCTACACCTGGTGCCTCCCACTGTGGCTAAGCGTGTCTGAGGCAGGATCCTTCCTCTGCCTGGAGTGTTCTGATCCACTCACTGTAATTATTCAGCCACAAATAAGGCTGCACTTTCTAGAATTATGCATGCCCTCAGGCAGAAGTGCCTGAATGTTAAAGGGCCCAGTGTGACTCACATGTTACATCCATTATGACTCAGCTAAGCCCTTGACCCGGGGTCAGTCCTCCTGCAACTGGAGGCCCAGAGTCCCTCAAATTCTTCTTTTTCTTTTCTTTTCAACCCCCCCTCCCCACCGTGTTGTTTGTTTTTGTTTTTGGTTTGGTAAAGGCCACTCGGAGGGGGCCTCTGGCCTCTCTGGCTTCCGAGAGTCACCTGGACCAGATCCAGTCAGGCAATATCACTCCACCAGGAGGCAGGAGATGCTCTCCCACGGGTTCACACCAATTTACACCCCACCTATAGAGGAAGAGACATTTCCCTGTAGGCCTTGTGGTGTTGCTGTTTCATTTCGCAGGTTTACAAGGTTTCAGCTATGGGTAGCAAGCCATTCATGTCCATTCCCCCTGGGACAGATGCCCCAAAACCCCAGGTCTTAATGCCCTACTTCTTCAGTTCCTATCCTCACTCTGCTCCACTTTTACAGGAGCTTTCTAACTACTGTCAGAGCACAGGCAAATGGAAGAAGTTTCTTCAAACTATCCCTGCCATTGCTACTGCTGCCAACAAGATTGGTCAAATCCACAAGGCGGCTGTTTCCAATCCAGCCTTTTGCTTCCTGCCACGGCTTGTGGCATGGCAGCTCAGCAACAGGGTGGAGCACGCCTCTAGGTCTCTCTTATTATTAAACTTAAAATCCCTGCAGCTCAAAAATTGTGGCTTTTCCATACAACATGTGACCGCTGCCATTTTGACTGAGGTTAGTGATTTCACCGTCATCTTAACTGAGTGGCTTTTCCATATAACATGAGATTGATGTCGTTTTTACTGAGATCAGGTGACCTTACAGCCATCTTAACTTGTCAGGAGCCGTGTCCCCCCAAAATTTACAGGAAGCACCGCCGTGAGGAGTTTTTGCAGAGGGCTTCACTTCTCAATTGTATTGAGAATAGTCTTATTGACCAAGCCTATCCCACACCCAAATTAACTGTTAATAGAGAGTTATCTGTTAGCGGAACCTGCCTCACATTCCAAACTATCTAGACAACTAGGTGTGTCACCTTGTGACTTCCCGACCAAGGAATCATGACCTGACCCATCGTAACCTCTTGGTTTACGTAACGGGCGTGGACCACGTGGCAAGACCCCGTGCCCCAGCCCCCCAAGCTCCTCATCCAGGGGCTATATAAGCTGTAACCATGACTCTAATAAAGGGAGGCTTTGACAAATACGCTTAGCCTCCTTCCCCTTATCAGCCTATGTCTTTCAGGTGGTGCCTCTCCGTGACCCTGGAATAACTGGCCAGCCAGGCGGGTTACAAACCCTAGACAGAGTAACCCGTCGAGGCGGCTACATTAACTGAAGTTGGGTGACTTCACCGCCATCTTAACTATAGGCCCATATTTCAGACAAGATATTTACAGCCAAGTTCTCTGGCCATGCTTGGTTTCCAAGGCAGTCACTATCCTGCCAGACAAGCTGTGGCTACCTAACAAAAGCCTCAGGATGTACTACTGCTCCTTCTCTTTTGTTAGTATGTAGATCACCTGGGGAGAGGTGTGGATTCCAAGCTGGTGACTGAGTTGCCCGTGTGATGCTACTCTCGCATCCCCGGAAAGAGAATATTAATGAGTTTCCACCTTGTGTTACCGAGGGGAATAAAAGGTGTTTGAATATAAAACACAGGTGATCTTCAGGAATAAATGAAGCCTGAAACTCCTTTCCAATATTGCTGTGTGAACTGTCTCATTTTTTCCCCCACGCCTCGGCACTGGTCCAGTTAGGGAAAAGTAGTTTTTATGTTGGGGCACTGGACCCTGACTTAACTCAGTGGCTTTTCCATACAACATGTGAACACTGTCATTTTGACTGAGGTCAGGTGACCTTACCTGTGGGAACTGCAGCCCCGAGTTGATATTCCTGCCCCCATTTGAGGTGCTTATCTGCAAGGAAAACATAATAAATTCCCTCTGCTCCTGGAGCGGGGAAGGAAGGAATTTTGACTGCATGGTGACCGTTCCTTGATCCCTGCCAGGGTCAGGTTACAGTCCCTTCGCAGCCCCCTCCTCATTTGGTGCCATGGTATAAAAGCCAGCCCAGCAGACAATAAAGAAAGATGTTCCACCTCAACCTCCTGCTCTGTGCATTCATTCAATCCAGACACCCTCCGCCGAGATTCTTGGTTCCAGTCCGCACTGGTGTGGCATTTACCACCATCTTAACTGAGGTCAGGTGACTTTACCACTGTCTTAACTGAGAGCCAGGTCAAGTGACCAAGTCCTGCCATCTTTACTGAGGTATACCCTGCCTGTTCCCCTGACTTACTTATGTTTTTGTCTCTAAATTCTTCTTGTTGACTCTGTTGCATGTGTGTTTTGCACAGTGGCATGCCTTTGGTAGGGCCCACCAAGAGCATCCACTTCAACCAATGCCTGTTCACTCTGTGTGTGCGTGTTGATTCATGTAACTTAAATGAACCTATGTTTACTGTTAAATGTTATAATTGTCTGTTTCTTGAATCTCATTTCAGACTACAAAAAAACAATAAGTCTCATGTTTTAAACTGGTATGTACTTTTAAGTCTCTTACAAAAATACTTTATATTTAATCCAACCCTCATTTAAAATATTTTAAGCTGTCCACTTAATCCAACCCTCATTTAAAATATATTAAGCTGTTCTCTATTACTGTCAGTTCTGCCATTAACCTTTTATTGCAAGCAGTTTTTTCCTTCTTTCTGTCTTTTTATGAGTATAAATCTTACCTGTTAAGCTGAGAGCCAGTATAGTCAGGCTTGGACCCAGCTCTCCAGGCAGATTCTATACTGTAGTTACACCTGATAAATAGCCCTCAACTGTTCAGAGATCTGGGGAATATGGCATTTAAATATTTAATTATTAAAAAATTTTATAACAAAAAGAGACAGGTTGGCTCCTAGCAGCAGCACTTTATTTCCTCCAAAAAAGAGAAGACAGATGGGCACACAACAATATCCATCTGCAATTCGCTTCAACTGCCAAGCACTGACCACTAGGCAAAATTGCCTTTCATCTAAACTAAAGATTACCAGACAGTGGACAGAATCACTGGAATTGACAGCCTAGCTGCTCAAGTCAAGGTAGATTTGTCTTCCTATAGATTTCTTAGACCACAGGATCTTCAAGACCCTGGCAGGCCCAGCGCTAAACAGCAAAATGCAAATACAACCTTCAACGAATGTGGAGGACCCTGAGCAGTTGCTCTAGGTGCCAACCAAGTAAGTTCTCTGTCACTTTTTAATTAGTAACTCAAGTAAAATTTTATCCTTCCTAAAGATCTCTGATGCAGTTTGACAGCTGAGAGGTTTTGACAGTTTAAAAGGACAGCCTCACTAAACAAATTTCAGTAAAATACAAATACAAGACCTGCAAGTTATAAAGGTATGAAGACAAATACAATTAACAAATTTCTCTCGCATGCTGCCTTCCTTAGTCTCAAAAATACTTTTCATTGTACAAACATATCTGTCACAATCATTCTGGCATAAATATGCTGCTGTTTAGACAATATATATGTCTAAAACTTCTGTTTTCACAAGCCCAAAGAATTCTTGTTAAATTACAGGGAGCCGAAATGAAGGATCCACCTTAAACAGGTCAGATACACCCCTCTCCATTCCCTGGTCCTAATATTTTTTTCCTTAACTTTGTCCTCTGTTCTGCCAATATCTTAAACAGGTGTAAGAGACACCAGACATTTCTATACCACAAACACCGGATAGGAGCAAAGAGACCAGTTATGCCAGGATGTGACAAGCACCCAGCCTTCTCAGGTGCCCCCCAAAGACAACAGCCACAAATAAGCAGGAAGCAATCTTGAGAATCCGCCACTCTAATTCCTTTAACCTGTGGTGCTTAACCTCCTGCCTTTTTATTATAAAAAAGAGATGGGAATGTAATGATCTGTCCTGTCCCTTTAAGAGACAATCCCCTCCCACTCCCTCCTCTGTTAACTAAGCAGGCAGATCTTCCTTCCTGCTTGCAGCCTGAGTCTCTTCCCTTTCCCCCTACTATTTCTCTCCGTGTGTCTCTCTGTGTGTTTCTCTCTCTTTCTCTCCCTCCTATTCTCCCTCTCCTCTTCTCCCTCTCCTCTTCTCCCTCTCCCCTTCTCCCTTCTCTCCTTCCCTTCCATAATCCACTAAATAAATATCCAACCTCACTCTGCATAGTGTGCCTATCCATGTCTCTGTCTCTCGCCTGCCATGCAGCTCCCTGCCCAGGACCAGCCACCTTCAGAGACCTGCGGCATGGTCTCATGCACTGTCCCTGCCTGGGACTGGCTGCTCTGGGGCCTGCTGCCTGCCCCCGCTCAGGAACCTGTGGCATAGTTAAATTGCCCTCTGCCCACTGTAGCCACTCAGGATCCTGCAACATTTTACACTTACCTGTTCAAAATGAATCTCTCTCTCTCTCTCTCTCTCTCTCTCTCTCTCTCTCTCTCTCTCTCCTGTTCAAGCCACCACTGCTACCGTACCATTCAGCCCAGAGGGCAGATTCCTCTTTCCCACCAAACTGCAGGCTGGCCGTGTATTCTGGGGAAGTTTCCTGTCTACTTCATGTGTGAATGGTGTGTGGCCACATGGATGTAATTCTGTTTAAACGTATATTTTACACATTTTGTATGTCTGCCTTGTTATTTGAAACCCTTTTGAAATTTGCATGACTGCTCTAAAAACCACATGGTTTCTCCATGCCTTGAAACATATATGCAGGCACCCTCTTTGTTACACACATGTCAGATGACCTCACCACTGTCTTTGCTATGGGTGATCATGTAACTGCTGCCATCTTGACTAAGGACAAAGAGGGCAGAACAGATGACCTCACCACCATCTTTGCTTTGGGTGACCACATTACCACTGCTGCCTGTTAGCTCTCCCAGCTTGCAGTGACCCCACCCACCTGCAGCAGATCTGTTTACTCCAAACTTCTAGGAATCTGAAACTTTGATTCTCCTCTCTCTCTCTCTCTCTCTCTCTCTCTCTCTCTCTCTCTCTCAAAATTTTATGTGCAAATGTAGGCTAGTTTTAACTATAAGTGGATATGTAAATGTTGTGTATCATGTAAAAACTATCAAAATTAAAACAAAATATTAAAATAAAGCATAAATATCTTTTTAAGTGAAAAGCTGGGGTCATAGGTAGTTTATGGTGGCTGGAGAAGAGAGGGAAATGATAATTTTTAAGTCTCTAAGGAAATCTTACCAGCTCGATTTTAGCCTTTATTTTAGTTAATAAAAATTGCCTTAGGATCAGAAAAGTAAAACAGCTCCACTGTTCAGCCTTACAGACCCTTTCCACTCTGCCATCTTGTACATGTGAAAAGAGCAACATCCCTTTAAGTGCCCCAGACAACTGTCCACTTCAGGAGACAAGTGGTCCATGAGAAGAGGGCACATCTGAGAATAATAGAAATTCCCTTTTGGCTACTCTTAATATGGAAGGACTGGGCATGTGCACAGTAGCTCCTCAGGGTACCTCAGATATGGGTATGTGATGTCTCTATACAACACTTGCCATTCTATCCTGAAAGCTGCCCTCTCTGCTGTATCCTTACGTGAGTTGACTGGGGAGGAAGAGGAGGGTGAGGAAGAAGAGGAGGAGGAGGAAGAAGGGGGGAGAAAAGGAGGGGGAGGGAGATAATGAGGAGGAGGAAAAGGAGGAGAAGGACTACTCAGAAAACACGTGTATAATCTATGTACTGTTCAATAACCAAAAAAGTCCATGAACTCGCGGGCCAAAAAAGACTGAGAAAAATCAGCATTTTTTTTCCTGGAAATGAACCATTTTTAGTTCTTGCTAAATACAGATCTTGTGGTGGTAAATTAAAATCCAAAATGTGCGCCTAGAATTTATGTGCTATCTAACCATCTGCATAGATTCTGTGTCCTTGTCTTCCTCACCCTAGGGTTCACCTTGCCCTCTCAGGAGAAGCAGCTGCATTTTTATAGCAGACAAAATGGGTATGGCTTATATCAGAGTAACTTCACACTAGTTAGGTATCTCAAATCAGAAGACTGTGTTCTCTCAGGTCCCCAACCCCAGTCAATGTTACCATGAATTTTCTGATGTCCAACTCTGGCTGTCAGTTTGCCAAAGGATAACTAATATTTCTTGGAACTCAATGATACATAGTTCACATAGCAAGTAGGGCATTTGCTTCAAGATAAAAACTACCACATAATACTTAAAACTTCATGCTAACTGAGTAATATTTAGGATTCTCTAGGTAAAAAGTAGCTGAGTGACACCCATTCTTTACTGCCTGAGGGAAACTCTCCACAGAACAAGAGCAAGGATGGGCCACTGCAGATTTCCTCTTCATCACAGATTTCTCAGTGCATTGGGTTTTTTTTTTTTTTTTTTTTTTTTTTTTGGTTCCTGTCCTGGAACTAGCTCTTGTAGACCAGGCTGGCCTCGAACTCACAGAGATCCGCCTGTCTCTGCCTCCCAAGTGCTGGGATTAAAGGCGTGCGCCACCACCGCCCGGCTTGTGCATTGGTGTTGATTCCAGACTTGTGATATGGTCCCTGCATGTTGTTCATATGCTGCATGGGGTTTGACTATAATAAAGACATGGGAAAGGGCAAAGGGAGTCCAGACACTAAACGCTTATCATCAACCCATTTATTTATGCATTCCAGAAAAGAGTAGGACTAAGGTGAACATCAGCAAAAAGTATTTCATGGCAGTTTTCCTTTTCCCTAAGGCCAAGGTTCTTGAAGCTTTGTGGGTTCACTGCCAGAGCCACCGCAGGAGGGATGTCCTCACTTCTATCCCCTTTCTTGATGGCACAGCAGTCTGGGTCTGGCAACAGCACAGAGTGGGATGTAGCCTGCATGGCAGTAGGGGCTTAGAGTCCCCCTGACATTTAGAGGTTTATGCTCTGATGAACTAATGATAGGGCCATTATTTAGTTTTCCTGACACTGTTCTCCAGAGCATTCACTGCTCCAACCCTTCCCCAAAGGGATCAGGTGGTCTGGGATGTCCACTTGGAATACATCTTTCCCCCCTTTTCTTGGTATGGGCTCTAGTAACCATCTGGGGTTTGAAATAGGAGTCAGGTACTTCTGCTGCACATTGGTTAGCACAGCTTGGGTTTCCAGTTTGACAACCTCATCAGCAGGTAAGGTTTCTGGACACTGCAAAGTCTCTCCAATGTCAACAAGTCCTGGGAACAAAGAAACATACAGATGTATTCTCTTCTATACAGCAAGGTTATGGTTATGATAGCAGGGTCACTACAGTGTCGTTTGATGGGGTATAACATCACCAAATGACAGGAAATAGGAACTGTTCTTGTTGAATACTGGGGACAAAACCAATTGAACTAAGGAACCCTGGGTGAGGCAGCCACAGGCATTAAGGAAAAGGAGAGTGGCTTGTCCTCTGTGCCTCCTGTTTTAAGTGAAAGTCAGATTCTAGCATACTGTGAAGGCTGGCGTTGATCTACTAAAAGAGCATCAGCCCCAGCCAGGAAGCCTACCGTCAATAAGATTCACCAATTAGGTTACCAGGAGACTGAATTAGATGTTGATTGCTGTCTTACCCAGGGTCCTTGTGACAGGCATTAGAAGTCAGGAAAGCAGCCTTACTCTAGACAGCACACCACTTTTACAATGCCTATGCTAAACTGTCATAGGCAATGCCTTTTGCATATATTCATGCTCAAATAATCCAATACTACAAACAGGTACTGACTTGAAACAAGCTTTCAGATCACAACATAAACAGGATCTGATGCCCAGAATCAAGAGTCTGTGAGTCTGTGGAACCCACGTGAGTCTGTGGAACCCAGGCCTATGTACACCAACCTAGTTACTCCAGCAGCTCTTAAGAGAGGCTGCTTAGAAACTTTAGCCCATACCCTCTAGCTAAAAGCAAAACATAGTGTGTTTTGAATTATTTCGAATCCTGTATCAATTGTCTACTTCATATTTGGTACATCCTCACTTACCAGCTATCACACCTCGGCCATATTTTTCTCCTTCCTGTAGTAAGGTCTGAATCTGCGCCAGGGTCATTCCCAACCTCTCTACCAGCACCTGCTGCCAGGCATCATCTTCCCAGTCCCTGTGAGCAATATGGATGGCGATGGTACATTTCTGATGGTTCCTCAACAAGGGACGCCAACGAGTCTCAAGAGTCTTGACTCCATTTAAGATTAAACCAGCATAGGGCTGCCGGAAGGAGAGGCAGGGAAACTTCATTTTCCTCAGAGTCTTTGTGCCTAAATACAGAAGCACATTACAACTCAGCTCTCTAGGCTCATGTTCATGAGGCCTCACCTTCCCCAAAGGCTTCCCATGTGTCCTGAAATGCCACTGAACTTGACATGTTTCCTGTTAGAGGTTAATGGTGCCCTGCTCAATGCCAGGCCCAATGCCAATGGTTGCAATTAGGATGATGCATGGTCCATGTAGTCTTGGGGAGCTCACAGAATAGGATGGAGATAGCTAGAGGAAGGTACCATAAGAATAGTGTGATCAGTGCTGACAGAGGTCACTGAGCCCTAGGGAAACACGAAGGAGGGAAGGCCATCTTGACCTAGTTAGGCTTCACATCTGAGTAGGCTGGCTTTTTAGCACAGAGGGACAATCTAAGCTTTTGTCTTTTTCTTTCTCTCTCTCTATGTCACTGTATGTTGAAGTGGGAGCTGCGGGGTTGCGTCCCCGGCTGCCCGCACGACTAGCTTATGCCCCGAAATAATTACACGGAAACTGTATTCTTTTAAACACTGCCTGGCCCATTAGTTCTAGCCTCTTATTGGCTAGCTCTTACATTTTGATCTAACCCATTTCTAATATTCTGTGTAGCACCACGAGCTGGCTTACCGGGAAAGATCTTAACCTGCATCAGTCTGGAGTGGGAAAATCATGGCGACTCCCTGACTCGGCTTCTTTCTCCCAGCATTCTGTTCTGTTTACTCCACCCACCTAAGGGTTGGCCTATCAAATGGGCCTAGGCAGTTTCTTTATTAATTAACCAATGAAAGCAACAGATTAATACAAGACCCACCTCCATCATTTCCCCTTTTTCTGTTTAAACAAAAAAGAAAGGCTTTCATTTTAACATAGTAAGATTACATATAGCAAAACAGTTATCAAGCAAGAATTACAGTTACAATATTTATATCTATTTTATCTTTTATTATAACTAAGGAAAACTATAACTATAACTAACCATTCTTCAACTCCATCAAAGACTCCAGAAGGATATAACATTACCTAAGTAAACAAGAAGAAACTTCAAACTCTAGAAATGACAGAGACATCTCGCTGCCTGGACAGTCACACAAAGTTCTTTTGTACCGTTGGGGCATCCGTCTTCGGCCTACAGGCCCATAGTATCCAGAGACATTTCCATGAAGCAGGAAATTCCAAAGACAGTTCAGTCACTTTCTGCTGTGTCCTGCAGAATGTCTCGCAGACTCTTTTATGAATCAGGAACCCCGAAAAACCATCTCACCTTTAGGCAAGTTCAGCAGTCCTCTTTCTGTGGGTTCTCTGTGTCCAGTTTATGCAACAGTCCAGGCAAGAGCAGTTTCTTGCCCAAATGGCTATCAAACTCCTTAAGGAGCCTCTTCGGTGCCCATCTTCCTCTTGAAGTAGATTGGTACTGCCAGGAGCAGACGTGTCTCATTATCATGAAAAGCCCTAAGTTATTAAAACATTAAATGCCATATTCTGCAGTCTTTGAAAGATATGAAGAATGCCTATCTAGCTGAAATATATCTATGCACATCTAGAAAATCTAACTAACATGACTAAAAGCTTGACAATTATCAATGATTATCCATTAACAACCTATATACATTACATTTTTAAATGAACTATACAATCACAATACCTTAATCAAGATTAGAAATATGCATATACATATAACAAAATTGACCTTCAAATCCACACCAATGAAAATTATTCATATCTATATCATATCCCCCTTTAAATGTAAAAGAACATTTATAAACAATATTTGGGAATATGGGCGCAGTTATTTCTCTCCAAACTGCTTCCTGCTGAATGGGGGCGCTGTTATTTAGGTCTTTTATGGTATAACCTGTGTGCTAGATTCATCTCAGTTGGCAGTTGAGCAAAGTAATTTTCTGAAGGTGTTCACAGCAACCTTTCAGGAGGGCGTGGTCTATCATACCATATTGGGATAGATGCAATCCACAGAGTCTCATCCTCTGTGAAAACAAAAGGAGACCCTCTCCAAAGCATCATATCCTTAGACCCATGAAGGCGCAAGTCATACACAATCCCACACCAGTTTGGAATTGTGATTAATAGGGTGGTATTTATTTAAAGGGGAATAAACTTACAGATCACCGTCCCAGACAACAGCCCTCTGCGCACGCAATTAGGAAGAAGTCTAGTCGCCAGAAACAGAGCAGGAAGTAAAGAGAGAGAGGAGGGAAGTAGCTGCTTTTTTTAAAGGGAAAGAGACCACACCCCAATGGGCTGGTATCTCAGCGGCTATTGGCTGGAGGAGCGGAAGGACCTCCCGCAACAGACCCATATTCTGAAATCATAATACCCTTGTATCCATTCTGGTTTAGCTTGGCAGCCCATATAATGAAATGTCTCTCTGTACTTAGCTCCTTCACAGTCAAAAATTTTAAAGAAAACACAATAATACAAAGAATCCAGACTCTCCGTGAATTTTCCATTTTTACGTGGCTTATTTTTCTTTATTTCTTTTAATCTACAACTATTTGTACTCTGTCTCTTTAAAGATTTTACCCTTTTTTTTAAACCATTAACTTTATTCTCTATATATTTTTTTCTCTCTCTCAAGCATACGTACATTCATCCATCAGTATCTGAATCTGTACTATTGTGAATCTGTAATTTTTTTACTATCCAGGAGCATTTCTTAAAATGTTAAGCACTTCTCAAAAACTTAAGTTGCACCATGTAGGAGTAATACGGTACGGCCTGTGTCCTGCCCAGTTGAAACCTTAACTGTGCTGTTATTACAGTAATTACGGTAGTTCCTGCCTGAGACCAGCACAGTTCAGCATGGCGGAGCTGAGCCTCCCCTCTCAGAGCCATTTGGTGCCCCTGAGCCACACATTGCCATCAAGCAAGCCATAGCACTTTACTCCAAATGCTCCATTCAAAAGCTCTGTCTCCCGCAGGAGCCAGACAGAGATCGCGATGGCGGCACAGCCCAGAAAGCCGGGATTTTAAAAGTGCAGCTTTTTTCCTGTTGCGGCTGCTGAGTCAGGGAAATTTCTCTACATCACGCAACCCACAAACAGCAAAAAGCTGTCTTAAATTCTCTCTCTCTCTCCTTTTCAAGCCCTCTCAGGTTTTACGTGGAGTTCATTAGCACGTTGGGTACCACTCTTTGCTTCCTGGTCCTGTCATTATAGGTCATATAGGACTGGAACTGTCCAGTTCCAATCAGAGTTACTGAACACCAATCCTTGAAATGGAAACTAGATTTACTTTTGGAATTCCCTTTGACCTCAAGTAGCCTCATCTATGTCTCCTCCTGCGTCCTGTGGGTGTCATGCTTCCTAAGCAGTTTGTTGCACCCCATGACCTGAGCCTAAGGAAACAAATGATGACACGAGGCACTAGGGTACTAATCCTCATACACTTTCTATGTTCCAGTTCCTAGGTGATCAGAATCTTTGGATAGTGAATCGCATCTTCAAAGGACTCAGCAGAGTCAGTATGACTATTAGGAGCCTAGTATAGCCAAGGGGACAAAGATGCTGACTGAGAAAGCAATGGCCTAGGGTGGCAGTGACCTGATTTTGCACACCTCCTATTCAGTTCCTTGCAGTCTCGTGTGAGAGACACACTGTGCCTTAGAAACGGATAGGGTCGTGCTGACAGAGCCAGGGACATGAGGTCAGAACCTCTGCTCAGTCTTAGCATACCACCCAGTTTCCATTTGCATGAAGTGCCAAGAATACATTTCCTGCGAATAGAGCCAAGGGTGACCATTTTCAATATCATGGCAGCAGCAAAAACAGGGGCACTGAGCACAGGGCTCCATCCCGGTTCTGCTGTCTACCCATGAACTGCCTGCCCCCCCCCCCTCTATTCTGGTTTTGGCCTTTCTGACCCTTTTTAAAGTATATAACCGTAGTCTCATGGGCCTCCTTCAGTTACACGACATGGCCCTTCCAGGATAAAAGCAGTGTGCCAGGCATCCCTTTCTCCCATCATATTTCAGCTTGTCAAGGCTGGCAGCACTAACAGTCGTACTTAGTTTTAACTATCAACTTGACATAGCCTAGACTCACCTCAGAAGGGAGTCAGATGAGGGACTGTCCAGATAAGATTGGCCAGTGTGGACATCTGTGCGGGGAGTTTTAAATATTAATTATTGTAGGAGGGTCCAGCCTATTGTGGGCAGTAGCACATCAAGGAATGTGATCTTGGACTATATATGAAGCTAGCTAAGCATGAGTCTATAGACAGGCAATCAAACAGCATGCCTTCTTGGTTTCTGTTCCTTGCCTGGGAGTGAGCTCCTTGGTCACTATGCTGAATAGTATACAGGTCTGGCTTCAAGTTTCTCCCTTAAATTCCTGCCCTGACTTCCTCCAATGACAATCTACAATCTGTAAAGTAATTTTCTTTCTACATCGGATTAGCCTGTGGAAGAATGTCTAGATTAGATTATTAATCCCCAGGCAGGTGGCCCTGAGCTGTACAAGAAAGCTAGCTAAACATGAGCCTGTGAGCGAGCCAGAAAGCAGTACTCTGCCTTCTACGTTCCTGGCTTGACTTCCCTCAATGATGCACTGTGACTTGGAAATACAAGTCAAATAATGCTACCCCCCCACACACACAGAAGTTTTTTGTCAATATTTTATCACAGCCAACGAAAATCAAAGTATAACATTTTCCTATATTGCTTTTGGCCATGGTGTTTGTCACTGCAACAAAGTGAAACTAAAACATTTACCAAGTCAGTTCCGTGTCACTCAGAACCAGCCTATGGCATTCATTCTAGGTCCTAGGATCTAGAGTGTCTGTCCTGCCAGCATGCTCCTGCTCGGCATCACTGTCTGCACATCTCTTTTACCACACAAAGGAAGTCTCTTCTGCGAGGCACTCATGCCTTCAGGCTTAACCTACCTCGTTAAAAATTGTTTGCTAGATTTTAATGTTCTGTTCTAATTCAGAATTTTATAAACAACAAAGGATATCTTCTATGATTGAACAGGCATGACAAAAATAATAAACACATCTTTTCCATACGATTCATGCTATGACAATGTATAAATATTTTCCACATTTTAAAATTAATTTATTTTAAAAAGTATCTTTTCTCATTTTACATACCAATCCCAGTTCTGACTCCCTTCCCTCCTCCCACTCCCATCCATTCCTCAGAGAGGGTAAGGCTTCCCATGGGAATCAACAAAGTCTAGCATATTGCTTTGAGGCAGGATGCAGGCCCTATATCTAGGCTGAGCAAGGTATCCCTCCAAAGGAGCATGTTATCCTACCTTCTTTACACAGCACTCACAGCAAAAATCTCACAAGACTGCTGCACACACAAGTCTCTGACCTCCCTTCCTTTCGTGCTCCATCCCCCAACACGCCTCACAAACCTGGTTTTATAGGGAGAACAACTGGCCTATGGCAACTCTGCCTTCACAACACTTAATACCTCAGCATCCCTGGTTGTTCCCTTTCCATGCTTGCTGGCCTGCTCTAGCTCCTATGACATGGCCCACACCTTCTTACTTAGGTGACTGATCCAGGCTGTTGGACTTGGGAATTCAACTTCTATGAACCCAAATCCACTGGCTTCCCCTTTGTAAGTGCGGTCATAGTCTGCCCTATTTTTGTTGCCTAGATGTAGTAGTAGCTCCTATGCTTTCTCTTTCCTCCTCCCACCACCTGGTATACAGCAGTACTTGCCTATGAATGCTTCCCTCAACATCTTCCATTATCTTCACAGCCACCATCCTATCAGGCCCCCACCATCCACTGCCTCTCCAAGCACTAGTTTTTGGAGGTTCTGGTCTGTGAACCTTGCCTGCTGCCCTCTACTATCCACACTGCACTTAGAATGACCTTGGTACTGGGGTCAGCAGATCACCTCATTCTTTGGCTGAAACCTGCCAAGGGCTCCTGTCCCACCCAGCCCAGACTCCACCCACTTCAGTAGGCCCCTCAGGGTCCCTTGTAATCTGGCTGCCCACCCCAGACATTTCCTCTTTCCCCACTTCATTCACTGCCCTGCAGCGAAACCAGCTGAGTGCCCTTCTTCAGGGCAATGCAGACAAGTCTGCTCTGAAGATGAAGGAGTTGTCTGCTTTCCCTTGTCTTTGCTTCTCCACTTGCACAAGCAGAAGGCAGATAAAGAGAAAACAGCAAGTAAAAGATAGTTATATTGGCTACTGGCAGCAAGTTTTAGAGATAAGAATTAGGGCTGACCTTACAGAGAACACACACATGCTTCTCACTCAAAGATTGGTTCAAAGTCCCTTTCTGGCTGGAACAAGGACCACCTGATGTAGAAAGTTAATTCTGCAAGTGGTTCCCATTATTGATCCAAGCACGCACGATCTAACAGGAGAAAAATAATGCCACGCAGAATGTGGTTGCATGGAAATGTTCAGGTATACTGAATATCAGTGTTTTCAGTCTAAAAGTAAGGAGGATCCGGGGCCTGTGGAGTAGCATGGTGTTCATCCACCTGCATCCACACTTCGGAGAGACAGTGAGATGCTGCCAAGATGGAGCAGGCAGAGACCAACCAGCTTCGAGCTAGACCAGCCTTGTGGGATGGCCCTGAATGGGTCACAAGTTGCACAGTCGGGGAAGCCAGAGCCTGGGGTACCTTCAGTAGGGATGGGGAAAGCTCACAGACTGACTCAGAGGTTACCTGTCCTTTGCTGTGGGTCTCTTCAGTGTTACTGCTTAGCATTCAGCAGACTCGAGTTTACGCAGTCTTCCGCCTTTCAGCGTTCCCGGAGACCTCCAGTACCAAAGGCTCCTAAGCTTGGGTGGCTAACATTGGCTCGAAAGGAAGGAAAACATTTGGCTGGTGCCGTCCAGTGTTCTGGGACTTTTTAAACTCTAACTGCTTTAAACAGAGGAACGCTCGCAGAGACGAATCCACATTCTGTCCACATAATCTTGCAAAAGCACGCACACCACGTCCTTCAACGTGCTTAAACATTCGCAGCCAATTAGAACTACAAATACCATTCATGCATCAAGGATAGGAGGGCACGGACTTACGTAATTGAGCAGTAAGCCACACTGAATGCTAGGATATGTTGTAGGACTTACCGGTTTCTTAAAGCAATCTGGCAGATAAAGCTGGGTCAGGGTCTGTAGTAGGCGGCTGAGAAAGGAAAGAAGTGAGAAAAGGAACCGGATATTTAGTCAGATGAGTCTGCAGAGACATTCGGAAGTAGGAACAGTGTGCCCTAGTGCAGGGTGGGAACTGTGACGGGAGAGGCTTTTGAGGAGGGGCTTGGAATGAGTCCAGGGAAGAGCTGTGAATTCTGAGGTTAGGCATTGGGCTGGAGCGGGGCGGGGCGGGGCGGGGCGAGGCGGGGCGGGGCGGGGCTATGAGTACCAGGTAGGAGTTGGGAATGGGAGTTTCTACATCAAAGAATCCCTTGGGAACAGACAGATTTGCCAATGCTTGTAGTCTGGGCCAGGCAGTGATCCGAGTTGGGCAGGATTGTGTGTACTGTTCTGCTTGGGTGAGGTTACCGGGGTACTGGATCCCAACTTAATTTGGCCCAGATCTGCTTAAGGAGAAGGCAAGACTGTGCGTATTGAAATGGCAGTGGTAGCCAGACTGTGAATATTTAGCAAGGTGGGCAGGACCTCAAAGTACCAGCCAGTGAGCGGTGAGATAGGTTGACGGAGCTGAGCTTTGGATCCTGGCAAGTGAGATGGAGGGCTACAGGAGGGGAGGAGGAGGGAATGGCTGTGCTTGCTGAATTAGGAGTGGTGGGTGGGGCTGTGTTAGCTGAGGTAGAGGTTGGAGGCGGTTTAGGGATTAGTGACGTATGAAGCAGGAACAGGGTTTTGGACATTGAGATAATAAAGGCCTAGAAACTATGAAAGAGAAGGGGGGCATTTGTGGTGATATAGGAGTGGCATGTGGGGCATGCATTCTGTGGGTTAGTAGTGGTGGGTGGTACTGCACATGTTTGATGCCCGGGGGTGGGCGGGGCTCTGGATGCTGAGGTTGGAGCGGTGGGCAGTGCTGTGCATGCTGAGGTAGGAGTGCTGGGTGGTGTTGCAAGTGTTGCCCTAGGCATGTAGGGTCTACAAAGTACCAGGAAGAGGCTGTAGTTATTTATGGAGGAGGAGGGAGACCTTTGACTACTAAGTGACTATGGCAGAGGGCTGCTGGATGGAGAAAAGCTAGACTGTAAGCTAAAGTAGGAGTGGTGGGTACAGCTGTAAGTGCTGACCTAGGGTATGTCTCAACAGTAACAGGCTTGGTTCTCAGTGGTGCCATACCCAATGGTGCTGGAGCTTTGGATATTGATACAGTATGATGCAGGGAGTGGAGGGCAGAGCAGTGCATGCTGAAGTGAGAGTAATTGGTAAGGTAGTGAGTGTTGGCCTAGGTGGGCAAGTCCTTGAGAGAACCAGGGCAGTGCTGCTAGTGGCGAAGTATGACATGGAGCTTTGACTGCTGTTTAGTGGAGTTCGGGCGGCTGCTGAAGGATATGCTGTGACTGCTGACCTCTGCGGGTGAGTACCTGGGAGCAGTGATGTAGGAAGTAGGGAGAGAGCTTTGGCTTCTAACCTGATGTAGGCTGGCGCTAATGGAGAAACAGGGCAGATGGTGTTGAGGATAGCCAGGGGCAGAGATGAAGGAGAAGCAGGGTGGGCCAGTGGGTGGTGTAGTACAGGTGGAGGGGCTTCGGGGAGAACAAGGTAAGGCTCTTAGTGGTTGAGTACTGTGGGATAGGAAGAAGTTCAGGGCAGACCTGTGGGTTACCAGGTAAGGCATTTGGAGTGGGGCTGCGGGAAGAGGAGCAGAGCAGGTTGTGAGAGCTGAGGTAGGAATAGGAGCAGTGATATGTGTGTTGCTGGATAGATGCTGGTGAGGCTGTGGAGGAGCATGGTAGGTACAGCTAAAGAGGCTTGGGAGTGGCTAGGTGTAACTGGAAGGAGACACTCAGAGATTGTGAGGCAGATCCTTAAGTAAGGCAAAATGACAAGGAAGGGGTAACTTAGGGACCTAACCATATCCTGAGGGTGCTTTCCAGGGGAGCACCATAGAAGGCATGGGTGCTGTAAAAAGGCCAGGAATTTTTGTCTGGGAGTCAGGTGGCCTTAGGCTGAGTGTTGTAGGGCATGGCTGAATTCCTGAAGTTAGCTTTCTTTTCTCCAGGTACACTGTCCAAAACTGCCAATGGCCCTGATCTTATCAAGGCTTATTTCAAGTGTGGACTTGGCAGCCAAGCTCTGGGTTCTTACCTCTGAAGCACCTTAAGGAAACGTGTCCTCTTCCAGGTTCCTAGGGCTCCTTCTTGAGGACAGTCTTTATCAGACTCTCTCCTGAGCCTCTGGATGAGATTGTCCTGGAGAACTCCTCTCCAACCATCCTCCACATACAACCTTCTACGCTACAATGCTACAACGCTACAACTTCTCCTAACCCCATCACTCTTTGAGGTCTTCTTGTTTTGGGGTCCCAGCACAAGATCTCAATCCTAGCTCTCTTCATCCATATTCTCTAGTGTGGATCAGGGCCATGCTGTGCAGTTCCTTGTCTCTGACCCAATAGACTTCACTAGGTCAACTTCTTAGGACTTCTCAGTGTCCATACTCCGCAATACCTATCTCAATTCTGTCTTAGCTGCCCCAGTCCTTCAAGACCCAACTTTATCTTCGAATGCCCCAGATTTAGGCACTTTTGTCTCTCAGCTCTGGTAGCATTTTGCAAGGATCCCCATGTTTCTTGTGTTAGACTCATGGAAGCCACCCAAGACTGTAACTGTTCTCTCAGAGAGAGAAAGAGTTCCTGCATTCTCCAAGGTAAAGGGGAGAGAATCTACACAGCATGTCAGGGCATTAAAGACTGCTTGTCAAGATTCCCTTCCGGGTTGGCCTCTCCTGGTGGACTTCTTCCTCTTTGGATGGCAGCTGGCTTCCTTCTGACACCCAAGCACATGCTTGGAACAGTTTCAAATAATGAGCCAGGGCACCCCGAATGTGGACTGCCCCCCCTTTCCCCATATCTGCTGTGTCAAAGAGCTGGAATTTGTCTGAGGAGCCAAATTCTTAAAGTAGGTGTTTCCTAGTGAAGAACTGTAGAAGGGCTCCCTATCCTGATTCATACAGCCCCCCAAGGAGTATGTTGTAGTGAGTATGTTGAGTGGGGTAAACACTATAACACAGTTTCCTTGGGGGCCAGACTGAACAGCAGAAGCCTGACCTGTTCCCTGGAATGAAAGTACAAGGTTAGTTTTCTACTGCGGTATCCACAAGGCCTTGGAAGAATCACCTTATCGGGTGCAGGGAGAGTCTAATGGCATTTCCCCTGGACACCAGAATGTCAATCTGTCTTGACTTTCATTTGAAATAACAGTTCATAACTGTGGTAGCTTGAATATAATTGGCCCCCACAAACTCATAGGGAATGGAGGTGTGGCTTTGTTGGAGTTGGTATGGACTTGTTGGAGGATGTGTATCACTGTGGGGGATGAACTTTGAGGTCTCACACATGCCTCAAACCCATGCCCAGTACTTTAGAACACTTCCTGTTGCCTCTGAGTCAAAATGCAAGGACTCTCAGCTCCAGTACCATGTCTGCCAGCGTGCTGCTCTGTCTCATCATGATAATGGACTGAACCTTTGAGAATGTAAGCTACCACAATAAAATGTTTTTAGAAACCCTAAGACAGCTACCAGTCCTGGAATGAGCTGCTTTCCTACCACTCCTCTCAGACCACCTTATCCTTAGAGCCTGTCTTCCTGACTACTGCTCTCATAGCATCCTGGTGGGCACTCAGCCAGCACTCTGGGATCATCCTGGAACATCAGCCTGAATTCCTCTACCCACTAACATTATATGGCCCCTTGCCCAGTTGCTAGAGAGATGATGCTCCATAACAACTCCCGTGCTCCTCGCCCGGTGCTTCTCAGCCTTTCTAATATTAGTGCAACCTTTTGATGGGCCTTCTCATGTTGGGTTGACCCCAACCACGACATTATTTTCATTGCTATTTCATAACTGTAATTTTGCTACTGCTATGAATCATAATGTAACCCACAGGTTGAGAACCACTGTCCTAGCCCATAACTCCTTTGTCTTAACCCTTTTGCACCTCAAAAAAACGCTGCCACCATACCTCCCTTACTTATTTGACTCAGAAATACAGGATGAAGGTGCCCTCCACCTGAGAGGGTTTGTTTTTGTTTTTGTCCCGAGTCCTAGGTTCTCTGAGTCTGTCATCTCTTCAAATATTCCTTACTCAGTCCAGTTTCCTCATCTGGGGAACATCTTTGGCACATTTCCCCCCTGCAGTTACTACTCTTGCTTGATTGGAATGATAGGGAGCCACTTTCTCTGTGTTATTCCTGTGAGTATCTATTTCAGTACCTTAACTCTTCCTCCCCAGGGATCCTTTGTCTCTGCTTAAGGGCTACTTTTGACTTAGAATTAACTAAGTGCTTGTAAAGATATTTGCAAGTCAATGAATATCCCATTCCAGGTCCCTGGAGCCTGCAGCCTTCCAGGGCTGGTGAGTTTTTCCCCTGAAGGAGCCTTCCAGGGCTGGTGAGTGTTTGCCCTAAAGGAGGTGCTCAGGCACTGAATTCTGGAGAAGGACTTGCCTTTCTTCTCTCACACACTTAGCGCTTAGACACCACACGTGCTGGAGAAGCTCTGGCCTTCTGGGGGCCTATGTGGTGATTGGATTTTTTTTTCTGTCTCTAGCCATTCTTGTTGTGTCCCCTCTCTTCCTGATCCTGTGCTGGCCTGTTCCCCAGATTCCCTTCCACCACCTTCTTTCTTCCTCCTCTAGGCAAATGAGATCATATAGTACTACCCTGAGTCCTACATTTACTGCTGGTTTTGACAGTTCATGTGGACAAGAAGAAGCCCTACCCCAGTAAGCCCAGTAAGTAAGACATGGACAGGCTACTTCCACTCTCTTGGGTAGGCTTTGTTTTCTCACATACTACATGTGGATGGGAAGAAGTGGCATCCCAGTGACCCTGCAAGATGTGGCAGGCTGCTTTTGCTTCACTGGAGAGCTGTGGTGCCTGCAACAGGCTGGAGAAGCATACTTTGTATCTTCTGAGTTACTTAAAACTGGCTTGTTGAGTTTTGAATTATAAATGTCCTCCTTAGGCACATATATTTGAACAGTTGGTCCTCGGTGGTGCTCTTTGGGAAGGTTGGGGAACCTTTAGGACATCAAGCCTTGCTGGAGGAAGCGTGTAACTTGGGGTGAAATTGGATGGTTTATAGCCTCATCACACTTCTGCTTCATTCTCCCTGCTTTCTGTGTGGAAATGAAATGTGATCAAGCAGCTTCTTGCTCCTGCCACCATGCCATGTAGAGTCTATTCCTCTAGAACCATGTACCACAATAGTCTTTCTTCCTTTAGCTTCTTTTGGCCATGGTATTTTATCAGAGCCACATGAAAGTAGCTAAACTGTTGTATGAGTTTTATGTTTGAGGCATTCATTCCCTTGCTTCTAAGACTCTGCTCTCTTCAGCTACCATCAATTTCTTCTAATACTTAAATCGTGAAATTCACACATGACCCACATGTTATGCTGGAGGGAGGGCTTCCAATGGCCTGTGACTGTGTGGTCCTGCTCGCTTGTTTATATGACTCAGAGGTTGGTGCACTAAAGACCAGTAAACAAATTTACAGGAAATGGATCATCTCACTTTGAATTTAATGACATCATTTGTTCAGAAGTGTAAGTACAGGAGATCCTACTGAGCCCATCTTTCAGATGGACTTCCTTGAGAAACCAGGTATAAAGCTCACATAGGACAAGGCATACAATACCGTTTTCCTGGTGTTTCATCACTCAGCACACAGCTGTAAGTCACTTGGGATGCTCTTTGGGGTCATTCAAGCATATCCATGTTGTGATGCTGCGGCATTCTCTCTTCTGAGGACCTGAATCCCTCTCTAGTCATCAGATATAGGTCTAAAAACTGGGAACAGGGCTGAAACAAAGCAGAGTGGTGGCTGGTTTGTTGGGGTAGCAGCCTTCATACATCCTTTCTCTCTCAGTGACCATCCTGGAGTGTTGGCCTTATGTTCTGTGCACCCATAAGGAGACATTTCATCTGCCTGCTATATCTAGAGCTAAGCTGTGAGCCTGGGCTGCTCAGTGGTTTTCAGTGTTGCATATGACCTTTGCTTTTGCTTTGGTTGCTATGAAGAATGAGAGTGGGAGGAGGAGGGGACTACATCCAGGACAGGCTTTGTTTACATTGAGAGCTGCTCTAACAGTGTCTCATGTGGTCTTTCAGGCAGAAGGAGGATTTCCGAGCCCTCTCTCCTGATACCTGTGTTGTAGCATGGCCTCTGAGCCCTCCAGGGGCTGCTCCAGTCTCTTCTGTTTGGCTTAGTTACGGAAGTGTACTTCCCTCAGCCTAGGTCATTTCTATTCTGCTGTGCTTATGAAGGCCTTTCAAGCCTGGTCGGTGTGGATAAGATTTGTTTCCAGGCTCAGGTACCTTCAGCATTCCCTGAGACACATGCCAGAGATTGAAGACTTATTTCCCAATTGGTAACCCCCCAGTCACTCATGTCACCTTACTTTGCAAAGCCACTGCTTAGCACCTTTTATTTCCATCCTGTGTTGATATCTTGCCCATACTGATGCAGGAGCATGCTAGTCCAGTGTCTCCCACATGTGCAGCCCTTTTCATAGTGTACTGACCCTCCCCTTTGAGTATGGGTTGGCAGCAGCTTCTCTGACCCTTCCTGATTTACCCAAAACAACCCTGGCATTTGCATTGCAATTCTAACACTCAACATAGATTGGCAAACACACTCTAAGAGACAGGTAGTGCCACCTCATATGAGGGAGGGCCTCTAGGGGAAGAAAAATTATACAAAGTGTTTTTCTCCCTTAAGTGGCTTGTATCTACTACATCTTACAGGAAGGGAGGAGGCATTAATCAGGCTCAAAATTTCAGAAGCATCTGGGGTGTGCAATACTCAGAAGCCTCTACCAGGTGCCAGTGTCCTATACCCAGGACATAAGCTTCAAAGATATTTGACCTGACACTACAGACCTGCTTGGTTCCTCAGACCTTGGCTATTTTTGTTCTTCAGCTACTTATAAGAAGCTTGGTTTATTTCAGCTTCTCCTGCATGCCTACCCCTGAGATGTGGAGCACTGTAGGTCGGAAGTGATGATTCCTTACCAAAGCCACTGAGTCACCTCCTGTTGGTCACCATAGCAACGCAGGCATCAGCACCCTTATCCAGTATCATTGGAGATGGCATTTCCAAATGTCCCCGGTATCTGGATGTCCTCAGCAGCAAATGGTCTGCCTCTCCACAGGACAGCCAATTTCTAATGTGATGTGCACAACTACCGGGCTGCCACGTTATGCCTGTGCCTAACTGCATGCCACTTAATCCTCATGGCTTCCTGTGTAGATTCAATGGTGATCTCTAGCAGTCCTTAATTGACCCTTTCTTGCCTAGAGCCCTCTGGTAGCAGGTGTATCACCTTGGGTCATCCAGGAAGCCCGGAACTCGGGAGCTAGAGCTATGCTTTTATTTAGATCCACCTCCCACAGTAAAACAGGAAGTGGGAGAATTGAAAAGGGTGGGACCCAGCATGACAGTCTTGACCAGTCAATCAGGCAGGTGAGAACAAATCTTCCTGTGTTGAGCCTGGATGGTGATGTCACATCCTTCTAGCACACGAAACACAGCAGGCCATGGGGTCCATAATGACTGACTGCTGACTCACTGACTGATTCACGGGATGCTTTGGAAATGGGAGAGTCAGTGTTGGCTGAGAAGCACAAGGACGCAGCAGCACTCCTCATACACCACATTCAGCTTTTCCCCATGGTGCCCTTTCCCCCAGAGCACACTTCCTAGAAGATGCTTCCACCTCCCCTTGTGCGTTAGTCAGCTGTCTGGACGGGAACTCCTTCCAAGGCAGGGCATCTGGAGAGCTGTTAGCATGGATGTGCACAGCCTGCTGGAAGAGCACGTGTCTTCCAGCATCAAGACACAGCACAGAGAGAGATGAGCAGACACTATCCTGTCTGATGCTCCCTGCAGGTACATACCGCCCCCTCCATTGCCCACTGCCCACAGGGCTGCTGGCTGTGTTGTCCTCCTCATCTGTCAATAACGTGACTTGAGCAGAGGGAGCAGGAGTTAGGAATGGAAGAAAGAAGGGCCTGATCCATGGGCAGAGAGCTCCCAAGACCTCACAGAAGAGAGGTCACTGCAGCTGGCTTGTGAGGTCCAGAGGATTTTGTTAGGTGGGGCTTCAGGAGGCCCAACCCAAGATGGTTTCTAGAGACTGAGACAGGACCAAGGATGGAATAGACACACGTGTGAAGCAAGGTGGTGGCAGAGAGGGGAGAATATCGGATGGGCTTCGATTCCTGCAGAAATGTGGGCCCGACTAAGGTCCGTCCTTGGGTTTCACAGCAATCATTGGGTACAGGTGAACAGACACTTGTTTCCCTGATGAGATTTTGATGCTGGGCTCATTTGGCTGGTCAGCCTCTGACAGAACTTTGTGTGCTTCAGATGCGCCCTGAGCATGACACCAGAGCCACGGAGATGATAAGCTGCAGCCCTAAGACAATGTGTGGGCAAGAGACTTCTGCTTCCTTCACCTCCTGCTGTGTCCAGAACATGCCAGAGTAGCTGCTGCTGCTGCTGCTGCTGCTGCTGCTGCTGCTGCTGCTGCTGCAAAGTCACAAGGCATCTACTGCATGGCCTGAGCTGCCATTGTGTCCAAGGCAAGGTTAAATTTAATAAGAGTCCCCTCACCCACTGCCTCTAAACAGAAGGAGCTGCAATAGTGGATACAAGATGATAAGGAAGGGTGGCCTTGATTGTGTGCAAATGATGTTTGCAGAAAGCTGTAGGAGAAAGGCCCTCTTGCTGGATGAAATGGCACTAGTGTTTTTCCACTGTCTGGAACAGCACATTTCCTCATAGTGCCATCTGCTGGCCTAATCCTCCAAGTTCACTGTGAATTAAATATGGGGTGATCAGAGGCAGGTTAAGAAAGCACTTTCTGTGGCAGAAGTTCTGTCATGCTTAGGAAGCAAGAGTAGAGGTGGGGGTGCTTTGCCTTCTGGGTGGATAACTTGGGAGACATTTTTTCTCCACTTCCCTCAGGGTCTTCCCTCTCCCACCTTCCTTCTGGACTCCATGTTTTCTGAAGAGAAGCCCATCTGTAATTGTTTTAGGCATGTCAGTATAGGATCAATCATTCCTCTTTTGCTGCTTCGAAGGTTGTTTTCCTTTGTTCTCAGAATTCTGGTGTGTTATTGCTGTAGGTTTATTTGGGTTTGATCTGCTACAGGCTTGCTTGGCTTCTGAAATGTGTCTTTTGATAATGTTTGCATTTTTCTGTTCTTGCTCCTAGCAATGTGCTAAGTACTGCCACCCTCAGCTTCTGGAGACCCTGTGACTGAGACATTAGATTTATCTCTATAGTCGTACATGTCTCAGAAGCACCTATTATTGGGTGTGTGTGTAAGCATATGTTGTAATATGAGCGGCGGCGGGGCTGCGTCCCCGGCACCCGGCCGCCCACATGGCTTTACCCGAAATAATTACACGGAAACTGTATTCTTTTAAACACTGCCTGGCCCATTAGTTCCAGCCTCTTATTGGCTAGCTCTTACATATTGATCTAACCCATTTCTCATAATCTGTGTAGCACCACGAGCTGGCTTACCAGGAAAGATCTTAACCTGCTTCTGTCTGGAGTGAGAGAATCATGGTGACTCACTGACTCAGCTTCTTTCTCCCAGCATTCTGTTCTGTTTACTCCGCCTACCTAATTTTCTGTCCTATCAGGGCCAAGCAGTTTTCTTTATTAATTAACCAATGAAAGCAACAGATAAATACAAGACCCACCTCCATCAAGCATATAATTTCATTTTTTAGGGTGAATCCTTCAGTGTGGAATTTCTAGGGTTATTAGGTATACATTTGATTACTGAGATACTGCCAAACTTTGTTGAAACTCCTTGTTTTCTCGGTATATTTTCTCTGGGTCTTCACTCTGTTCACTCATTGCTGCTACTGACACTCCTCCTGATGATGTCTTCACACTTCAGCTCTCATATTTTTAAGTTTAAATTTTCAGTTGGGTTCTTTGTACATTCTATTATTTACTGAGACTATGTCTTTTAGTTTTTCTTTCTCCAAAAAGATTTATTTATATATTTTTATTTTATATGTATGGATGTTGTGCCTGCATATAAGTATATTCAGCACATGCTTGCAGTTCCCCCAGAGGCAAGAAAAGGGTGTCAGAGCCCCTGGAACCTGAGTTGCGCTGACCGGTGGGTGTGGGAATCAAACCGGAGTCCTGTGGAAGAGCACTGAGTACTGCTAACTACTGCACCGTCTCTCCTGCCCCCAGTTTTACTTTCTTGAAAAGTGAGTTTCTGTTGCTCCGTGAATCATTTTTCTGATGGTTCACATGACAGAGAGTGCTAATATGTATCTGCAGTGTAGACACTGTTGCCCTTTGATGTTACATGATTTTCTGTTGAAATCCGCACTTGCTCATATTGTTTGTCTCAGGATCTTATTGAAATTGGGTTGTAACTGGTGTCCTGTGGCACCGCCACATCAGAGGAAAGAGGAGAGAATTGTCTCCTGAGTGAATGGTGCCTTTACACATTCATGGCTGTACTTGGCCTCCACGAATCTCCGAATCTCCAGAGAAACTTCATGTGATTTCTGGTCAACTGGAATTTGGGTTCTGAGCAGGACTTCATTGTTGCCTTCTGGCCTGGGAAGGTTGGTGATGCCTCATAATTGCCCTCTCCCATGTATGTAGCCTGCTATGACATCTTGGAGGATTGGTCTTATATATTATATATGTTATAGATAGCTGGTATTTGACCAATATAAAATATATATGATTATAACTATATAGTATATATATTTAACCAATATATAATATATAATTATCTATCTACTAATCCTCTTAACACCATAAAGATGGGTAAGAGGTGACCTAGTGTGATGGTCTCTAAACAGGATTGGAATCTGATCATAGCTGACACAGCTCCCCTCTGAAGATGCCAAATTGAAATGACCTTCTGAGCAATCAGCGATCAGATGAGAGATCGTGACATTGTGGATATTTGAGGGTTGTTGTAAGCTGTGTTTGGAATGGGGGTGTTTCCATAGATCAGTCAAGCAGACTGGGTGAGGGGCAGCCCTCTCTGTCTCTGTCTCTGTCTCTCTGTCTCTCTCTGTCTCTGTCTCTCTCTGTCTCTCTCTGTCTCTCTCTGTCTCTGTCTCTCTCTCTCTCTCTTTCTCTCTGTCTCTCTCTCTTTCTCTCTCTCCAGGAGAGTAAGGCAGTATGGAACCACAAAGTTGAATGCGTTTTCAGTGAGGTCCTGGGGCATTAGCAGAGGATTCGATTTATTCTCATCTGGCAGGAAGCTAAGAGGTTGTGAGTTGAGAAGCCCAGGGTCCAGGAAAGTAAGGGAAGCCAGTCGTGGGAGCACGGGAGTTAATACTGGAATTCAGGAGTGAGGTGCATGGACAGGTTCATAAAGTATATCAGCCAAGCTGCCGGTGCCACTCCGGGCCTGTATGACTTGGCCAGTCCTGGTGCGGTGCCTGTCACCATGCAAAACCAACTCCTGGGCCCAACACAAATGCTGGCACACAACAAACATTTAGTAGACAGCTGCTGTTCATAGCTCTCGGCTGCAGCAATATTTTCACTCGTCAGTGTAGGCTGTTTGAGCTCGGAGCAAATATGTAAGATCCCGGGTTCCTGAGCTCCTAAACAGGCTGACTAAAGAGCAGGAAGGTTGAAAGTTGGAATTCCTGGGCAGGAAGTTCCCAAGTTTGCTGGCTCCTGCTCCAGAGTCCTGGAGTAAGGATAGGCAGCCTAGGATGGCCAAAGAAGCCTAAGTTAAAGAGCCAGAGAATAGGAATTTGAGCCACCGGAGGCTGTTGTAAAAGGGTTCATCTCCTGTGCCTAGATTCGTGACTACTTGAGCATACACACACACACACACACACACACACACACACTCTACTTTCTGATCTTACTCACAGAGTGGACAGTAGCACCCCAAACTTAGCCCTTTCACTGAATGGACATCAAGTACACACAATATTTTGGGCCCCATGTGAGGTTCTCACATGTCTCCTCCTCACCCATGCTTTACAGATAGAGCATAAACATGGCAAAGAGTCAGGCCCCCAAACTGAACTTACATCCAGCATTTCTTCCCACAACTAGAGCCCTCCCCGACACAACCAAGAAGCAGAAGGACCCTAAATCACTACTACAACTTCTAAAGGAGTTTAAGCCCTTCCTACCTCTTGGCGCTTTCACGGTGAACAAAAAAGTCAGGTGGAAAAGTGGTATTTTTTTCTTTTCTTTCTTTTTTAAAGAGCATCACTGAACAGAAAGGCATCCAGCTGGACGGAAGAGGTTGCTGCAAACAGGGTTATAACCAGCAAAGGATCCCAGCACTCAGTCACAAAAACCAGGAACAGAGACTTTGGGTATAGAGCAGTAGTAGAGAGATTTTTTTTCAACCTACACAGTCATTTAGTGGATCCACCTGAGCTGCAGGGTGGCATAGAGGCTTTTCCTACATCCACCTCCAGGAGGCAGGTGGGGTCAGCTGCCTGTGGAGAAGGAGGGATACATGGCATAGTGTACAGACTGCTAGTTGTTAGGGAGCAGAAACGGGTGAATGTCACCACAGAAAAATACCTCTGCAGCCTTGAATGCAACCGAGCAACTTTCACATGTCCTCAGCAACAACCTGGCAGCTCAGCCATGCAGATATTAAAGCCAAATGGAGGGATTTGGGCTTCATCGACTTGCTGCATGTTGCAAAGGGAAGGCAGAAATCAGTCTCTTTAACCAGTACATGCTGAGCCCTGCTAAGTGATGCCGTCCCAAGGTGTGCTCAGAGGGCAATGGTCTTGAGAGTCCGCCCTGAGCAAAGGCTCAGCCAGGAAGGCCACTATGGCCCATGCAGCTCACTTTTACCCATCCACAGGTCAGTCAGCAAACCCACAGTGGCATTCTGAAGCTCAAGGCAGTTCCCGTTTCTGGGAGAAACCTGAGCAGGCCCATCTTGAGTGTGTCAGGGTCAGGACACAGCCTTCATTCCCTTGAGGAAGAGGGGAAAGCTCACTGGTACTAACTTTCTCTTCTTTTAAGGTTGATTTGCACTTAGTGTGCGTGCGTGTGTGTGTGTGTGCATGTTTTGTGCATGTATGTCACAGGTGTGTTGCTCTCCTTGGAGGCCAGCACAGAGAGGGGGTTTCTCTGAAGCTGAATGTGCAGGTAGTTGAGAGCTGTCTGCTGTGTGTCCTGAGACCCAAACCCAGGTCCTCTGGAAGAGCAGGAGGTACTCACCTGCTGTGCCATCTCTTCAGCTCTAGCTGCAAACCTTCTTATGAGCAGACAAGACACTTTCCCAAGCTACAGTTTTCTGTACATTGTGCTTCCTTCTTTCATGGAGGTGTCTAGAGCAGTGAGAACCCCCTAGAATTAGCTAGAGGGCCCCCAATTCTTACTTGCAAGAGGAGGAACACAGCCAGGCCTGTCAATCTGCATGTATTTGGGCAAAGACATCCTGGAAGATTAGACTCTGGGACACCCCGTGGTTGATATTTTGGGAGTTCTCTAGATTGCAATGACTTTACTAGATCTCCTCACAGGAGTATAGATGACCCACACATAGCTACATCCTAAAAAGTTCCAACCTAACGTGAATGGCAACTTCCCCAAAGCTTCAAAGATGGGGTCTTCTCTTTATTAACTTTCCACCCCCTACATGCTCTAGAACCTCCTGAGACCACATGCAGCTGGGAGGGGTGGCAAGAGGGAGTAAGTGACTCTAGTCTGAGGAGAGGATCAGATGACCCCAGCCCCCACTCCTGTGAATGAGTGCTCAGAATCCCAACCTTGGCAAACAGACACAGCTGCAGTGGTGAAGGGGAGATGATAGCCATGCTCTGCCCAGAGGTTCGCATTCCACAACAGCTCCTTTGTGTCTGCCCTTCCCTGAGAAGCTTTAGGAAGACAGGTCAGTTTGGAAATTCAGAACCCTTCCTGGGTCAACGTTAGAGAGTAAAGGGAGGTGACCAGAAAAGCCCCTCCATTCAGACAAAATAGAATGCAATGGCGACAGAGGGAGCCTGCTCACTTAGTGACAGTAACATACTTCAAACGATCTGGTGGGGCATTTGAAGCTTAAATATTTGGTTTTGAGCTTATGTTTTACAAAGTAAGGAAATCTGTTGCCTTTCAGTGTTAATAGCTGAACATCTGCCCGTTGGCGTCCTCTGGTGGATACGTTTAGAATCTCTGCTTTAGTCTGGCAGCCCTGGGCTTGCCTGCTCCAAACAGCTGGCCCACCAGGAGCTGAGCTGGCTGAACCAATGAATGGCATGAGGGGAAAGTGGGCTCAGAAAGGAGGAGGGAGGAGAGTGGTGAGATCTGTACTGAACGTGGGGAGAATGAAATGAAGGGCCACTGGGAAGGTGATGTGCACGCCAGAACCAAGCAAGGTGTGTGTGGCCTTTTGCACGAGCTGTTCATCTCAGAAGCTACTTGACATGTGTGTGAATGGGAGTGGTTGCTAGGCAAAGGTCAGAACTGCTGAGTGGTGCAGCCCTAGTCTGTCTGCTCCTGTTCCATGGGCTGCATGTGCACCTTTCAGGAAGGAAGACAGGGTCAAAGTCTGGTCCTGTGAAGTTTACTTTCACTGTCCTCTGAAGCCAAGGGCAACCCGAGCTGCCACAAACCATGTGACCCAGGTATGGCTGTGTCCATGCACAGATCCACAGTTTCCATGCACAGATCCACAGTTTCCAGACAGCAGGAGAGGAGAGTCCCACGACTTACTTGTGCATCTCCACACAGCCAGTCCTGAGAATATATTCCACTTTTTCTTCTTTCTTTCTTTCACAGAGATCTGCTTGCCTCTGCCTCCTGAGTGTTGGTAGTAAAGGCGTGCGCCACCACTGCCAGGGTAAACCCTATTTTCTTTTCACTGAATGTGATCAGTTTTCATCTAATGGTCAATTCTATTTCATCTATCATTTTGCTTTGTGTTTTTCTGTAGCCATACAGCACTACTTAAATATTTTATTGCATCTCTTTATATCTTTAATATTCATATTATGTTTGATTTAATTTTTGATACAAAGCTTCATATATTCCAACTTGGCCTCATACTTGCTCTGTAGTGGTTCCTGGCCTTGAATTCCAGATTCTCCTATCTCTACCTCTAACTGCTCAAATTACATTTGTATACCACACCCACATCTTTTAAATGTTTCTGAACCTTGATTATTTCAACTGGGTATAGTAATTATTTACTTCTTTGTTTTATTTTGATGTAGTGTCTTGCAGTACAGCTCAGTGTAACACTAAGCTCATATCAGTTTTTCTACCCAGTCCTCCTTAGTTCTAATATTAGAATGTGAATTGCCACGCCTGGTTTTAGTTTCTCCCTCCACCTGTCTGGTTTTTTTATCTGCTGGTTTGTCTATCTTTTCTTCTTTTCTCTCTGACCTTCTTCCTTTGTCTCTTTCTTTTCCTCTCTCTTGCAGGTGGGATAGTGTTATGACAGAATTTTAAATAGTCCAGTCTGGCTGTAAGCTTGCTATGACATTCATGATGTCCTTGAACTTCTGTTCATCATTTTCCCACTTCTCAAGTGCTGATATTACAAGTCTATGCCACTACTGCCCACATACCTAGCTTCTACTTTATCCATTACAATGGGTAGTAATATGCCTATACTTTCCTCTACTTTTCTTATTCTCTTCTTCTCAACTTTCTGTCAGTTGTTGCTACAATCTAGGATCCCTGGGAAGCAGACTCTAAAATACATTAATGCATAGAAAGTTTTTTAGAGAGAGCTCCTAGAATCAATGCTAGTGAAAGGGAAGGGGAGAAGGGAGAAAAGGATGATGGGAAGAGATCAGGATTAGTAAAATAGAGAAAGCAGTCTGCTATGTAATCTCCAAAAGGGCTTCAGAAAACCATCAAACAGTTCTGAAGTGAGATGGCCTTTCAGAGATGTCCCAACTTTGAGTATGGAGCTGGGCCTTTATGGCTTCAAGTTTAAGCATTGGATGTAAAGGCTTCAAGTTTAAGTCTTGGATACAGGCTTCCTGAAAACAGATGTCTTTGTCATTGTTCTATTGCCATGAAGAGACACCATGGCCATGGCAACTCTTATAAAGGAAAACATTTATTTCGGGCTGGCTTACAGTTTCATAAGTTTAATCCATTATCATGGCAGGGCACATCATCATTCAGACAGACATGGTGCTGGAGAAGCAGCTGAGAGTTCTACATCTTGATCCACAAGCAACAGGAAGTGAAGTGTGTCACTAGGCATAGCTTCAGCATAGGAGACCTCAAACCCCAGTCCCACAGTGACACACTTCCTCCAACAAGGCCATAAGTATTCCATCAAAGCCACACGTCTTAACAGTGCCATTCTCTATGGGGGACAATTTTTTTCAAACTATCACATTCCACTCCCTGGTCCCCATAGGCTTGTAGCAATATCGTAGTGCAAAAATGCATTCAGTTCAATGTCAAAAGTCTGCTGTAGAATATTATTTTAAAATACGTTACATTTTTATGCTGTGGAACATTTGTTTTGATGATGCAAGCATATGATGCATTCTTTAATGTTGCATTTGTTTAACTCAGTGAAGCTGTGATTCTTTGCCTGTCTAAAATACCTGATGGTCTAATAAAGAGTTGAATGACCAATAGTGAGGTAGAAAAAAGGATAGGTAGGGCTAGCAGTCAGAGAAAATAAATAGAAGGAGAAATTTGGGAGGAAAAGAGGGAGCAAGATAGAAAAAGGAGAGGAGGATCTCAGGGGCAAGCCACAGAATAAGAGTCAAAGTAAGATTACAGTAATAAGAAAAGTAAAAAGCTGAGAGGCCAAAGTTAGATGGGATAATTTAAGATAAACCGTTGGCTAGGAATAAGCCAAAAGGGGCACTTACAAGTAGTAATAGGTCTCTCTGTGATTTATTTGAGAGCTGGTTGGTGGGGTTCTTTGACCCCCCCAAAGTCAAATAACAAGGAGCCAAAAGCAAACAACAAAAGTCCCTGTGATTTATAGTAGTCCCAAACTTATTTAAAAGTCTAATTTTTTTTTGAGATTCATCCAGTTTCTTAACTATTGTCCCCTGTAAAATCAAAATCCTAAAAGCAGATCATATACTTACAACATATAATGCTATAGGATATCCATTACTATTCCAAAACACAGGGAAAGGAGCACAGTGAGGAAATACAGGACCAAAGCTAGACTGAAAACCAGCTGGGCAAATTCCAAACTCTGTATTTCCATGTCTAGTGTCAAAATGCTCTTCAGATCTTCAACTCCTTTCAGTTTTGTTGACTGCAAAATACTCTTTCTCTTGAAGTGTTTCCACTCCCCAGGAGCAGCTCTCCTTGGGAGGTATTCCTTGACTCTGGCATCTCCAACATTTTGGGGTCTCCAAGGAAACCTAGGCTTCAGCTTCACAAAGCTTCCATTAGGCCTCCATTCAGGGACACCACTGACACATGTCTGGCCTCAGTGTCTTTCTTTAGTAACAGAGGCAAATTCCATAATCCATTTCTTTTATTCTTAAAGCCATAACCACATGGTCAAAGCTGCCAAGTTCTGCTCCATACTGGGACTAGAACATGCTCCCCTTGTTCAATTCCATTTTTACCAGTTTTCTGTTTTCAATTGTTTCCCTCACTGCCTAAGTTTGATTGCCCTGAAACTTGCTCTGTACACCAGACTGGCCTCAAACTCAGAGATCCAATAGCCTCTGCTTCTGAAATGCTGGGATTAAAGGTGTGCCCCATCACACACACCCATGATGTGGGATTCCCCTCTGTATGCTGTGAATACCTTTTGTTAATAAAGAAGATGCTTTGGGCCTATTGTAGCACAGAATAGGACAGTTAGAATTCCAAGCAGATAAAGGAGGAGAGAATAAGCAGAGTAAAAGAAATGCCTTTTAGCCACGGGAAGGGAAAGACTCCTGTGCACTGATATCGGTAAACCAAGAGCCTTGTGGTAAAATATAAAATAATAGAAATGGGTTAATTTAAGATGTAAGAGCCAGCTAGAAATATGCTTAAGCTAATGGCCAAATGGTATTGCAATTAATATAGTTTCTGTGTGATTATTTTGGGGCTGAGCAGCCAGAAAATGAATGAGCACCTGCTGTCAACACACCCAGCTCCAAGCTTTTCTTTAATTCCTTTTCACAAGTTAGAAGCTTTGGTGGGTGGGATCTTGGACTGAATTCATCACTCCCTTTATTCCATTTCCTAACCTATTTATCTCCTTAAATACAGGACTTAGCTCCATTCTACTTTCTGGTACTCCTTTTCTCCTCAAATTTTACATTTTGTAATTTACCCTGCTCAACTTGCTCATTTTCATTATATATTTTCATTAGAGTTACTACTAATAACCATATAACAATGTCTATACTAGGCTGTTTTGATATTTACTCTACCTACAGAGGAATCCAAATCTCCTCCTTTTAGGCAAACTCCAGACAAGTCAAAAAGCAGTCACATTCTTCACCAAAATATCACAAGTCTGGTCTCTAGGCCATATGCTAATATTCTTCTTTTCCAAAACCACTTGAGCTAGCCTCCCCCATACAGTTCAAGTCTTTCTCAGCACCATAGTCTTCCATGTCCTTACTAGTATGGCCCAGTATGCCATACTTAAAGCATTCCACTGCTTTCCTAACCCAAAGTACCAAAGTCCTAATTCCTCTGAACAAAAACATGATCAGGCCTATCACAGCAATACTCCAGTCTCTGGTACCAACTTCTGTCTTAGTTAAGGTTTCTATTGCTCTGAAGAAACACCATGAACCACATCAACTCTTATAAAAGTAAACAGTGGGACACATGCTGTGCAGGAAGACATGGTGCTGGAGAAGGAGCTGAGAATTCTACATCTTTGATTCACAGGCAACAGGAAATGAACCGTCTCCCACACTGTGTTTAGCTTATTTATGTATGAGACCTTAAAGTCTGCCTCTACAGTGACATACTTCTTCCAACAAGTCCATACCTATTCCAACAAAACCACACCTCCCAATATTGCTATTCCTTATGCGCTTGTGGGGTCAATTGCATTTAAACTAGCACAACAGACATGACTGTGATGAAGGTGACTATCATTATGCAAGGCAGTTCCTGAGAATGGTCAACAACATCTAAAAGTTTTCCAGCTGCTGTGCAAGCTGCCACTGGGATTGCAGGAGCCAGAGCCTGGCAGGGCTGTGAGTTCCGAGGCAGGAATTGAGGGGAATACTTGGAATACTTCTGCTTTGTCAACAAACAGGAGGGACCTGTGTATTCCTAGTATAGGATGGAAGAATGAAGGACTAGGGCACAGTTAGACTGAGGGTATGAGGTTGAGTTGGACATGGGGCTGTGGGTGGTGAGGGAGAATTGGGAGTCAGGCCATAGGAGGAGCAAGTGTGGTTTTCAAGTGGGGAAGATCTTTTGGAAAGAGAAGGGCAGAACCTGAGATGTGTATTCAGAACTTGTGAGTCACATCCTGAGGTAAAATTAAAAGTGGCAAGGGCAAGGAGGCTGCAAGAAGGCCAGGAACTCTAAAATTAAAAGTGGCAAGGGCAAGGAGGCTGCAAGAAGGCCAGGAACTCTAGCCTGGGATCCAGGCAGCTCTAGGCTGAGTCTAGAGTGCAAGACTATATTCCCTAGGTAAGCCTTCCTTTCTTTAGGCTCCACTCTCCATTTATTACAGTGACCCTAATCTTGCTAAGACCTATTTTACAAGAGTAAAATCAATCTTTGCTCTTATGACATGCATTTCTTAGATGGTCAAAGCACAGTCCACCTTTCCCATGAAGCCTGCATTTCCAGTGTTCTACTTTGCAATTGGAGTCTCAGTCTTTCTTCAGGTCACTCTGCTCTGCTCCTGTGCTCTCTTGCAGAGAGTCCTGCACCATTGTCTTGGGAGTCAAGGTCTGGATCTCATCCTCCAGGCCATGAGGGCTACTTTCTGAGGACAGTCCTCATCTGCTGCTTGAGATTATCCCTAAGAATCTGGTTGAGACTGCCAGCCTCCTGAATATCCCTGCTCCAGCCATTCTCTACCCACAACTTCCCTGTGAATCCCCTAGGGAAGGCATTTCTTCCACCAAGTCTTCTTGTGTTAGGTCTCAAGAGCATACTTCAATCTTAGTTCTACATTTATAGTGTATCATGGCTCAGCATTCTACTGCACTCTGTACTGTTTTGTCTCTGACTCAGCAAGCTGCACTGGGGGAACTCTCCCTTTGACTTTATGGTAGCTCTTCTCCACCATCCCTGCCCCACTCATGTCCAAGCTGCCTTTGTTCATAAGCCTTCACTGTCTTAACCCTGATATTTAGGCACTTTTATCTCGTAGCTTTGGTAGTATTTTGTCCTCCATCCCCATGTTCTTTGCAATATGTACTTGAAACCTACCAGAGGCTGTAACTGCTTTCTCAGAATCTGTGCATTTTTTACTCATTTCTATAAGCAGGGTTCCTGGAAAACAGTAGCTTCTTAAAAAATATTGGGTCCACAAAGGATTGCCATCTCATTTGCAGTGAGGTGCACCTATTATCATTGTTTAAAAATCCCAGGGAATAGGACATATGAAGGGAGGGGAGGGGAATAGAGTCCCTTCATCATGTGGGCGGAGATTCTGTGAAAGCCACCAAGACTTTAGAGGTCACTGGACCTGTTTTTCATTTATGCCACTGTCTGTGCCTTGGCTCCTACTTTGGAAGGCTGCTGTCTTCTGCCAAACACTTCAATACCTTCCACAGAACAATTCCAATTCATGAATGTGAGGGAGCACCCCCTGAATGTAGAATACTCCTCTTCCTGTTTTCTGCTGTGTTGAAGAATTTGGACGTACTCAAGTATCCAGATTCTTTCAATGTGGGAATCATAAGTGAGAAACTGTGTGGAGGCACTGACAAGGGTCCCCTTCTCTGATTTACCAAGCTGTCCCTGATCTCTGTGGGTACCCTTAGGGTGCAAAATGGAGCACAAACTCCCTATTGGCTTTGTCAAGCATCAGAAGACTGCTCTGTCATCTAATAAGGCAAAGCCAACTCTGTTGCTTTGGTGGGCAGGACTTGGAAAAGTATCATCCTACCAAGTTCTAGATAGGGTGGAGTGACATTTGGGTACTTGTAGCTCAAATTCTAATTGGTCTTAATAATAAAAACCCAGAGTCAGATATCTGGGTGAGAGCTGAAAGATCAGAAAATTTAAAAAAGCCAGGTACTAGAGAGACATTTTACCTTTACTGAATTCTCAGACCAAAGTGGGCAAGATCTTGTTTCCATGAATCCTCACAATGAATGCTCTGAGCTCCTGTCTCCTCCTACCTTATAATCCTCTCTCTGCCCAGCCATATCACTCCTATATCCCTACCCTAGTGTTGGGATTTAAGGCGTGTGATCCCAAGTGCTGGAATCACCTTTGTATGAGTTCTGTTTCTCTCTTAGACAGATTCGATCTCCTTTAGCCTAGGGTGGCCTTGAACTCGCAGAGATCCCTCCGCCTCAGTACTCCTGAGTACTGGGATTAAAGGTGTGTTCCACCACTGCCTTGATTCTATGGCTAATTAGTGACTTGCTCTACACTTTGATCTTCATGCAAACTTTGTTAAAGCACAAACAAAATATCACCACAGGTGCCCTTGAGAAAACTTTAGAATTCCTCCTCTATCTTTCTTTTCATTTGGAATTACAAAGTAATAATCTTGGAAATGATCTGCTTTCTAACCCTCCACATTCTCTTTAACAGATGCTTCCACAGCTGCTCTCACTGACAGAGTCTTGAAAGGATGCACCTCTTTTGTGCTCATCTCTCAAAAGGTTAGCTTTCATCTCCACAATCTCTCCTTCTCTCACCTACCGCTTCACTGTCCTTGCATGGTGCTTTGGGGATCTCAGGCTCTGGGTATTGTGTTTTCCATTGTTCCTCCTTCCTCTGTGCCTGCTCTTCTTGTCTCCTTGTGCAATTTGGAGAACACCACCCTCTTCTCGTTGTTTCTTCAGGTGAGAAGTCCGTAGCATGCCTTCCTCTGCAGAGGTTTCCCCTTTGACCCTGTCTTGTGATCTAGCTCAAGCACTTTGTAATACCTTGACCCAGATTGACAGTTTCCCTTACGTACTTCTTGCTCAGTCCAGTTTCCTCCTTTGAGATATGGCTTTGGCCCAGTTTTCTGTGGAGTCCCTTGTCTTGTTGGGTGGAATTGGTGCTGTTTGAATTCTATGTAACAAATAGTTAGGGTTTCTATTGCTGTGATGAAACACCATGATGAAACACCATGACCAAAAAGCAACTTGGGGGAGGAAAAGTGTTTGGCTTACACTTCCATGGCATTGTTAATCATTGAAGAAACTCAAACAGCATGATCCTGGAGGCAGGAGCCAATCCAGAGGCCATGGAGGGGTGCTGCTTACTGGCTTGCTTTCCTTACTTTGTTCAGCCTGCTTTCTTGTAGAAGCCAGGACCACTAGCCCAGTGATAGCACCATCCACTGTGGGCTGAGCCCTCCCCATTGATCACCAATTGAAAAAATTCCTTACAGCTGGATCTCATGGAGACAATTCCTCAACTGAGGCTCCTTCCTCTCTGATGACTCTAGCTTCTGTCAAGTTGACACAAAACCAGTCAGTACAACTGACCCCTTCTCAACTTGATACACAAACAAATTACTACATAAGCCAAACTCTTTCTTATTCATCCACAAGATTTCACATTAAAAATATAAATAACCTTGAAAGTCCTACAGTCTTTATAAAATAAAATATTAAAATTTTAGTCCCTTTAAAATAGCCAATTTCTTTTAAATTTCAGTCCTTTGAAATTCAAAGTCTCTCAACTGTGAGATCCAGTAAAATAAAAAAATAAGCCAAATACCTTCTTACTTCAAGAGGAAAAAATTAGGGCACAGTCACAATCAAATCAAAGCAAAATCAATTCATCCACTGTCTGGGATCTACTCACAATCATCTGGATTCCTCCAAATAGCTTGGGTCACTCCTCCAGCTCTGCCCTCTGTAGCACACACTGCTACCTTCTGAGCTCCAGCTGGCTCCAGTACACTGCTACTGCTGTTCTTGATAGTCATCCCATGGTACTAGAATCTCCAAAACGCTGGGCTCCCTTGCTGCAGCTGGGCTGTACTTTCACCAGTAGCCTCGCATAGGCTCTCTTTATGGTGCCAAGCCTCAACTTCTCTGCATGATCCCTTCATGCCTTCAAAAACAAGTACCACCTGGGTGACTTTTACACATTAACAAGTCCAGCTGCCAAAATGAGGTACAACCATGACCTGGCAGCCCCTGGAACATAGCTTTTTTGTGCTCTCAGGAAACACTTCCTAGATGATTTCACCTCAGTGATACTGGTCTTTTTAAAATCACTGATAATTTCTCAGTTTCAGTTTACCAACATCAATTGTCCCAGTAACTCAAAGATTTTACTTCAATGGTGCTGGTCTCTTGTTAATCACAGTTGACTCTTCAGCCCCTGTTTACCAGAACTACAGAATCTCAATTTAAAACAGCAATCAGCCTTCATCGAGTTTTTAAATTTCCCTCTGAAATATCCTAAGCCAGGCCTATCTTCTGCACTGCTTTCAACATTCATATCTTCCAAGCTCCTCAAGAATTTCCCACTGACCTCTCAACACTCAATGTCTTTTCTAGCTCAAAGTTCCAAAGTCCTTCCACAGTCCTTTCCAAAACATGGCCAGGTCGGTCACAGCAATACCCAAGTATACTGGTACCAAATTCTCGTGGGGTTTTTAATTAGTGTTTCTATTGCTGTCATGAAACAAACAAAAAAAAAGCAAGTTATAGATGAAAGGTTTATTTGGCTTACATTTTTGCATCATAGTCTGATGGAGGAAGGTCATTGGTTAATTAATAAAGAAACTGCTTGGCCTCATAGGTTAGAACATAGGTGGGTGGAGTAAACAGAAAAGAATGCTGGGAGGAAGAGGAAGTGAGCTTAGATGCAGAGCAGCTCCTCTCAGAGCCAGACGGGATGCAGCCAGCCGCCAGGTCAGACATGCTGAATCTTTCCCAGTAAGCACACTTAGTGGGACTACGCAGATTATTAGAAATGGGCTAAATTAATACGTGAGAATTAGCCAATAAAAGACTAGAACTAATGGGCCAGGCAGTGTTTAAAAGAATACAGTTTTTGTGTAATTATTTTGGGTATAAAGCTAGCCGTGCAGGAAGCCGGGTGCCAGGAACGTAGCCCGCGCTCATCACAACAGAATGGCACCCAATGTGGTAGCAGCAATTTCTTGGGTCTGCTCTGCTTGCTAGAGGCAAGTAAGTGCTCTCATCTAAGAGAGACTTCCTGACTCAGCTTTAGCTGCAAAACCCTCAGCTCTTTTAAGAGGTCCTGCCACGAAACACTTAAAACGGTGTTGGTGAAAAGCTGACTGCACGCTTGTTTGTTTTCAGCCGTAGCAGGAAAAAAGTTATGCTGTTTTAAAATGCCGGCTTTCTGGGCTGTCCTGCCAGGACAAACTCTGACTCAGGCAGGCAGTCTGAACGAGTGTGGTCTGTGAGCAGAATGCTGCAGCTTGCTTGCTGGCAAGGACCTTGAAATGCCATAGAGTTGTGGCAATAAAAATGGCTACAGCCGGAGGGGTACCTCAGCCAAGAAGCTGGAAAGCTAAGGAATGGGCTGGATCCAGCTGTCAAAGCCACGGCTTTAGTCCTATCGATATTGCTTGGTAAATTAAAGACTCATGTGGTCACAAAAAGAGAGATATTCAGTAAAAGAAAGATTCAAAGTTGAAGAAAACGTTTAAATGATTTACAATATGTTAAAAAATATATGCAGGCTAAAAGTTAAAGTTCTTAAAAGTAAAAAAAAAGGAAGAAAGAAAGTAGTTGGGTATGGTAGTACACACCTTTAATCCCAACACTTGGGAGGCAGAGGTAGATTGACCTAGGAGTTGAATTCTGTGACTTCAAGGTGTGGTAACACACGCCTTTAATCCCAATGCCTGGGAGGCAGAGACAGCCAGATCTCTGAGAGTTCAAGGACAGCCTGGTCTACAGAGTTATTCCAGGTCAAAGATATACAGAGAACCTGTCTCATAAAGCAAAAAGTTAAAAGCAAAGTGAAAATAAACGAAATAGAGTTAAAATAAAGTGCACAAAGATGGAAAATACACAGAGAATTTTGATACTGCATGTTATTATGCTCTGTTTGAATTGTTTGAATGCTGAGGAAGGAGCAACAGATGCTAAAAGATATTTGTTTATAAATGCTGCTGAACTAATCCAACATAGATATTTTGAAAATACCTTGACTTCGGAATTTGGATCTAAGGATATGATACTTTGGAAAAGAGTTTCTTCTTTTGTTTTCACAGACGATGACACCCTGTGGATTACTTCTATCACAATATGGTATGATAGACCATGCCCTCCTGAAAGGTTGCTGTGAACACCCTCAAAAAATTACTTTGCTCAACTGCCGACTGAGATGAACCTAGCAGACAGGTTATACCATGAAAGACCTAAATAACAGCGCCCCCATTCAGCAGGAAGCAGTTTGGAGAGAAAAAACTGCATCCATGTTCCCAAATATTGCTTATAAATGTTCTTTTACATTTAAAGGGGGATATGATATAGATATGAATAATTTGCATTGGTATGGATTTTAAGGTCAATTTTGTTATATGTATATGTATTTCTGGTCTTGATTAAGGTATTATGATTGTGTAGTTTATTTAAAATGTAATGTATAATTAGGAAATATAGGTTGTTAATGATAATTATTGATAATAGTCAAGCTTGTAGTCATGTTAGTTAGATTTTCTGGAAATATAGAGATATATTTCAATTAAATAGGCATTCTTCATATCTTTCAAAGACTACAGAATTTTTAATGTTTTAATAACTTAGGGTTTTTCATGACAATGAGACACGTCTGCTCCTGGCAGCACCAATCTACTTCAAGAAGAAAGAAGATGGGCATGGAAGAGGCACCTTATGGAGTTTGATAGCCATTTGGGCAAGAAACTGCTCTTGCCTGGACTATTGCATAAACTGGACACAGAGAACCCACAGAGAGAGGATTACTGAACTTGCCTAAAGGTGAGATGATCTTTCTGTGTTCTTGATTCATGAAAGAGTCTGCGAGACATTCTGCAGAACACAGCAGATAGTGACTGAACTGCCTTTGAAATTTCCTGCTTCATGCAAAAAGTCTGCTGTAGGCCGAAGATGGATGCCCCAATGGTACAGAGGAACTTTGGGTGACTGTCCAGGCAGCAAGATGTCTCTGTCATTTCTAGAGTTTTGAAAGCTGCTTATTTCTTGTTTACTTAGGTAATATATCCTTCTGGAGTCTTTGATGCAGTTGAAGAATATATAGATAGTTATAGTTGTTTTCCTTTGTTATGATAAAATATAAAATAGATATAAATATTTTAACTGTAAATACTGCTTGATAACTGTTTTGTTATATGTAATTTTGCTATGTTAAAGTTAAAGCCTTCTTTTCTTTTTGTTTAAACAGAAAAATGATGGAGGAAGGTCATTGGTTAATTAATAAAGAAACTGCTTGGCCTCATAGGTTAGAACATAGGTGGGTGGAAGAGGAAGTGAGCTTAGATGCAGGGCAGCTCCTCTCAGAGCCAGACGGGATGCAGCCAGCCGCCAGGTCAGACATGCTGAATCTTTCCCAGTAAGTGCACCTAGTGGTGCTACGCAGATTATTAGAAATGGGCTAAATTAATACGTGAGAATTAGCCAATAAGAGGCTAGAACTAATGGGCCAGGCAATGTTTAAAAGAATACAGTTTCTGTGTAATTATTTTGTGTATAAAGCTAGCCGTGAAGGTGGCCGGGTGCCAGGAATGTAGCCCGCGCTTATCACAACAATAGTCCATCATTGAAGGAAGTTAGGACAGGAACTCAAACAGGAGGCAGGAACTGATGCAGAGGCTACGGAGAGGTGCTGTTTACTGGCTTACTCAGCCTGCTTTCTTAGTAACCACTACCAAACTGAGGATGATGCCATCCACAATTGGCTGTGCCCTCCCGTATTGATCACTAATTGACAAATGCCTTACACTTGGATCTCATGAAGGCATTTCCTCAACTGAAGTTTCTTGTTCTCTGATGACTCTAGCTTGTGTAAAGTTGATACATAAACCCAGACAGTGCACAAGTCCTGTTATGTGTATTTGTATTTCAGTCTTGTTTCAGTCTCTACCCTTAGTCCCCAGAACTTCTTAGTGCCTGTCCTGTAGGGCTACTTTTGACTCAGTATTCATGTGGGTGTTGGTAATTTTAAATAGCTACAAATACCCTGGAGTTCCCTACCATTCATCCTTCTGGAGCCTGTGTACCTTAATCTAATCTCCTTTGCTTAGCTTTCTCCCCAACCATGACCAACAATAACTTGCAAACAACCTCCTAAATGATGATAAACGTCCATAATCCATCGACCAACCATAAAACACTCACTCCAACTCTTGGGAATATAGGCATTGTATTCTCTAGACTGTTTCCTCTTGTTTGGAGACAATGGAATTCTTAGGAGAACCGGAGAAATTTGGGATAATAGTTGAGTCCTGAGAGGGTTTGCTGTATTATTTTTGTTTAGTTTTGTGTTATGGGAAAGTGTAGAGCTTATCTGAAGTCATGGCTGGAGTAGTGTGTGAGGCTGGACCATCTCAGCTAGCAGCTTTGAAGTTGTTCTGTATGTAGAATTTTGAGGAAACTGTAATTGAGGCATTCTGAGAGGCTGGATCATATGGGTTACTTGTCTTGTCTTTGTTCCTATATGGTTCTTTTGTTCTGAAAACATACAAACTTTAAAAGGTAACATACATATCTATATTACTAAAAGTATGGAATGTACAGTGTATACAAATCAGGTAAAGGTGATTTTCTGTTCTATGTTTGAGCAGGTAAAGGGCATCTATCAACTTTATAAGTCCATTTGGACTGTGTAACCAAACTGTCGTAAGGATTCTGTAGCCAACAAGATTTATCATGTCTCATCTGTTGTTTTAACTTTGGCAGAGTGACTGCACTTTAGTCTACTGCTATCTAAGCCAGCAATTGTGTTTCTACAGTGTCTCTGCTCTCTAGCAGTGGCCTGGTTGCTCAGTCTCTAGCCTTGTGGGAATTCTTTTCCCACAGGCACCAGCTCTGTTGCTGACACTAAAGGTAGGTTTAACTAAATCCCTGTCATTCTATTTACAAATAAGATTCAAGATTAAAGGCTGAAGTGAAAACCTGCTAGTTCAGAGAGGCTGGACAGCAACAAGCTAACCATCTTTCCCTGCTTGTATCTCTGAAAAAACCTTGCTTCTCCTTTGTCAAACAAGAAAAACCTGTGCCATTCCAAATCCCTCCCTACTACTTTCTTTGTTTCTCTATCTCCCCAAGATGCCTTTTGATGCTCTGTGATTACTTTGTGTCAAGTAATTATTAACTCAACCTCCGGACCTAAGGTTAATTTTATTTAATCAACACAAATGCTTTTGGGTTCTCAGTGTAATTGAATATCCCTCACCACTCATCCAGCCTGAGAGCTATTCCCATGTAAAGGAATCAGCAAACATGTCCCCTGTCCTGTAGTCTTTTTTGGTTTCTTATCTCATGTCTGTAGTCAGGAACCTTAGAAGTTCTCCCCCAATCAAAACTGTTTTTCAATAATTTTGAAGAGATTTATAGCTTTTTGTTTTCTGAGGAAACAAAGGCATTACCCTTCTCCCAATGCAACGTATTTTCTGACTTCCATTTTAAAGTTAAGATATTCTTAAAAATATATGTGTTGGTTTAATTTAACAGTTTCCATAATCCAATGTCTCTCAGCAGCTATTGTTTTTGTTCATTAGCATTTAAAAAATTCAAAGTCAACAAAGCATTATACAGGATCCAGATACCCTGTATATTTTTCATGTTTACATGGTCTTTTCCTTTCATTTTGCTTTACTCTCTTTTTAAAGATTTTATACTATTATTTTTAGATTATTTATTTTTCTATGAATGTCTCTGCCCATTTTCTTTTCTCTTTGGCATCTAAGCACATTTTAAGTACATCATAACCTGTCCAGAGGCTTTCTCGGCCCGAATCTGACTACCAAGCTCCCGCAGTCATGCACTTGCAGTGTTCTCTGATGCATGAGGCACATCTTAAACTGCTAGGCATTTTTACCTATTTTTCTGCCAAGAGAACTTATTGCCCATTGCTCATAAATCCTATTCAGGTGTTTAGTGAAATCCTGTTTCTGGCCTCCATCTTTGGAAGCCCCATCCGTGTGCCCCTTGAACCTTAACTCCTTCCCAAGGAGGGTCAAAGTAGCCTGCCAAACCTTGACCCCTCCCCAGGAAAGGTCAAGACCACTCTCCCAGGCTATTTAAAGTGCTCCCCCTCAAAAAAAAAACATGTGGTTCCCCTGCCCTCCCCATGGTCTCATTGGCAGCTTTCCCATTTCCCTTGTGTTCACCAGAGAGCACAGGAGTTCAATTAAACCTGGATATCTTTTAATTTGGTTTGTTTTGATTTGACTTGATTGGGATTTTGCATTGGCAGAGAGGTTGTGTTAGAAAATTTCCTAACACTTAGTAGCAGGGTCACATAAAGAAGTTGTGCCTCTGTACACTGTAAACACTGAGCCTAATTAAAACTTTATTTTCAGCTTTTTTAAGCCCTATGTGGATCTACATGCTGAATGTTGGATGCCATTTGTAGTAGTACTTTTTTGATGGGACTGCCAGTCTGTAAATAATGACACAAAGACTTATTATTAATTATGAAAGCTTGGCCTTAGCTTAGGTTTTTCACCAACTAGCTCTTATAAGTTAAATTAACCTGTTTAAATTAATCTATGTTATTATACATGGCTTGGATATCTCTTCTTAGTAGGGCACATCTTACTTGCTTTGAGTCAGTTGGTGAAATCACGAGCCTAGATTCCTCCTCTCAGTTTCTGTTTCTGCTTGGAAGCCCTACCTATTCTCTCCTGCCTAGCTATTGGACATTAGCTCTTTATTAAACCAACCACAGTGACACATCTTCACACAAGGTAAAAAAATATTCTACAACAAAGTGTACAGGAGAAAACGATGTTGTGGTTAGACCCTTCAATTCAATTTGCCACCTTTGTTGCCTTAAATTGTGCAATGGAATGCTTGTTGCTGCTGACTCAAAGAGAGCAATATGGTGAGGATTTGCCCAGAAGTATCCTTCATGGCCTGACTTATCTCAGTGTCTAGGGCAAGGTTGGGTTTTGTTGTGGGTCCCTCACCCACTGCCTCTGAATGTGCTGTCTCTGAAGCAAAACAGTAGGTCAGCAGTTTTCGACCTGTAGGTTGTGACCACTTTGGGAGAGTCAACTGAATCTTTCACAGTGATCACCTAAGACCATTGGAAAGCATAGATGTTTACTTTATGACTCATAACAGTCGCAAAATAAGAGTTATGAAAATAGCCAGGAAAACAATTTTATTGTCGGGGGCCACCACAACATGAGGAACTGTATTAAAGGGTCACAGTATTAGGAAGGTTGAAAAACAGTGGGGTATAATATTCCTGGTGGCGGCCAGTGGGGAGGAGACAGCTCGCAGCGGGTCCTGGGAAAGCCACCCGAGCCTGAGCAGCAGTGGTGTGGGCTGGTTGCTCCATGCGGTGACTAGCCGGCGGTGAGTTCACAGAGGGCACGTGGGTAGGGACATGTGACAGACACATAGTATGAATCAGAACTGAACCTTTATTACTTAGAGGAGAGAGAGAGAGAAAGAAAGAGAGAAAGGGAGAGACAGAGACAGAGAGACAGAGACAGAGAGAGAGCGACAGAGACAGAGAGAGACAGAGACACACAGAGAGAGACAGAGAGACACGCACGCACACCAAGAGGGGACAGAGAGAGACAGAGAGGGAGAGAGAGATCCAAGATGGCGGGGTAGGGGTTGGGGGGCGGTCACAGGGAGTGGGCAGGGACCAGAAACCATAACAGGGTAGGTGATGGATACAGGACAATGAGGGAAGATGGCCTTGGTAGCTTGCATCATCCAGTTAGAATATGTACAAATGATGCTTGCAGGAAGCTGTAGGAGAAAGGCTATCTTGCTGAATGAAATGCCACCAGTTAATGTTTACCATGACCTTGAACAGACTATTTCCTCATAGTTCAGTGGTTCTCAGCCTGTTGGTTATGATCCCTAGGGGTGTCAAATGACCCTTTCATAGGGGTTGAATGTTGGGGTCCAGGCTCAACATAAAATATTTCTCACCAGTGTAGAAGCATGGGAATATTAAAGACACAATTCACGTGACAGTATGGGGAGGGAGTTTCAGTGATCATTCAAATCCTGAAATCAGGGGGGAAGGTAACAAAAAACTTCATTTGCATTCAGTTTCCTAGGTAGCAGGGAATGACTTAAGTCACATCTTGCTTATGTTTATTTTGTCTCCTCTTCCCCAGGTGATTTCATAATTACAGTAGAAGGAGCAGAGCGACATTAGCATATCCTGACCACTTTCAGGATGGCATCGGATTTGCATTACTATCAAAGGAGCTAGGCAACCATCTCCTGTGTCCGAAGCTGCCTGATTCAACAGTTAGTCAGTCTCACAGCTACTTCGACCGTGAGACAAATGTGGGAAATGGTCTGCATTCTCAGCTCCCACAGTCGAATATCAGATATCCCGCATACCATATATTTACATTATGATTCATACAGTAGCAAAATTACAGATGTGAGGTAGCAACAAAATAATTTTATGATTGGAGGTCACCACAACATGAGGGACTGTATGAAATGGTTGCAGCATTAGAAAGGTTGAGAACCACTGTCATACTGCCATCTACTGGACTAGTTCTCTAATTTCACTTTGTTTTTTTTCCTTTTTTTAAATTATTATTGTTATTAAAAGTTTCCACCTCCTCCCCTCCTCCCATTTTCCTCTCCCTCCCCCCACTCTCCCTGCCCTTCCCTCTCCAGTCCGAAGAGCAGGGTTTCCTGCCCTGTGGGAAGTCCAAGGTCCTCCCCGCTCCATCCAGGTCTAGGAAGGTGAGCATCCAAACAGACTAGGCTCACACAAAGCCAGTACATTCAGTAGGATCAAAACCCAGTGCCATTGTTCTTGGCTTCTCAGTCAGCCCTCATTGTTCACCACGTTCAGAGAGTCCGGTTTGGAGCATGTGATCTAATTTCACTTTGAATTAAAAATGAGGGACGAGCAGAGACAGGCTACGTGAGCACCTTCCATGGCAGAAAGTTTATTTTTGGATTATTTGAAATAGTTTCTCACTCTGTAACATTGGTTGGATTGGCACTTGCTATGTAGACTAGGCTGGTTTTGAATTCATAGAAATCCATCTACCTCAGTCTCTCAAGTGCTGGAATTAAAGGCATGTACCACCATACCTAGCTAGTTTTTCATATTCCTAACAGTGTTATAGGGTCTGTGATCTGGGCCATGGTCCTTATATTCTATGGAGGGTCTCAGTTGTGCTATCTATGGGATGGGCTGGCTCATGTAGGACATGATTTTCAAACCTTTATATCACAGACTGTTGTGTTATGACAAATAAAGCTTGCCTGGAGATCAGAGGATGGAGATAGGCACTGGCTAATCACAGAGGTCTGGAGGTCTGTACAGACAAACAGAAAGTGATAAGGCATGGCAGGGACAGGATCTCAGTCCTTTTGGTCTGAGGAATTGGAGATGTAAGAGGTGACTGTGGTTATTCCTTTGCTCCTCTGATCTTTCAGCTTTTACCCCAGTTTCTGACTCCGGGTTTTTATTGATAAGACAAATGAGGATCATGCTTCATCTGGTGTCCAATTTTGGGGGGACACAAACTTACAAAAAATCTGCTTGCCTGTTGTTAGGTATTTCTCTTAAGATGAGCCTCTCCACCAATGCAAATAATTCCAATCAGACTGAATTAGACTGAATATTTTAATGAAATGCTCCTGGGTGGCCCTGGGAAAGCATAGAGAGGGGAAAAGAGGAAAGGGGAGACCACGAGAAACCTGGAGACCATATGCTCATTCTCTGGGGGGGCAGTTTAAATAACCTGTGGGAGTGATCTTGACCTTCCCTGGGGAAGGGTTATCATTTGGCAGGCTTTCTTGACCTTCCCTGGGGAGGGGTCTTATGCCAGGAGCTGGGGTGAAGCCCCCAGGAAAACAATCCAGACTTTTTGTATAAAGAAGTGTTAAGGAGCTAGGGTGATGCTTACGACCAAACACCTGTGACTTTACAGCCACTGGCAAAGGCCGGAGCTGCATGCAGCTGTAGTCACTGCCCCATCGGCTAAATTTTCCAAGCCCTCTAAGCGAAGTCTGGGATTTTTCTGTTGCAGCCTCTCTGCAACAAATTCCACAGGTGCTTGGGCTCCAAATATTGTTGGAGTTAGCTCTTCATTACTGGCCAGCTCTGCCTTTAAGCAGCTCCTGCTGTGCATGATTCTTCCCCACAAAAGTACGTTTTTTCAGAGAGCGGGATCCCTCTACCAATGGGTTGTAGGCCTTCCCTGGACTCTCTCCTCAGGCTGCTGCTGCACTAGGTAGCTGCCTTGACACCACTTGGGCATCTACTGTTCTACGCAGCAACAGTTGGCCTCACACTTCCTCGTCATCTTCACCATCATCAGCAGATTTGATAAGACAATGGGAAATTTTTAAAGAGGGGAATTAGTTAAAAAGAGAGAGAGAGAGCTTTTTTCCATGCTAAAAAATGGGAATCATTACTATTATTATTACAATGGAGGGAGTTATGTCTCTGTGTGATTGTACAATGGATGGTTTAAAAATCGAACAATTAAATGAGGGGATAATTGACTTAGATGGGGTTCATGTAATGCCAATTATAAACATCAATTTGAGCATTCTTGTTTTATCCCTTAAAAAGTTTGTTGATATTAATGCCAAGATACAAGTCTTAGAAAAACTTATTAAAATGGAGCATAGAGATATTCAAATCTAGACAGAGGAATTTAAAGAGAACCAATCAGCATTACATTGTAAGGTTAGAGAGGAACAACCCAAGGTTTTCAAACAACCATCCCGAATTTCTCCAGTCATCTTACAGAAACTGTCAAATGACAGGTTATGCAAGATCTTATTGGACTCCTGTGAAAATGTTAGATTTGAGGAGATTTAAGGAAGTGATAGTCGGACAGACTAAAAGTTTTAAGGCTGGGCAGAGAAAGTGAAGATGGGAGGAGACAGGCTCTCCCCTATTTGGTCTAAGGATTTGGAGAGGTAAGAAGTGACTGTGGCTGCTCCTTTGCTTCTCTTATCTTTCAGTATTTACTGCAATATCTGACTCAGGACTTTTATTGATAAGACTAGTTTGGATCACACTCTAACTGTCTTGTTCCGGGAATGTTCTATGTATCAAACATGTCATAGGCAACCCACTGCTCAGTTGAAATGAAGTCTGTTCCCCACATGTCTTCTTGCTGTCACCCTATTCCTGTATCATTTCCTTGTAGTGGCTTATAAAGAATTGTCATAGAGCACACTTACAAACATTAATCCAATTAAAGAAAAAAAAGGAAGGAAGGAAGGAAGGAAGGAAGGAAGGAAGGAAGGAAGGAAGGAAGGAAAGAAAGAAGGAAGGAAGGAAAGAAGGATGGAAGGAAGGAAGGATGGAGACATTGATCTTTCAGCTTAGACAGACAGTGAGATCCCTTGGTGATGTTCTCAAATGTAGCTTTTGTTCAGAAGTTCTGGAGTGGGAATGAAGTTTCTTTCTTTTTTATTTTTTATTACTTTATAAATAATAATAATCATAATTCCCACTTCCTATCCTCCTCCCACTTCCCTCCCACTGCCCCCATACCCTTTCCCCTACCCCCTCCAGTCCTAAGAGAGGGTAAGGCACCCTGCCCTGTGGGAAATCCAAGGCTCTCCCCTCTACATATAGGCTGAGCAAGATTTACATCCAAAGAGAATAGGATCCCATAAAGCCAGTACATGCAGTACAGACAAACCCCAGTGCCATTGTCATTGCCCCCTCAGTCTGACCCTGGTGCAGGACAATTGTTTCTATTCTGTCAATTATGTTTTAAATAAATGCTGATTGGGCAGTAGCCAGGCAGAAAGTATAGGTGGGACAACCAGACAGGAAATAGAGGTGGGTCAATGAGAACAGGAGAATTCTGGGAAGAGGGAAGCTCCCTCTGCAGTCCTGTCCAGATAAAGAAGAAGCAAGATGTGACTACACCCCTGAAAAAGGTACTGAGCCATTTGACTAACACAGATAAGAATAATGGGCTAATCTAAGTTATAAGAGTTAATAAGAAGCCTAAGCTAATGTGCCAATCAGTTTATCATTAATATAGACAGTTTATCATTAATATAGACCTCTGTGTGATTTCTTTGGGACTTAATGACTGCAGGAACCAGGCAGGAAAGAAACCCAACAACAAATGGTGCCCAACATGTGGAAGACTGCATCCACATAAAGCCTGACAGAGCTTAGCACAGCTTACTGATAGAAACATTTTCTCAAGTGGGCTCTTTTTGCTAGAGGCAAATGCATCTCATTTAAGAGAGGTTTCCTGACTCAGCTTTAGCTGCAAAACCTTGAAGCTCTTTAAAGAGGTCCAGCCATGAAACACTTAAATGGTGTTGATGAAAAGCTGACGGCATGTTTTCTGTTTGTGGCAGGAACCTTGAAATGCCATAGAGTTGTAGCAGTAAACATGACTCTGGCCAGTACCTCAGCCATGAGACTGGAATCTCAGAAAGCTAAGGAATGGGTTGGATCCAGCCATCAAAGCCATGGGTTTAATTCTAGCCATATTGCTTAGCAAATTAAAGACTCGTGGTCAGAAAAAAGAGAGATATACAGTAAAAGAAAGATTCAAAGTCAAAGAAAACCTCTAAATGTTTTACAGTGTGTTAAAAATATATGCAGGCTTGGGAGAGAAAAGAAAAAGGTTAAAAAGTCTTTTTAAAAATGAGAGTAGTTGGGTATGGTGGCACACACCTTTAATCCTAACACTTGGACGACAGAGACAGGCAGACTTCTGTGAGTTCAAGGTGTGGTAGCACACTCCTTTAATCCCAATGCCTAGAAGGTAGAGGCAGACAGATCTCTGTGAGTTCAAGGTGTGGTAGCACACTCCTTTAACCCCAGCACTTGGGAGGCAAACGCAGGTGGATCTCTGTGAGTTCAAAGACAGCCTGGTCTACAGAGGGAGTTCCAGGATAGCCAAAGATATACAGAGAACCTGTCTCAAAAAGTAAAAGTACAAATAAAAGAAATAGAGGTTAAAATAAAGCCACGTAAAGATGAAAATATACACAGAGAATCTTGATACTGTATGCTATCATACTTTGAATTGTTTGAATGCTGAGGAAGGAGCAACAGCTGCTAAAGGATATTTGCTTATAAATGCTGCTGAATTAATCCAAGATAGATATTTTGAAAATAACTTGACTTCAAAATTGTAGTGAAAAATGGATATTACTTTGGAGAAGAGATTTTGCTTTTGTTTCCACAGGAAATGAGAGGCTGTGGATTTATTTTGAGTTAAGAAAAATCAGGTTTTATCAACGAAGACCACATGAGAAATCTCTGGTAGGAACAGATGTCTGAGTTCTACATCCAGAACAGATTCAAGCCTGCTGCCTGAGATGATCAAGACTCACAGGATACTCCAGTCAGGACTTGATCGTAATTCTAAATCTTTCTTTAGGTCCCCATAAGATTATCAGTGCCCCCAACCAGCAGGAACGTGCCTGGAAAACTACGCCTACATTACCAAAAATTGGACTATGGATGTTCTTTTTTTTTTTAGAGGGAAAAGTGGTGCGAGATAATTGTCTATATTCTGTCAATTATGTTTTAAATAAATGCTGATTGGGCAGTAGTCAAGCAGGAAGTATAGGTGGGACAACCGGACAGGAAGGAAGTAGAGGTGGGTCAATGAGAACAGGGGAATTCTGGGAAGAAGAAGCTCCCTCTGCAGTCCTGTCCAGACACAGAAGAAGCAAGATGTGACTACACCGCTGAAAAAGGTACTGAGCCATGTGGCTAACACAGATAAGAATAATGGGCTAATGTAAGTTATAAGAGTTAACAAAAAGCCTGAGCTAATGTGCCAATCAGTTTATGATTAATGTAGACCTCTGTGTGATTTCTTTGAGACTTAACAACTGCAGGAACTGGGCAGAACAGAAATCCCAACAACATGCCCCAATTGTCAACCACATTCAGAGGGTCCAGTTTTATCCCATTCTCATTCGTTTCCAGCCCAACTGGAGTTGTTGAGCTCCCATTAGCTCAGGCACATTGTCTCAGTGGGTGAACCAACCCCTCACGGTCCTGACTTCCTTGCTCATATTCTCCCTCCTTCCACTCTTCAACTGGACCTTGGAAGCTCAGTCCAGTGCCCCTATGTGGGTCTCTGTCTCTGTCTCCATCCACACCAGATGAAGGTTCTATGGTGATATTCAAGATAGTCATCAGTCTGACTACAGGACAAGAGCTGGGAATGAGGTTTCAAAGCGCTCTCAGGTGATGCCTAGGGAGATGATTTTTTATGACATCTTGATAACCAGTGGCCTGATCAGAGCACCCCTTTCCCCACATTTATTTAATAGATAGTCTAATTATATTATAAAATTTTAAAATGTGGAGAATTGATGTTTATTTTGACGTATTTGCACTCCTTTATGCAAACCTTTTAAGATGTTAAAGAGACAGTAATTCCTTTCCTCATTCCTGAGGTTCCAGAATCCTTTACCATCTATATTTGGAACTCATTCCTCATCTGTGCAGAAGATCAACTGTTGCTTTGGGTGATTTTATGGCTCTGATGGCAAGATTCTGTTTCTCTTTAGTGATGTCAAGGCTAAGATGAGGCTCATCTGAGCAAAGAAACAGAGGACCCAATTTCTAGAAAAAACAATATGTTTAAGTGTTGGAGACATTGTATGTAATATGTCATGGAAAAGCTCCTTGTGACTTTGCCATGGCTCTTTGGTTATTAGGTTGGATTCTTTTAAACAGGAGCAGAGGTAGTATGTGATCGATTTGTGAGAAAATAGAAGAAATTCACCCAAATGCTTCTAATCCAAAAGTTGACAGTCCTAATCAGTGATAATCCCACTGTCATTGGCCCATGAGTCTCATTCTCCCTGACTTACATCCTCTTTATTTTCTGGTGTGTGCAGGCATTGTGCTATGTAGTAATTATTTTTCTTACAAGTGTGATAAAATTCCTGATGGGAACAACTTAAAAGAGGAAACACTTATTTTGGCTTATGGTTTCAGGGGGTCACTCTATTGTCATTTGGCCACATGTGCTTGGGTATAGCTTTATGGCACTAAGAGTATGTAATAAAAGACAAGTGTCCACTTCACAGCAGCTAGAAAACAGAGATGAAAGGATTTGATAACAGCTATAACCTTGGCAGCATTCTCCCAGTGACCTCCTTTCTGCAGCTGAAGCCTGCCTTCTGAAGTATTCAGCAACTCTGCAAACAGTACCATGTGTACCAGTGTGGGAGAGCCACAATTCAGAGTGTGTTGTATTTATGTCACTGCCAGAAAGGTGTGTGCATGTAAGCATTCCCTAGGTAACTTTTACAAAGCATATGATTAGGTTCCTTGCCACCCGGATTCATAGTCTCTACTCCAGATATAAAAGTCCATTATGAGAAACACAAAGACAATACATAGTTACTAAGAAAAAGAAGTTTCCAGAAGACTCCCATTTGAGATTTCCTAAGCTCTGCAGAAGTTGTTACCTTTTGTCACATGATTCAAGCAGATCTCTAGTCCTTTTCTTGCCTTACAGTCCTAATCTTCCTGTACTATAATCATGCTTCTAAAAACCCACTTTTTTTTCCCCAGGTGTTGCCCCAGATAGCAGTCATGGGATCCAACTCTCAGTGCATGAACCTGTGCTTGAGAAGTCATATGCTGTGGCACTCTCCTGGAATCCCAGCACTTGAGAGGCTGATGTTGGAGTTTTAACATGAATTTAAGGCTAAGATAATCTGTATAGGAAGTTCTAGGCTAGCAATGGTTACATAGCTAGACCATGTTTCAAACAGAAACAAAGAAATACAAAAAAAAATGCTTACTGAACCTCAGGCTTCTCATGTGTCCAATGGAGTAGGGTGGGAAATAAAACCAGTGTTCAGCTTATGGAGTTACTATGATCACTGAATGATCCTGGCTTCAACCAGTGTTCTGTAAGCTCCATTGGGGCTATAATCTTAACATAAACTTACTGCAAAAAGCCATTCTCTAACTTCTAGCTCATAACTAGCTCCTCCTCTGCAATAGCTCACTCTCTTTCCTGGATCCCACTACTCAGTACTTCCACGCTGTATACTCTTTTCTCATCATAGTGAATTTTTCATGCTATACACTGTTCTATCACAATAGTGAGTCCCCCCCCCCTTTTAATGACCTTGTGAACATTGAACTATTTTCTGACTGTGGAATTAGGGGATTTAGGATTTAGAATGTTTTGTCCTGATACCTGTCCGAAAAGTTTTCTTATGTGGTATCTTAGTTGACAAAACTCAATGACCAAAAAACAAGGTGGTGAGGAAATGGGTTTATTTGGCTTACACTTCCAAATTGATGTTCATAATCACACTAAGTCAAGATAGGAACTCAAACAGGGCAAGATCTTGGAGGAAGGAATTGATATAGAGGCCATGGAGGGGTTCTGCTTACTGGCTTGCCCCCATGGCTTGATGAACCTGCTTTTATTCTCTAGAATCTAGAATCATCAGCCCAGGGATGAAACCACCCACCATGGGCTGTACCCTCACCTGTCAATCACTAATAAAACGCTTATAGATAGGTCTTACAGAGGCATCTCCACAATTAAGATTCCCTCCATTCAGCATAGGTGGTCCCCCCCCCTTTTTTTGCTTTTTGAGACAAGGTTTGTTTTCCCCTTTCTGGGTATCTGTACTAGTTTTCTTTCTGTTGCCATGATAAATACTATGATTCATGGTAAATTGTGGAGGAAAGGGTTTAATTCAGCTTACAGTCTATAGTCAGTCCATTGTGGAAGGAGAAAGAGCAGAGATTGAATCAGAGACTCTAGAGAAACACTGCGTATTAGTTTGCTCCCTATAGCTTGTTCAACTATCTTTCTTATATAACAATAGGACCACCTGCTTAGAGCTGCCACCACTCAGAGTGGGTGGGCCCCCTACATCAAGCATTAGTTAAAAGAAATGCCTATATATGACAGGAAATTGTACTCCTGAAATCTTAACAATATGGTTGCCTAAACAAGACCAGCAAAATGACAATACCAGGTGACACCCATTGTGAATATGGGAAATCTCACAAGGCCCTACCCCTAGATGAAGACCTGTAGGCAATTAATGACTGCTAAAAGAGAGAGAATCAGTATTTTCCAGGAATGAACTACCTTGATAGGTTATCCAGTCTCAAGTGGTCAGCACTAAACACATTTACATATGCTCAAAACTAAATGAACTCAGAAAGATGTATTTATATATGTATATGTTTATATGTTTATGTATTATATACTTGACAGTAATTAAGAAGAGGTCATAAAGTTGAGAGGAAATGAGGGGGGCTTAGGGAAGGAGATGGAAGCCAGAGAATAGAAGTGGAAATAATGGAAAGAGAGTTCTCATGTATGAAATTCTCAAACAACATAAAATAAATGCTAAATATTAATAAAAGAAATAAAACTACTTATTTAACAAGAAACTGTTTTCCAGTAAAAGAATCATCTACAGGATATAAAACTATAAACAGTAATGAAAGAAAATGTCCCAGAGACTTGACTATAGGACAGTCTGATGGAAACAATTCCTCAATTGATATTGCTTCTCTCAACTCAATCTAGGTTTGTAAACCCTCTAGTATGGTATGTCCAACACAGATTTTGTAGGCAGAGACTGCTCTTTTGTTTACAGGCTGCTCACACTTGAATAATCACACAGAAACTATATTAATTACATCACTGCTTGACCAATTAGCTCTGGCTTCTTATTGGCTAGCTCATATATATATATATATATATATATATATATATATATATTCACAAGACTCATGATTTACCAGTAAGGTACTCCAGCATCTCTCTCCTTTTGACAGCTCCATGGTGTCTTCTGACTCTGCCTTCTTTTCTCCTCTATCTCTGCTTGGAATTTCCACCTTGCTCTATTCTTCCCTGTCATAGGCCCAATCATATTCTTTATTAATTAACCAATAAAAGCATCACACATACAAAAGGACTTCCCACACCATTTCCCCCTTTCTGTCTAAATAAAAAGGAAGGATTTAACTTTAACATAGTAAAATTACATATACAAAACAGTCAAGCAAAAATTACAGTTACAATACTCTATTTGTATAAGTCAAAAATTAAAGAAAATATTCTATCATCTATCTTTGTGAGACTAAAGTTTTATATTGAATTTATCTTTTTTCATAACTAAGGAAAACTGTAACTATAACTATCTGTCTTCAACTCTTCAATGACCCTAGAAGGATACAATAATAAGATATTACATAAGTAAACAGGAAGTACATTGTAAGCAACTTCCAAATCTCTGGAATTGACAGAGACATCTCACTGCTTGGAGAATCGTCCAAAGTTCTTCGGCAACATTGGTGCACCCATTTTAAGCCTACAGGCCCATAGTATTCAGCAGACTTTTACTTGGAGCAGGAAATTTGAAGATCTGTTCTGCCTTATAATGGCAAAATTCGTCAGTTTCCTTCTTCTGTGTCCTACAGAATGTCTGGCAGACTCTTTCATGAAGCAGAAACCCTGAAGGACCATCCTATGTTTTGGAAAGCTTAGCAGTCACTTTTCTGTGGGTCTTGCATGTCCAGTTCATAAAGCATACTATCAAGCTGTCCATGCAAGAGCAGTTTCTTGCCCAAATGACTAATCTTATCTTATTGAAGGCAAATTCCATAATGAGTTTTTTTATGCTCACCAATCTCTCTGAAGTAATTGGTGCTGCCAGGAGCAGACATGTCTCACCGTCGAGAAAAGACTAAGTTTTTAAAATGTTTTAAATGTCATATTCCGTAGGTTTTTGAAGTTTTGAAGATTATTTGTCTAACTGAAATATATCCATATATATCTAGAAAACCTAACTAGCATGACTAAAAGTTTGATTATTATAAATGACTATCTATTTACCTGTAATTCTTTATTATACACTGCATTTTTAAATGAGCTCCACAAACATAATACCTTAAATACAAGTAGAAAATATATACACAGTGTAACAAAATCAACATTTAATTTGTATCAATATACCAAGATTCATACCAATGCAAAGTGTTCATTTCTATATCATATCCCACATTAAATGAAAACAAACATTTATAAACAATCATTTTGAAAATTTTGGCATAGTTTTCTTCAACCTGTTTCCTGCTGTTTGTTGTTCAAATGAAAATAAAAGTACAACTCAGCAGCACCTTTGAGATCTAAGAGGAAAGTTTGTATTTATGAATACATATATTAAAAAATCAGAGAGATTTCAAATAACCTAATGATACATCTCAAGTTTCTAAAAAGGCAAGAAAAATAATGGCCCACACCTAAAAGCAGTAGATGTCAATAAATAAAGATCATGGAAGAAGTTAATGGAATATTGATTGAAAGAATATACAGTCAAACTAACAATTGATTTAAAAAAAAAACAGGGTTCAAAAACACATATCCAAGCTAATAGACAGGAGGAGAGGAGACCTAAATTAATAAAATTGGAGATGAAAAACAGGAGGTTACTAGAAATTCCAGTGGCATAGAAATGTTAGTAGGGAGTAATTTAAAAACTTATGTTAGAAAATACTGGAAAATCTAGAATAAATGGATAAATTCTGAGACACCAAAATTAAATTTGTGTGATATAAACAATTTAAAAATATTTATAAAAATTTACAGATTTAAAGTCCTAATAAAAAGCCTTTAAATAAAGGAAAGCTCAAGATTGAATGGATTCAATGTTGAATTGTACAACACTTTTTTAAAAACCAACACAAATGCTCCTTAAATTATTCCATACATTAAAAAGTAAAATAATACTGCAAAACTCATTCTATAAATCAGCCTTACCTTGATTCCAAATGATATAAGAACACAACGAAGTAAGAGCCCTATAGACTGGTTTCTTTGTATACAAATATCCTTAATAAAATTCTTGAAAACCAAATTAAAAGCATAAGTAAGTTTGCTTTATCCCAGAGATACAATGTTAGTTCAACATGGACACATAAATTGAGTATAATTAAGTAGATAAATATGTTTAAGGACAGAAATCACATGATCAAATCACCTAAATGGATTAAAAAACTTTTTTTGACAGGATTTAATGATCTCTTCATGATAAAATCCCTGAAGAAAACCGGAATAAAAGTAATGTATTTCAACAAAATAAAGGCTATATATAACAGGAGTATATACAGCAGTATAATAAATGGAGAAAATTTGAAACATTGCCTTTAACATTTATAATGAGTGAAGGTTACTTACTTTTACTCTTATTCATTATAGTGATCAAAGTCTTAGCTAGCCTTATAAAACAACATAAAAAAGCCAGGCAGTGATGGAACACACCTTTAATTCTAACACTCAGGAGGCAGAGGCAATTTGAGGCCAGCATGGTCTACAGAGTGAGTTCCAGGACCACCAGGGCAATACAGAGAAACCCTATCTTGAAGAAACAAATTCCCCCCAAAAAACCTCTAACCAAAACCAAACCAAATCAAGCCAGAACAAAACATTAGAAAGAAAAGGGATACAAACAGGTAAGGAAGGAATAATATCTCCTTGTAGACCATGGGATCTTATATTTAAAAGACCCTGAAGGCACCAATAGAAAACTTTTAGACCCAATTAACATTTTCAGCAGTGTAGCAAGATAAAAAAAAAAAATCAACATAGAAAAGTCGTAAGTTTTCCCATATACCAATACTTAATTTATTAGGAAAGAAGGCAGGTGAAATATCACACTCATCATACTGGAGAAAAGAAAGTATCTTTAACAAATAATGCTAGAAAACTGGATATGTTGATGAATGAAACTCAATCCTTATCTTTCACTCTACACAAAACTCGATTCAAAATGGATGTAAGACCTTAATTCAAGACTTGAAATTGTTAGAACACTGCCAGAAATATGTAAAGAATTTCTATAAAGGATTTCAGTAGTATAGAAAAATATCCCAATATTTGATAACTGGGTTTGCATGAAATTAAAACACAAGTTTTGCACACCAAAATAAACAACCACCAGAGTGAAGAAAGAACTTACGAATATAGGAAAAGATTCTTTTCCCACTATATATAAACAGGGTATATAAAATGAACTTCAGAAATTGAACACCAAAACTGTCAGGGCTGGGGAAATGGCTCAGTATGTAACATACTTGCTGAACAAGAATGCGGACCCGAGTTCACTCAAAACTCAAAGAAGGAGAAAGTTTTAGTAGTGTACAGCTGTCATCCTGGTGCTCCTATAATGAGATGAGATGCAAAGACGGGAGAATCTCTAGACACTCACAGGTTATCTAACCTGATGTATGCAGCAGTGAACAAGAGACCCTGCCTCAAGTAAAGTAGAAGGCTGGGACTGACATCTATACTCACACACAAACACGGGCATACACATAAATACATAAGCATACACACAATCCAAGATTTTAAAAATAGCATCCAGATAGCCAATCAATAAATAGATTAATGAATGGAATGGATAGTTCACAACAAAAGAAATATAAATGGCTAATAAACACTTGAAAAGTAATTAGCTTCTGTCACTGTGGTGTTTGAATAGATATGACCTCCATACATTCATATGGAGATACATTTGAGTGCTCGGCCCAAGGGAGTGGTGCTTTTAGGATATGTGGCCTTATTGGAGTAGATGTAGCCTTGTTGGAAGAGGGAGTGGAGGAAGTGTGTCATTAGGAGGGTGGGCTTTGGGGTCTCATATAAGCTCAAGCTAGCCCAGTATGCAGTGTCCTTTTGCTGCTTGTGGATCAAGATGTAGAACTCTAAGCTTCTTCTCTGGCTAGTGTTGCCTGCCATGCCTCCAAGGCCTGTCTGCCTGCATGCCACCATGCTTCCTGCCATGACAATAATGGACTAAAACTCTGAAACTGTAAACTATGCCCATTAAATGTTTTTTCTTTATAAGAGTTGCTGTGGTCATAGTGTCTCTTCACAGCAATAGAAACCCTAACTTAGACAGTCATTGTTTCAGTTTTGTTGCTATGATAGACTACCCTGACCAAAAGCAACATAAAGGAGCAATTTTATGTGGCTTATAATTCCAGGTTACAGTCTTTTATTGCAGGGAAGTCAGAGAGGTAGGAGCTTGAGGTAGCTGTCATAGCACATTCACCAGCTAGAGTAGAGAGAAATGAATGCACCCTGCTGCCTACTTGGTGCTTCTGTACAGTTGGATTTCTTTATTCTTATATATATATATTTCAGGGACACACCCCTGACATGGTGTTGCCTACATTCAAGGTGGGTCTTCCTACTGCAGTTGATGATCAAGACCATTCCTTACTGACTTATTCACAAAGCACCCTGATCTCAAAAATTCTTTAAGACTCTTTTTCTTCCCCAGGTGATTCTATGTTGGGTCAAGTTGACAATTAAAACTGGTGCAATATCTGTAGCAATAAGGAAAATGCAAATCAAGACTCCTTTCAGATTCTATCTCATTACAGTCAGAATAACTATCATCAAGAAAAGGGATGACACTATTTATTTATGAGGATGTGGGGAAAAGAAAAACTTTTAGTTACTACTGGTGAAAATAAAAACCTGTAGCCATTAGGGAAATTATGGAAGTTTCTTAAAAACAAAGTAGAATTCTATACCTCTCTGTAGCGATACCTCTCTATAGTACATAATTAGATCTAAGTCAACATGTCACAAGGTGTCATACTTTTTTATTGTAGAGAGACACCATGACCAAGGCAACTTAAAAAAACACTTATTTGAAGGTTTGCTTAGAGTTTCAGAGAGTGAGTCCATAACAATCATGGTGGAAGAAGGCAGGCATAGTGCTGGAGCAATAGGTGAGAGCTTACATATGATCTACAAGCAAGAAAAACACATGTACATGTACTCACATGCGTGCACAAGCACACACACACAAATACACATTCACACAGAGGGAATTCGGGGGTGGTAGGAAGAATCATACCACTAACTGAGAATGTCATAGGCTTTTGAAATCTCAAAGTTTACCTTCAGTGATACATCTCTGTCAGGGTCCAGTACTAGCCCAGACCATAAATTATTTCTCTGGACAAGACCCCAACATAAACTATCTCTCTCTGGACCAGCATGGAGGTGCAGGAACAAAGAAAGACACAACTCAAATGGCTTTATCGGGAGGGATATTTTCCATGATCCCACATGAAATCCACTCTCTCTTATTAATTTTTAATAAAATCTGTGCTTCTGCAACAGGACAGACCATTATGCTTGGCTTGGGCAAAGACTTCTCCATTTACCCAAATGTTCCTGTCTCTGGAACAGGCATTCATATATGCGAGCTCCTGTCTTAGGCATCTGTGAAGAAGCTTCAAACCTGTCATTGACTGCTGATCTCTGTGAAGGAAAGAGATTAATGGAGAGAGATACTTTTTGGGCTCTGTGTCTTGAAGCCATCCTTTCTTGTCAGGATAAATTATAATGCTTTATGAATAACCATGCTCCTAAAGGCTATATTCTCCTATTTAAAGGAGAAGAGAATTACCTGAGTTGAGAATGCTTCTTTAGCTAGTTTAGAGCAGCTCTTAAATCTTTTACATTGTAATCAAAATATAAAATTCTTAACATATGCATTAAACCCCACAATTTACAGGGTGTGTCAAACCTTTCTCAACATCTTACAAGCAGTCACAATTATTATTAGGTCAATACCATAATTCTTAACATTATTGGTCAACACCAACTTTTCCAAATATCATCAGGTCATTACAATAATTCTCAGCATTATTGGTCAATATCAACTTTTCTCAGCATCCTATATGCAGTTATGAATATCGCCACGTCAGTACCATGATTCTCAGCATTGTTGGTCAATACTAACTTTTCTCAACATATTACATGCAGTTACAAATACCAGGTCAATACCAGTAAGAGTACAATGACATTGATGTTATCAAATACCAGTTCTAGTCTCTGAGCAGCTGTTAAACCCTTTGGCTTACTCCTTTCTTAACTGAAGAGGGGTTTAGTCATTTCTTATTTTGAGTCTTTTTTTTTCATGAGAGGAAAGCTTAGGTCTTAGTTTTTAGGTTCAATATTTTAAGCAAAATGAGTTCTGTGTCTCAAAGATTAAAACAGTCAAATGTTCATTCTGCATCTCGGTTCCAAAGCAAACAGGATTCAAACTGCAGAAAATTATAGTCACTATGGTCAGGTCATCTCAGCAGGGCCTCTGTGTCTGTATCCCAAGTGTCTGGAAGCATCTTAGAATCTGTCCCTCAGAGCAGCATGGCACCCTGCAGTGTAGAGTGGTGGTAGCAGGTCCCACTTCAGGCACTCCTCTCTGTGGGGGCCGGGAAGACTGTACCAAGGATTCCTCTCCAACTCCTTTCTCAAACTCCTCTATGGGGTGTTTACAGCTAAGATGTTATCAGGTCTGCCACTCCTTTACTGTATATGCGGTCATCTTATCCAGCTTTATTTTCTTTCTGTGAAAAAAGAACATAAACACATCCTTGACCACAAATATATATATAGGTTGGGTCTATATATATATAGGTTGGGTCTTTTTTTTTTTTTTATTCTTTTTTAATTAAAATTTCCACCTGCTCCCCGTTTCCCATTTCCCTCCCCTCCTCCCAAATAATGCCCCCTCCCCCCACTTCCCTCCCCCTCCCCCCACTCCTCTTCTCCTCCCCCCACACCATTCCCCCTCCCTCTCGATACTGAAGAGCAGTCCAAATTCTCTGCCCTGCGGGAAGACGAAGGTCTTCTATCTACTTCCAGGAAGGTGAGCGTCTAAACAGGCTAAGCTCCCACAAAGCCGGTTCATGTATTAGGATCGAAACCTAGTGCCATTGTCCTTGGCTTCTCATCTGCCTTCATTGTCCGCCATGCTCAGAGAGTCCAGAATCAACCCATGCTTATTCAGTCCCAGACCAGCTGGCCTTGGTGGGCTCCCAATAAATCAGTTCCACTGTCACAGTGGGTGGGTGCATCCCTCGTGGTCCTGATTTTTGCTCATGTTCTCCCTCCTTCTGCTCCTCATTTGGACCTTAGGAGCTCAGACCGTTGCTCCAAATTGAGACTCTGTCTCTACCTCGATCCATCGCCAGATGAAGGTTCTAAGGTGATATGCAAGATATTCATCAGTATAGGATAGGGTCATTTCAGGTTCCCTCTCCTTAGTTGCCCAACGTACCAGCTGGGGACATATTCCTGGACACCTGCGAACCCCTCAAGAGTCAAGTCTCTTGCCAACCTTAAGATGGCTCCCTTAGATAGGATATATACTTCGCTGCTCCCGTATCCTTCCTTCCTATATCCCAAAGAAAATCATATAGTCATCCGCATGGAGAGGGGGAAGTAGACAAGATTGCAGGGCAAAAACTGGGAACTTGCGGGTGAGGTGGCATGGGGCAAAGGGGAAATGGGATGAGAAACATGAGAAGGGGAGGATGGGAGGAGCTCGGGGGATTGGGATGGTTGGGATATAGGAAGGAAGGTTGGGTCTTTTTATAATTTGTTGCAAGTGCTATTTTTTACCTTGCCTTAGCAAAGGTCACCTTGGTGTCTGTAACTTTTATAAGTTATTTTTAAGAAGCCATATCATACTCCACATTTTTTATTAGTAACCATACATGCAGTTTTTCCATTGGAAGAGCCATTTTTAAAATTTAGCATAACATCCTTTAAGCGATCTTTAGCCGTAACATTAGCAAAATATAGTTCTGTGAATTGCAGCAATGATCATGGGGAAAAGATTATTACTCTGGCCTTTGAATTGAGCAAACAGTTGTCCAAGAATCACTATTTTAAAATTATTAATCTATTGCTTAGTATAAGAAACACTGATCATAGTCAATGCTCTGTTAAACCATCTCCTAGATTCGATCCCGTTCTTTTGTATTAGACAAGCTACTGCTTTAAATTAAGAGTTTAATATTCTAATTGGCAAAATGGGAAGGTGCAGCTATAAAAGCAATCTGGTTTTTTTTTTTTTTTTATAAAACTACTGTAGAATAAGTTTTGTACTTAATACACACACTTGGCATAGCTGAATCATAATTGATATACTGTACTTGTTGACTATTGTATACTCTACCTGTTGATCTCTACTCCACTTGCTTGAGTACCTGTTTGGCAGCTTCTATTGGAAATTGGCTCATTGTTCCCTTTAAGAATTTTACTTAGTATCTCAATATCTCCTATAAAAATATTATAACTAAGGCTTTAGCCATTTTATAATCTAATTAAAACTTAGTAAGCTATTCTCTTAAGTTGCATGCCTGCCTAGCTAATAGGAAAATGGAAAAAGGAAGCATATTTAACTAATGATGCTGGCTTAATTAGACATCAACATGTAGAAGAATGAAAATAGATCCATTTTCATTTTTATGCACAAAACTTAGGTTTAAATGAATAAAAGACCTCAACATAAAACCAACACATTGAACCTCACAGAAGAAAAAATAGAAGTACATTTGAATGCATTGGTACATCTCAAACACAGCCTCAGTGGCACAAACATTGAGAAAAACAATTAATAAATCAGATCTCCTGAACTGAGAAGCTTTTGTATAGCAAAGGATATAATCAACAAGACATAATATCAGCCTATAGAATTGTAAAAGATGTTTACTTATCAGGAATTTATTTTAAAAACATATGAAGAACTCAGGAAATTAGTCATCAAAAGAACAAATAATCTAATAAAAATATATGTTACAGACCTAAACTGAAAACTCTCAATAGGTGAACTTAAAACGACTGAAAGACACTCAAAAATTCTCAAGCATAACATCCTTTAGAAATTAGAGAAATGCAAATTAAAACTCTGAGATTCCATCTTATCCCTGTAATAATGACCAAGATTTAAAATACTGCTAAATCCTATGCTTAAGAGAATGTGGGGTAAAGAAAAAAAAAAACAAAACTCCTCTACTGCTGGTGGAAGTGAAAACTGGCTCAGCTGCTTTGGATTCTAGTATGGTGATTGGCAACTGTTTACCTTAAAACTCTGCAATACCCCTTTTGGGCCTATATACAAAAGATGCTCAACCATACCATAAAGACATGTGCTCAACTACGTTCAAAGCAGAATTACTTTGTCACAGGCAGAATTTGACAACAATCCAAAATGCACCTCTTCTCCACATATGATAAATTAGATACATCATCCTTTACAATAGCCATAAATATCATAAAATATCTTTGAGTAACTCTAATCACACAAATGGAAAAAAACCTGTATGATAAGAACTTTAAATCTTTCAAAAAAGAAATTTAAGACATCAGAAAATGGAAAGATCTCCTATTCTTTTGTGAAAATAGAGCCAACATAGCAAAAATGACAATCTTACTGAAATCAACCTATGGATTTAATGCAAATGCTTATTAAAATTATAGCAAAATTCTTCACAGACCTCAAAAGAACAATCCTCAACTTTATAAGAAAAAATAAAAATTCAGGATAGCCTAAATAATCTTAAAATCCTGTACAATTAAGGAACTTTTGAATGCCTCACAATCTCTGACTTTAAAACTTCACTGTAGAATCACAGTACTGAAATCAGTCAACCTTGGATACAAATTCACATGCCTACAAACAGCAGATTTTTGACAAAGAAGCAAACTTGTGAAATGTAAAAGAAGCATAATTAACCTGCTTATTTGTTTTTATTTTTTTCTTTAATTTTTTTATCATTAAAATTTTTTATTAAAAACTTCTGCCTCCTCCCAGCCTCCCTTTTCCCTCCCCCTCCCCCCTCCCCACGTCCCACTCCCCTCCCCCTCCCTCTCCAGTACATGAGCAGTCAGGGTTCCCTGCCCTGTGGGCAGTCCAAGGTCCTCCCCCCTCCATCCAGGTCTAGGAAGGTGAGCATTCAAATAGGCTAGGCTCCCACAAAGTCCTGAAGCTGCAGCTCTCTGAGGCTACCTTATTTGCAAACCTGCCTTTCAGCTTCTAGCACAGCAGGGGGTAGGACATAGGCTCTCTCTGTCTGCCAACTCTCACAGCCTCACTGTACCTTTTTTTTTTTTTTACCACTTTTTTTATTTTAACTGTAATTATAAAATTAAGAGAATTTCTGGACTCTTTCCTGTTCTATTGACTGACTCTGGATTGCTGACTGTGTGGGGTTAAATTAGTTTTTAAACTTTGCCTTTTGCTTGCCTTTTACCAGCAGGGGTGTTAGATTTAGCTGGCTACTGAAAGCACATGGCTCCTCAATCTCAGCGGTAACCAAAGTGATTCTTGGGCCAAAAGCCATTTTTTTTTTCATTTTTCCTACCTGTTTAACAGCAAGCGATAAAAGTTGTATCTCCACATCTATCATGCCTACAGATTTTAAATATCTGTACCATTGTTTCTGCTCCATTCTAACTCCCTTTAGCTACCAATATATATAACCGAATACCTTTTCTCCCTCTTTTTTTACACTTCTTTAAAATTTATTCTCTATTTCTGAGCGCTTAATACTCACGTATCCACCAATTTTTTTCTCACGGGTTCCTCACTTCTTTTTTTGTGTTTTTTTTTGGGGGGGGGGGATGCAGATCAGCCCCACATTGGATGCCATTATGTTGGGGTCTAGTGCTAGCCCGGACCATAAATTATTTCTCTGGATCAGACTCCAACATAAACTATCTCTCTCTGGACTGGCATGGAAGTGCAGGAACAAAAACACAACTCACATGACTTTATCAGGAAGAAGATTTTCCATGATCCCTCACGAAATCCTGAGTTCACATCCTGAAGAATTCCTCTCACTTTATTCTCCAAATAGCCTTATATATCAAAACATAAACTGAGGGGGAAATTTATTAGCATTCTGTTTCCTAGGTAACCAGGTGAATGGCTTTTAGTCACATCTACATCTACCCGTGTTTATTGTCATGTAGGCTGAATTAGCACCTCTTTTCAGGCATCCTCCATATTAGAGAGAAGGAGCAAAGCAACATCCTGACCCTTTGTTAGGATAGCGACAGCCTGTCTGGAAGGTTATGTGACTACTTCAGGTGTGGCCTATGGCTTTAGAGCCTGGCTGCCATACCATGTAAAAATATGGGCCTACACATCTCCAACTAGGCTACATCTTCCATTCCTTCCCAAACATTCAGCAAACTGCAGAGCAAGCATTTAAATACATGTGCCTCCAGGACCATTCTCATTCAAACTACCAAACAAGGATACTTGGATATTCATGCTTTATTTTATTAGTCACCATAGAAGGAAGTAGAGTCAGACAAGATAACCACCAAATAATGCAATACATTTGCCCAGTAGAATCTTATGCAAACTTCAAGAAAAATGAAATCATGACATTTTGATGTGGGATAATGCTCTAGTATACTGTAAAGATATGTCACTTATATTAGTTTAATAAAATGCTGATTGGCCAGTAGTCAGAGAGGAAGAATAGGTGGGGCAACCAGACTAAGAGAATTCTGGGAAGAGGAAAGGCAGAGACGTAGTCACCAGCCAGGTACAGAGAAAGCAAGATCAGAGTGCCTACTGAGAAAATGTACCAAGCCACGTGGCTAAACATAGACAAGAATCATGGGTTAATATCAGTTGTAAAAGCTAGGTAATAATAATCCTGAACTAATGGAACAAATCGTTTATAATTAATATAAGCCTCTGTGTGTTTCTTTAGAAATGAACAACCGCTCCTTTAAGAGAGGCTTCCTGACTCAGCATTAGCAGCAAAATCCTTGCAGCTCTTTAAAGAGGGTCTGTCACCACACACTTAAATGGTGTTTATGAGCAGCAAGTAGCATGCTTCTGGTGGTGGCATGGACCCAGAAATACCTCAGAGTAGTGGCAATAAATGTGGCTCCCACCATTACCTCTGCCATGAAGCTAGACTCTTAGGAAGCCAAGGAATGGGATGCAGCCAGCTGCCAAAACCACAGCTTTACTCCTAGCCATGCTGTTTAGCAGATTAAAGACTCATGTGGTCAGCAAAAGATAGAGATGTACAGTAAAAACAGAGTCAGATGAAAAAAATCTCTAAATGGTTTACAGTATGTTTAAAAGTATATGTAGGCTTGGGAGGAAAAAAAAGGTAGAAAAAGTCCTTAAAAAAGAAATAGAGTAGCTGGGCATGGTGGCAAGTGCCTTTAATGTCAGCACTTGGGAGACAGAGGCAGGTGGATCTCTGTGAGTTTGAGGTCAGCCTAGTCTACAGAGTGGGTTGCAGGAATGCCAGAGATACACAGAAAAACTCTGTCTCAAGAAACCAAAAATTAAAAAATAAAAATAAAACAATTAGAATTTTAAAAAGCCGCATAAAAATGGAAAGTACATAGAGAATGTGGATACTGTATGTTATTGTGTTGTTTTTGAATTGTTTGACTGCTCAGGAAGGCTGAATAGCTGCTAAAAGACATTTGATTATAAATTCTGCAGGATTAAACCAATCTAATTCCTTGACTTCAAAATTTAAGTCAAAAGATATGTTACTTTGGAGAAGCAGTTTTTCTTTTGTTTCCACAGGAAATGTCTGTCTAATTATTTTTATGTTTTATATTTATTTTTTCTCACATATTACCCCTGACCACAGTTTCCCCTCCATTTTCTCTTTCTGTTCTTTCTCCTACCTACCCCTCTCCCCCAGATCCACTCCTCTTTCATTTCCCTTCAGAAAAGAACAGGCCACTCAGGAATGTCAACCTAATATGACATAACCAGTTACAATAAGACTAGGCACATATCCTCACATCAAGGCTGTGTGAGACAACTCAGTCTGAGGAAAAGGGTCCCAAAAGCAGACAAAAGAGTCTGAGGGAGTCCTCACTCCCACCATTAGTAGTCTCATAAGAACACCAAGATACTTAGTCATAATATATATGCAGAGGACCTAGTCTAGACCCACACAGGCTGTGATCATTGCTTTAGTCTCTGTGAGCCCTTATGTGTCTTGGGTAGTTGATTCTATTGGTTGTGTTCTGCTTGTGTCATTGGCCCCTTGGGCTCCAACAGTCCTTCCTTCTCCTCTTTTGTGGGGTTCCCTAGCTCTGCCTAATGTTTGGCCATGGGTCTCTATATCAGCTCCTATCAGTTGCTGGATGAAGCTTCATTGGATGACAATTGGGCTAGGTACCAATCTATGATGGTAGCAGAATATCATTAGGAATAATTTCATTGATTTTCTGTTTTGTTTTGTTTTTACAGTCTGGTCTCTTTGCTATGCTGATTATGGTTTTTGACCATCCAGATAGTGTCAGGGGTGGGTGTCCTCTTGTGGCATGGGTTTCAAGTTGGACCACTCTTTGGTCGGCCACTCCCACAAGTTCTGTATCACCTTTACCTGAGTACTTCCTACAGATAGGACAGTTTGTAGATTGAAGGTTTTGTGGCAGGGTTGGTGTCCCAGTCCCTCCACTGGAAATCTTGCTTGGTTACAGAAGATGGCCAGTTCAGGCTCGGTCTCCTCCACTACTAGGAGTCTTTGCTAGAGTTGCCTTTGTAGATTTCAGTGAGTTCCCATTGCACTAGGTTTCTACCTTACTCTTGGAATGACCCCCAGGTCCAGTCATGTCTCACAGTACTGGGACTTTTATTTTTTTAAAAAAATACATTTATTTGGCCAGTGTGTGTGTGTGTGTGTGTGTGTGTGCATATACTGTGGCATGCATGTAGAAGTCAGAGGACAACTTGTAGGAATTGTTTCTCTCATTTTACTATGTAAATCTTGGGGATCATATGCAAGTCAGGCTTACAAGCAAGTGCCTTTATTGACTGAGCCATTTCACTATATGAGTAGAGCTTTCCTTTGTGCTTGTCTGCCAGTTTATTGGTGGTATACAGCAAGATCTGGTCTTCTGATCTGTGTGTGAGGAGAAAAGGATTTCATAATATGAGAGCTCTAGCATATGTTTGGTTCTGTTTATCTTCTGGTATGTGAACCATACAGCCCCCTGATGGAGGAAGGTCATTGGTTAAAAAATAAAGAAACTGCTTGGCCCTCATAGGTTAAAACATAGGTGGGTGGAGTAAACAGAACAGAATGCTGGGAGGAAGAGGAAGTGAGCTCTGCTCTCTGGAGCAGGTGCCATGCTCCCCTCTCCCTGGCAGATGCAGGGCAGCTCCTCTGAGAGACAGCCACCATGCTCTCCTCTCCAGAGCAGATGTGATGAAGCTCCGACTCAGGATGGACGTAGGCTAGAATCTTCCTGGTAAGTACACCTTGGGGTGCTACACACATGAATAGAAATGGACCAAGCAGTGTTTACAAGAATACAATTTGTGTGTTGTTATTTTGGGTATAAAGCTAACCATGCGGGAGCCAGGCTGTGGTAAGAGGCCTGCAGCTCCCACAACAGCCCCCTGTTTGTATGTCTGTTCAGCTTCAAGTAGTGGTGGGCTTGGTTTAATATGAAATGTCCTCTATCTAAATTCATGGAAATTCCTAAGGGAAACCTAGTGTGAGTTCATCTTCCTTCAGGCTTTCTTTGGGGTCTTTTAAAGAATATTCTTTCTTTGAAAGGTCTGCAGAGGCAGTTCAATTTTACAGTGTTAGCCTAGCAATCTTGACAATCTCTATTCACTACTTGGTACTGTAAAAACAAACAGATGCTTCTATTCAAAGATCAAAGTGACCTATGATTCTGGGTAAGAGCCAAAGTATCTAGCAATTTAAGAAGTTGCTCAACAGGATGAAGAAGGAGAAATATTTACAAAGCAGGAATAGCTGTTTAGCACTGTCACGTTAGTTAAAAGATATTATACTAACAATATTTTTTTTCCTGAGAAAAGGTTTCTGTTTAACAGTCCTGGCTGCCCTGGAATTCACTCTGTAGACCAGGCTGGTCTCAAACTTACAAAGGTCTTCCTGCCTCTCCCTCTCAAATTCTGGGATTAAAGATGTACACCACCACCAGCAGGCCTAACTTTCTTATTAAATGGGAAAAATGGATTTCTTTTGAGGCAGCATCTTACTCTGGAGCCTTAGGCTAGCCTTAGACTTACAACCCTACTGTTTCAGCCTCTTGAGTGTTGGAATTACAGGCATATTACAGATGCCTGGCTAATCATAGGATCTTAAATTTTTAGTTTTGTAAATAAAGTAAAATGTGTGCAGCTTATTTATATTATTTATTTTCAGCATATGTTATAAAATTATACCTTTTTAATATTAGGTATTATGATGATTAATTTTAATTGTTAATGTGATCAGATTTTGAAATTCCTATGGTATTAGTGAGGCACACTTTGGGTATAATTTTGAGAGTATTTCCAGAAAGAATGAAGAGAAATGTGGTGACCTACCCTGGGGAGATTGTCACCATTCCATAGTCTGGGATTCCTGAGTAAAAGGGGGAAAAGGAAAAAAGCCATTTGAGTGCCACCATTCCCATTTCATTGATTTCTGATCTGCTGAGATATAAGCAATCATACATGCCTCTTTACTATAATATATCATATTCCCTGAACTGTGAACCAAAATAAGCCCTTAAGTAGCTTCATGTCATATATTTGGTCATAGCAACAAGAAAAGTAACTAATACAGGTCAACAGAAAATTAGCATAATATCTTTGCTATTTGCAAAAGACTACAACAAAGCTCTCTGAGAGGTCTTTTCCAGTTATCATATAAGTTTTCAAATTGTGAGTCCTGTCTTACTCAGTCAGAGATGCTATAATGAAGTAGCAAGTGACTGGAGAGATGACTCAGTCATTAAAGATTACTTGCTGCTCTTCCAGAGCATCTGAGTTGTGTGAGCACCTGAGTTGTGTTTCTAGCACTCACAACTGGGAGTCTTAGTAACTTCAGTTCCTGGGAATCAGATGCCCTCTTCTGGCCCCCATAGGAACCTGCACACACATGGCATATACTCCACATAGACATATACATAAATTAAAAATGTGCAAAATAACTGGTGAGTTATTATCTTAGTACATTGTTTCTGCCACACCAGAATTTCACACTAAGTGACTTATAAAGGATTCTGGAGGCTGGGAAGTCCATGGTCATGATGGGGGCATATGGTTTGCTGTGTTATGAAGTGGGAAAAGATGAAAGAGTCAGAGCAACTGCAAGGGTTGTGGGAAGGAGAAACTTTTATACCAAGAATCCATTATTGGAGGCTTAACAATCTATGCTGCTTCTACTAGATCACAGCTCTCAACATTGTTTCACTAAGCAAAGTTTCAATCACCTGAACCCTAAGGTATGCATTCAAAACATGCATTTATAAATAATGGAAATTATCAAGATAACACAAGAGTCAAATTCTGATGAGAGCTCATTTGGGAATGCATGTTGCTGTCATTTTGCTGTGTTCTCCTCCCATGTCAGAAAGAGTTAGCTAGATCTCTGTACTGTTCCAATGAAGCCATTAAATCTTATTCACAAGAGTATCATTCTTATAATTTCCCTCAGTGACTCTTAATACCATCATATTGGGTGTTGTACTGGTGTAGTTTGAATGCTCTTTTTAGCCTGTAGGCAAAACAGTAACCTGGATGTCCACTCACCTTTCCTTTGATCTGAGAGTCTAATGACTCACAGAACTGTTATCTGTAGTTAGAGTTAATACTGAGATTCTCTATTGAGTCTTGTTTCAAATAGTTAAACCTCTTATAGAGACAGTTGTAATAAATGAATTCTATCAAAAGGAATTCACCAAACTGTGATTGCAAATGAAATAGCTTTGTGGGGACAAGATGTACTCCCAACAAGGGAGCCTTATGTTTCTCTCCTCCCACTGCTTCATTTCTAATCTTGCTGCAAAAAGAACCAAGCAGAAATTATGACATTATCTTCTCACACTCCTTAACTCACATCAGTATCTTAGGTCTTTCTTGTTCATAGAAACTAAAGATAGTTTTGAAGGCCAGCTCCTTCAATTCTTTCCAAAGGGTAATTTATGTTTGGATGTTGGCTTTTTACCTTCTTAAGCACTGCAATCTCCAAATGTAAGTTTGGCAATATTCATGTATTTCTGTTACCTAAAGTAATTTTACATGTCTGTATTATAAAATAATACAATTGTATTTCATATTTTGTTGTGATATTCAAAATGTTTACTAACATAAGGGGATTTCAGAGTTAGTTAAATTGCTTTATCTAGGTTATATATACCTTCCTTTTCTGGGAAAAGCAAAGTTTATTTTATAGATACCATGTGTTCTCATAATATTCAGGTTGAGAGACTTGAGAGAGTATAGACACAGAATTCACCCCCATTCTGTAGAGTAAACAAGGAAGCAGGGAGAGGGGAGCATATTAACCAAGACTAAATGTCAAACTCATCTTTTAGGGTATCTTTTGGGATCTTAAAATGTTTCACAAAACTTCTGAAATTCTTTTCTTAAAAAATGTCTTGCTTTTTAAATTAATTAATCTTGCTATCTGGCAATATCCTGCATGTATATAATGCTTTCCGGTTATTCTCCCCTATCATCTCTTAGTTCCTTCCTACTCTTTTGCCAGACTCCCTGTTTCCTTAAAAATGTTTCCCATTAGCCGGGCGGTGGTGACGCATGCCTTTAATCCCAGCACTTGGGAGGCAGAGACAGGCGGATCTCTGTGAGTTCAAGACCAGCCTGGTCTACAAGAGCTAGTTCCAGGACAGGCTCCAAAACCACAGAGAAACCCTGTCTCAAAAAGCCAAAAAAAAAAAATGTTTCCCATAGGATCCATATTGGAAAGGAAGAAGTTAAGCTTTCATTATTTGCAGATGATATGATAGTATACATAAACGACCCCAAAAACTCTACCAAAGAACTCCTACAGCTGATAAACACCTTTGGTAATGTGGCAGGTTACAAAATCAACTCCAAAAAATCAGTTGCCTTCCTATACACTAAGGATAAGGAAGCAGAGAGGGAAATCAGAGAAGCACCACCTTTCACGATAGCCACAAATAGCATAAAATACCTTGGGGTAACTCTGACCAAGGAAGTGAAAGATCTATTTAACAGGAACTTTAAGTCTTTGAAGAAAGAAATTGAAGAGGACACCAGAAAATGGAAGGATCTCCCTTGCTCTTGGACTGGGAGGATCAACATAGTAAAAATGACAATTCTACCAAAAGCAATCTATAGATTCAATGTAATCCCCATCAAAATCCCATCAAAATTCTTCACAGATCTAGAGAAGATAATAGTCAACTTTATATGGAAAAACAAAAAACCCAGGATAGCCAAAACAATCTTATACAATAAAGGATCATCTGGAGGCATTACCATCCCTGACTTCAAACTCTATTACAGAGCTACAGTATTGAAAACAGCTTGGCATTGGCATAAAAACAGAGAAGTCGATCAATGGAATCGAATAGAAGACCCTGACTTTAGCCCACAAACCTACGAACACCTGATTTTCGATAAAGGAGCTAAAAGTATACAATGGAAAAAAGAGAGCATCTTCAACAAATTGTGCTGGCAAAACTGGATGTCAATCTGTAGAAGAATGAAAATAGATCCATATCTATCACCATGCACAAAACTCAAGTCCAAATGGATTAAAGACCTCAATATCAGTCCGAACACACTGAACCTGATAGAAGAGAAAGTGGGAAGTACTCTACAACACATGGGCACAGGAGACCACTTCCTACATATAACCCCAGCAGCACAAACACTAAGGACATCATTGAATAAATGGGACCTCCAGAGACTGAGAAGCTTCTGTAAAGCAAAGGACACTGTCACTAAGACAGAAAGGCAACCCACTGACTGGGAGAAGATCTTCACCAACCCCCAACTGACAAAGGTCTGATCTCCAAAATATATAAAGAACTCAAGAAACTAGATCGTAAAAGGTTAATCAATCCAATTATAAAATGGGGCACTGAACTGAACAGAGAATTCTCAACAGAAGAAGTTCAAATGGCCAAAAGACACTTAAGATCATGCTCAACTTCCTTAGCGATCAGGGAAATGCAAATCAAGACAACATTAAGATACCATCTTACACCTGTCAGAATGGCTAAAATCAAAAACACTAATGATAGCCTCTGCTGGAGAGGTTGTGGAGAAAGGGGTACCCTCATCCATTGCTGGTGGGAATGCAAACTTGTGCAACCACTTTGGAAAGCAGTGTGGCGGTTTCTCAGGAAAGTCAGGATCAACCTACCCCTGGACCCAGCAATACCACTCTTGGGAATATACCCAAGAGATGCCCTATCATACAACAAAAGTATATTCTCAACTATGTTCATAGCAGCATTGTTTGTAATAGCCAGAACCTGGAAACAACCTAGATGCCCTTCAATGGGAGAATGGATGAAGAAAGTATGGAATATATACATATTAGAGTACTACTCAGCAGTAAAAAACAATGACTTCTTGAATTTTGCATACAAATGGACGGAAATTGAAAACACTACCCTGAGTGAGTTAAGCCAGACCCAAAAAGAGGAACATGGTTTCTAGCCATAAATAAAGGGCATTGAGACTATAATTCGTGATTCTAGAGAAGCTAAATAAGAAGGTGAACCCAAAGAAAAAACATATAAGCATCCTCCTGAATATTAACCTTCATCAGGCGATGAAAGAAGACAGAGACAGAGACCCACATTGGAGCACAGGACTGAAGTCTCACTATCCAAAGGAGGAGCAGAAGGAGAGAGAGCACAAGCAAGGAACTCAGGACCGCGAGGGATGCACCCACACACTGAGACAATGGGGTTGTTCTATCGGGAACTCACCAAGGCCAGCTGGCCTGGGTCTGAAAAAGCATGGGATAAAACCGGACTCGCTGAACATAGCGGACAATGAGGACTACTGAGAACTCAAGAACAATGGCAGTGGGTTTTTTTGATCTTACTGCACGTACTGGCTTTGTGGGAGCCTAGGCAGTTTGGATGCTCACCTTACTAGACCTGTATGGAGGTGGGTGGTCCTTGGACCTCCCACAGGGCAGGGAACCCTGATTGCTCTTTGGGCTGATGAGGGAGGAAGACTTGATTGGGGGAGGGGGAGGGAAATTGGAGGCGGTGGCAGGGAAGAGGCAGAAATCTTTAAGAAATAAATAAAAAAAAAGATAAAAAAATGTTTCCCATATTTACTAGCTTTTTTTGTTTAGAGCAGTTTGGAACTAACCGTGAAAGCCTAGTAGGCTTAACACTGGACTTACAACTGGGTACTATCCCTTCCCATTTCTCAGAATGTGTCATTTGCCATTACATCAGGAGTAAGTGGTGGGGCGGTATGAACCACTTCTCAGTTAAGAAGGCCCAAGTTACATTATGTCAATGCTAGTAGGCAGAGCTGTTGTCAGTTCTGGTTGTCACAGCTGCATGGTGCTTAGAAGACAGCATTTTGCAGCCTTGCTCCCTTTATTCTAGCCCTCACATTTTCTAGACAAATCAGTGTAAGTGACTAAATTTTTTGGTAAAGTTGTAGCATTCTGGGTGAATTGTACAAAACAATATAAAAATTATCTTGAGTAGAAACCATGAAATATCATTGCCCAGAACATTAAAAAAGAGTAGACATCTCAGTGTAAAAGCAAACATTGAAATAGTTCATATTAGGTGCGAAGAGTTATAGATGCTTGGCTTTTTCTCCATGTTATCTATATTCTCAAAGACGATATCTTGTGTGATAACACATCTAAAGATTCTTCCCTCCTGGACAAAAGTTTTTATTATTTATTTGCTTATTCACATATGTTTTGTTTTGTTTTCTCAAGACAGGGTTTCTCTATGTAGAGCACTCTTCTGTTCTGGAATTCACTCTGTAGACCAGGTTGGCTTCCAACTCAGAGATACACCTGCCTCTGCATCCTTAGTGTGGAAATTAAGAACCTGTGCCACCACCACCCAGCTAGTTTTAAAATCTTAATGAATTTTGGGAGTGATTACATTTTTGTTGCCAGAGAATTGGGAAAAAAATGTGTTAATATGGAGTGTACAACCTAGTTTGGCTGAATGATAGAATTCTGTCAGATTTATTTGGAAAGTTCTTGGCAGTCTTTTAGGGTCTTGAATGCTGTATTGATGTGTTCAAACTTTTTACAGGATGTAATTTGGAGGCACTAAAGGTTTTTGTTCAGGAGTTAAAAGAGAAATATGAAATTGATTAACATGGTTAGATTTGACCAAACTGAGAGGAGCAGTGATGAGAGGTCATTCAGAAACTGGCAATAGGGTAGTTACAAGTGATCTAACTTCCATTGAGAGAGCTCTTATTTCACAGTTGTATAAAAGCAGCTGAGAAGGCAATGGAATGTGGTAGTCTAAATATAATTGGTCCCCATAATCTCATAGAGAGTAGCAGTATTAGGAGGTGTGGCTTTTTTGGAGAAGGCAATGCCTTGTTGAAGGAAATGTGTCAATACAGGGGTGGGCGTTGAGGTTTCCTATGCTCAGGATATGACCCATTGTCTCAGATGACTTCCTGTTGCCTACAGGACATAGTATTCTCAACTACTCCTCCAACACAAGCTCTGCCTGCACGCTGTCAGGCTGCTTGTCATGACGATAGTGGACTGAACTTCTGAAAGTATAAGTTATCCTCTCCGTTAAATGTTTTTATTTATTTTAAAAAAAGGTGAGATGTTACCTCTGAAATCTCAGACTCTCTGCTTATGCCACTTCATCTCTCTGGTTTCAACAATAATAAGAAATCTTTTGTCTTGTGTTTTTCAAACATGCTCAGAATGGGCGTCACAATTTTAGTGCCAAAGATTTGGCATCCTCAGATCTATCCAATTCCCAAGTACCTTGTCTTCTAGGAAATAGCACAGACATTCTTTCACAGACCAGATCTGACATATATGCAATGCACACATGCTTTTAAGTTAGGTATGTGTGAAGTGGAAACTTGGGGACCTTACTTCATTATGATTTTCAAGGAACTGGAGGGATTTGCTTCTACTCATGATTTGACTTCTAATTAAAGTGGGGAAAGATATGGACTATTCAGTTTTGACTTTAGTTTTTCTGTCATTAGGAGCTTTTTCCTAAGAACACTAACCAGTGTGCCTTTGGTCATCAAGTTAACATTCAACATTAATTCACTTTAATGAAAAAAAAATGCCATTATGTTACCCTTTAAAAAAAGAACTTTCTAAGACTCCTAGCAATAGTGGAGAGGGTGCCTGAACTGGCCTTGCCCTGTAAGCAGATTGGTGACTACCCTAAATGTCAGCATAGAAACTTCATCTGGTAACTGGTGAAAGTACATGCAGTGATCCACAGCCAAGTACTGGGCCAAGCTCTGGGAGTCCAGTTAAACAGAGGGTGGAAGGATTATATGAGCTAGGGGGCTCAAGATTATGATGGGGAAACCCACAGAGATGACTGACTTGAGTTTGTGTGAGCTCACGGTCTCTGGACATACAGCTAAGGAGCCAGCATGGGAACAACCTAGGTCCTCTGCATCTGGGTGACAGCTGTGTAGCTTGGTCTTTTGTGGGACCCCTAGCAGTGGGGCCAGAACCTATCCTTGATGCAGGGGGAAGGATCTTGGTCCTGCCTCAACTTGATATGCAATGCTTTGTTGGTTCCCAAGGGAAACCTTTTCCCAACTGAATAGAGACTGAGGAGATGTGGATGGGGGGTGGGGTGGGGAGAGGGGGTGGAAGAGAGGTGCATTGGAGAACAGGAGGAGAGGAGGGAGGGGAAACTGTGGTTGGTATGTAAAATAAAATAAAGAAAAAATAATAAATAAAAACTTATAAAAGGAAAAAAGCAAAGAGCTTTCTCTCAATATATTTTTCTCATAGTTGAAAAAATACTTATCATTTTTTTCAATAAGTACAAAAAAAAACTGCTGAAAATGTCAGGCTCATTTCACAGCTCTAACCTAAGCTCAGCAAACTGAAGGAGGGCTCCTGAAGCCAAACCACCAGAGGGTAGCTTCTAAGTCTTTTACAGTTAGATGGGTATGTTACCTTAGATTAAAGCAAAGAAACCTGTTGTGTCACAGATACACGTATATTTATGACACATTGACTTTATTGCTGTGTGTTTTTAGTTTGTTTGGTTCTCATTATTCCACTTACAGTGATGGCTTGTATCATTGCATACTTCAATTTCAAAGATCTGCTTGAATTAGTTGTTTTCATCGCTGCCTATGCCCACTCTATTCCACTAGAGGGCACTCTTACCTCTGAGACTACTGCAGCCATTCACAGAAGAGGCAGACAAACTGAAGACTGGCTTGCGCTTGTCAGAAAGGCTGATTTGTCTGAAATATTGCTATCCTTGTCCCTCTTCTCCCAAGTCCTGCACTGTTTCATACTTAATTACTTTTAAAAGTCTCATAATTATCTATTAGCTGGGCATTGTATATAAGGTACGAGGTGGCCGAAGAGACAAGATTTGAGTTAAAGACAGACTGGGCTCCTAGGAATCCACAATAGAATGGCAGAGAGGGTACACTGCATCTGAGTAGAGGAGAGTGCCATGGAGACGGAAAGAAAGCTTTTGATGGTTGGTTCGGCATGGCCTGAGACTCAGAAGGGTTAGGGTTTCATAGCCTTGGTTTGTGGGCTTATTAGCATACAGCCAGGACTTATCTGGCATATTGTGAGTAGAAAGAACAGCATCATTTGCATTACTGCACTGAAGCTCAGCTCTGGAGATCAGGAAGAAGGGAGTGGTAAACACTGTCTCCAGGCCTAGGAACTGGCTGTGTTCTCCCATAGTCTCAGAGATCAAAGGCACCTGCACCAGCTCAATACCAAAGAGTAAAAATATTTATTGTAGCAATTTCATTGGATTTTTGTCAGTTTTTGGACAACAACAAAACAGAGAAAAACACATTTATAAAAATAAGTATCACTCATGTTGCCATCAACAACAGTTGCCCATTCTCAATCTCTTTATGTGTTTGTTTCCATATCTTTTTTCTTACACATAGAAAATATTCACACATGAGGCTTGGAGAAATGGCTCAATGATTGGGAGTATTTTTGCTTTTGCAGAGGACCCAGGTGCAGTCTCCAGTAACCACATGTGCCTCACAACCCCCTGTAACTCCAATTCTAAGAGACCTAGTTTTATCCTATGGCTTGCATGGACACTAGGCTTGCATATAGTACACAGATATACATGCAGGCAGAATAGTCAGACATAGAAAAGACAAGTAAATCTTTTTTAAAAATTCACAAGCACAAACATTATATTGCCTCTTTGGGGGTTTGTTTTAATCTATGTTCTCCCATTCATCTAGCACCACTTTTTGGGTTTAGCTATGGGGGTGTGCAGAATGCTCTTACAGTACAGTGGCAGCAAATTTATCATGTTCTTCTCTAATTTTTATCTTCACTTCAAAAATGCAAACCTATTATTCCAGATCTTAAATTTGTATGAGTACATGTATAATGGTTAATGTAATTGTCAATTTGACACAATCTATAGTCACATGGGAAAGGAGTCTTAAAGAGGGATTATCTGTGGATGTGTTAGTGGAAGACTCAGAAAACTCAGAAAAGCTAGCAGGCGGATATGCTAATTCATTGCCCTCTGCTCTTGCCTCTAATATGACTAGCTGCTTCAAGTACCTGCCACCCTAACTTCCCAGTAATGAAGGACTGGAACATGAAATTGTGAGCCAAATAAATCCTTCCTCTTTTAATTTGTTTTTTTTTTCCTTTTAATCACTGCAACAAGACAGGAAAGTTAGACAACACGAGACATGGAAGTGGAAAAGGGACTGAAGGGCGCAGGCATGGGGAGGGGTACAAATGGTGGGGAGTAGGGATAGAAAGCATAGGAACAACAAAAGCCAAGTGTATATAAAATACCACAATAAGAGCTATTACTTTGTATCCTAATTTTAAAAACAAATTAAAATTATTAAAAAGTAAATTAGAGAAAAATGTGTAAATCAGAAATATGCAAATAATCAGATCACCTGTAGCCACTGCTTGGAATTATAGTTGATGCTAATTTTGATATATTGTTCTCTAATGTTTTGTACACATCATTTAAAAATTGATCCATGCATTAGTTACTAGTTTATACCATGTCCTTTTAATTTTTAGGTCTTTATAGGCTCTGCTTTATGGTTATAATAGTGGTCCATCATGTAGATGCAGCAAGAACATACATAATAATGCTATCAACTAGACTTTAGGTACTAGACATTTTATTAGTTTCCTTTTAAAACTCTTCTTGAAATAATATATGCTCTTGTACGTAAATGTGAGTATCTGCCTGGATAAATTTCCTGCAATGGAGCTTCTTTGTTGGGGACTATAAATTAAAGGACACTATTATTTCTTTATTTAGCTAAATAATACATGTTTATTTTATACCATGTAGAAATATACCCAAGAAAGGAGAAGACAAACTACCCAACTTACTACTCAAGGATAACGACCATTAACCCATCCAGTGGTCTTTTATGATACTCCATGTGCTCTTTCATAAGCTTTGTACTTAATATAGTCTGAACATCTTTTTCATTTTGCAAGTTTTTCATGCTTTCACTGATTACATAGAGTTTCATTGTGTGAAAATACTACAATTTATTTGACTAAACTGCTGCTGTTGGACATTGGCATTGTCTTATTTTCCCCCATTATAGACAACACATGAGTAACTGGTTTTTATAAGCATAAATTTTTGCTTCACTTAAATTTCCGAACATAAAATGGCTATTTTCACATGTATTCATATTTTAAGGTTTTAAGAAAAGCATTATCTATCTATCTATCCATTTATTTATTTTTATCTTTGTCACAGAATATTGGATTTTCTCTCCCTCACCTCCCAAATAAATTCTTGGGATTAATATTTTACCAATATGACTGCGTATAATTGGCATCCTATTTTAAGATTTATATTTCCTTACTAGTAAAACTGATTTTCCCCTTTTCCATTTTTTTGTGTTGGAGTGGGGACTTCTTTCCCAAATTTTAAGATATTTAAAAATAATAGGCTGGAGAGATGGCTCAGTGGTTAAGAGCATTGCCTGCTCTTCCAAAGGTCCTGAGTTCAATTCCCGGCAACCACATGGTGGCTCACAACCATCTGGAATAAGATCTGGTGCCCTCTTCTGGCCTGCAGGCATACACACAGACAGAATATTGTATACATAATAAATAAATAAATATTAAAAAATAAAAAAATAAACTATAAATACCAATTTTTGTTGTTCACAAAGATTTTCTTATTTGACTCACTGTTAGAACTCCAAGCCTATATTTCCTAATAGCTTCAGTACAGTCTTAGAAGCATCTTTGTCTACTTACAGTAGCATGCTGGATTGGCCTGCTAGTGTGCCATTTAGGACATTTGCATTTGTATTCGGAAGTAAGCTTGGCTCTCTATTTCCTTCTTTATGTGAATATTTGTCAGGTTTTGTGGTCAAGATAACTTTAATTCTACAAAATGAATGAAGCTTATTTCCTTCTTCTCCTTTATATTGGGAACCACTCTCAGAGCATGGAAATTATCTGTTCCCAGTGAATCAGAAAGAACTTGCTTGTAAAACTTACAAGGTATTGTAACAATCATGGGAGGAAATGGCTTTTTTGACAGTCCAATTTCCCCATGTTTTATACTTCTTTGTGATTCCAGTTTGCTAATTTTCCTAGTAATTTATCTATTTTTGAGATTTCCAAATTTGATAGCATTTTTCTGTGTTATTGAAATATATCTTAATACACACAGAGAACAAATCAGCCATCCATGATAATTTTTAGTTTATCTGCATCACGACAGTCACCACAACACATTTACAGTTTCAGAACCTCAAAGAAATCCAGTATCCATTAACATTCACGGTTCATTTCCACTCAATCTCCAACCCCCACCCTATGCCCTGGTTGTAGGCAGTCACTAATTTCCTTTTTGTTTACAAAAAAAATGTGCCTATTCTGGATATTTCATATGAATGGAGTCATATACTATGTTAAATTTATGACTTCCTTCTTTCATTTAGTATAATGGTACTCACAGTTCAACTGTATATATGTCAGTACTTTATTTTCTTTTTAATTTTTTAATTAACAACCTTCTTTTTCAAACAGTCTTAAAATGTAAAATCTAAGTATATAGTACATATAGTTCCCCTAGACACCTTCTTCCCTCACTCCTTAACATAGTTTTTCTAACATCCTGCCTTATTGTTATATATAAATTGATGCATTAATATTGATATGTGATTATTAATTGAAGTTTCTAGTTTATACTAGGATTCACAAAGAGTGCAGGTATTTAACAAATGCCTCATATCAGGCATCCCCCATTATAATCATAAAGTATAGATTAGATGAATAAGTGAAGCACAGAAGAATTCCTAGCAAAAAATAATAGAGTCTGCATGCATATTATTTAGTGAAAGAAGCCTGTCTACCAATACCATATACTGTATGATTATAATTATCTAGCCTTCTGGTAAGGAGAAATGAAAGAAACAATAAATAGATCAACCTTTGTTAGGAACTTGATGGAGGAGGGAAAGACTGCTTTAATACTCTTCTATGCTTCACCTGTCCTATTGCAGGGATAAGTACCATAGCCAAAAGCAACTAGGGAGAAAAGTGTCTTCTCATCTTATGGCTTACAGTCCATCTTAAGGGAAATTAGAGAATCAACACAGAACCTGGATGTAGGAAATGAAGCAGAAGCCATGGAAAAACTCTGTCTACTGGTTTGCTCCCCAATGGTTTGTTCATTATAGCATCCAAGCAGCCCAGGGTTGCAACACCCACAGTGGGTTGGCCCTTTTTCATCAATTATTAATCAAGGAAATACCCTAAAGATTTGCCTATAGTGGTGTGGGAGTTCCTTCTGTCCATATGTTGCTTTCATTGGTTAATGAATAAAGAAACTGGCTTGGCCTGATAGGGTAGAACCTAATTTAGGTAGGTGGGGAAAACTAAATGGGGTGCTGGGAAAAAGAAGGCAGAGTTAGACACCATGGATCTGCCAGTGACAGAAACTGGGAATTTTACCCAGTAAGCCACTGCCATGTGACAACACATAGATGATTAATAGAAATGGGTTAAATTAAGATGTAAGAATTAGCCAATAAGAAGTTAGAGCTAATGGGCCAAACAGTGATTTAATTAATACAGTTTCTATGTGGTTATTTCAGGGCTAAGTTAGCTGGGTGGCAGGGATGAACAAGTGGCCCCTCCTTGCAACACTATAGGCTAGTCTTGTGGGGAAATTTTCACAGCTGAGGCTCTCTCTTCCAAGGTGACACTAAACAACAACAAAACCCAAGCAAACCAGAATATTGTATGGTTGCCCCATATTTTCTATGCCAATATCTTCTTTAATGTGATGCATGTTTAGATAGTCTCCCATTATAACTTGAATTGTTCATCTTCTTACTGTTGAGATTTATGAGTTCTTTGAATATTTTAGGTAAAATGCCTGCATTAAATAATGTTCTGCAATCTTTCTCCAACCCTGATATTTCTCTTTCAATATTCCAAAAATTGCAGAACACAAATACTTTAATAAGGTTTTCTAATTGATTTTGTTCAATATTTCATATGGATATACTATATTTTAGTTTCTAAATTAATCACTTAGTGATTGCTTACATAATTACTTTTCATTATTATAAATAATGTAATTATAAACATTTGAGTAATACAGTTTTTTATAATGCAGGATTCCCCTCTGTATGCTGTGACTATGTTTTGTTACCATTGCTTAATGAATAAAGCTGTTTTGGCCTATGACAGGGCAGAATAGAGTAAGGCAGGAATTCCAAGCAAATAGAGGAGGAAAGAAGGTGGAGTCAGAGAGACACCATGAAACAGTCGAAGAAGTATACACTGGAACCTTACTGGTAGGCCACAGCCTCATGGCAATTCACAAATTAATATAAATGGGTTAATTCAAGATGCAAGAGCTAGCTAGAAATATGCCTGCATCATCAGCAGAACAGTGTTGTAATTAATAGAGTTTCTGTGTGATTATTCGGGTCAGGGTGGCAGGGAAATAATAGAGCAGCCTATGCCTACAGTTTTATGTCTGAGAACCTGTCCAAATTTTCCCACGTGTGCATCATTTTACAGTCACACAAGCAGAGTAGGAGGATTAAATTTCCTCCTTAGCCTTAGCAATGTTTCTTATTATCAGCCTTTTCCATTACTTTTTCCATTACAACATTTATATAGATAGAAAGTAGTATCTCCTCATGTTTTTGTTTGCATTTCCTCAATGCAATTGAACATATTTTCAGGTACTTATTTGCCATTTGTATATCTTCTTTGCCCTGTCTGGTATTCTTTTCCACGGGAATTTCATTGATTCCTCTAATACATTTTGTGTAGGTAATTTCCAATATTTACCTCAAACATTGACCTTTTTACTAACAGTTTCAATTCCCCACCTGCTTACTAGACATTGGCATCCAGATTGAATCTCAGGATATGTATATTGCAACCGAAACCCATTTGTTCTTCTAAGCCATGTTCCTTTTCCTTTATTTCCCATGTCTATTATACCATTATTCATTTGTAGAAAAAAATTTATTGATTCTTTGCAAAATTCACATCATGCACCACAATCCCACTTATCTCCCAATCTCTCCATATCTTCCTTCCACCCTTGTAATACCCATCCTCAGGAAATCAACAAAACAAAACAAAAAATCTCGCCATGGAAGGTGCAGTGTGTCACACAGTATATACCCTTCTGCTCAACTGATTTTACTTGCAAATATTCATTGCAATGAGTCACTGGTCTGGTTTGAGGCCTCTGGCTTCTGATATACTATCAATACTGGATCCCCACTGGGACTCCTCTTGGATATCCTGTTGCTACCCTAAATAATGGAGATCCTGCAGCTTTCGTTCTGCAGGACAAGCCCCTTCATGTACTCTAGCAGTTCATATATGGGGAAGATGTTGGCTTGGACCAATTCAAAGCCCTGAATCTGAATTTGGGTGGTAGCTGAGTTGGTCAGCCCACCAACTCTCCTGCAGCCAAGCCAGCCACTGGGGCCTGCTTCCTACTTTGCCAAGGTGGGGGGTGGGGCCATCTCTCCCACACTGCCCAGGTGAAAGGCAGGGCAAGTTCTCTCCAGGGCAAGGCAGGCTACTCACATCATACTGTTCCTTAACACCATCTCATGTCTTCTGTTCCACCACTCTTCATAGTGCACAAACCATTCAGCTTCTCTTTCTCTTTCATCTCTCCACCATATACTTGCTCATCAAATTGGTGCCTGCCTTGCATATGCCACACGGCAGAAGTTGGGACATTGAGGCAGGTAGCAGGAGGGGATCCTATTAGGTATCTTCTGCTATACCGTTTCTTATAATAATCCAAATATTAAACTTAACATTGTATTTAGATGTGAAATAGTTGGAATAGGGAAAAGTCCATTAATTGTTATTATATAAGGACTAATTTACTTTTATTTTCTCTTTTTAGTATTCATTTCTTGATCTCAATCCTTTTCTGATTTTGATCTCTTACTCTATTGGTCCTTATACTTTTCATTTTATCTTGAGTTATTTTAGCTGTATCTTAAATAGCCTGTCTTGAGTGATTAATATATACTTCCTTGCTTGTTTATATTTGTGTAAGTCTAAGACTTGAATTATTACTTACTCTTGTAATTCTAAAATATATATTTTTAGTCATGGCATATTCTCAAAAGTTCAGAAAATTGGTAGGACACTTCTTCTATACAGGCTTCTTGAACTTTTTATTTTCTGTCAGACATCTCCATCTTAACTGACTACAAACTTGATTCTGATTTTATCTTTCCAACTGAAGACAACACTCACTTGGAATTGTTATAACAGAAATCTCACCGTCATTCCTTCTCTAAAGGTGAACATTCACCAAGTTAATCTCTGCTTTATCATTATGCTATTTTCTGTACAAACCTTTGTCTTCCTTGTAGACTATTTCAATCTTATTTTCCTGTGACATTTTTTATCATGCCCATTCAATCTCCTTCATGCAATCAACTAACACAAAATGAAATTTTTAGACTGAAACTTTAATTAAGCCACTGCACTGAAAAGAAAAAAATGTCACAAATCAAATCAGAAGAAACTATTCAGAATGTCAATGGACTCATCTGTCTTTATATCATGGTACATTATCCGACTTTTTTTGTTTATATGTTAGTCTTTCTTACTAGTCTGGGAGTCCTCCAGTAAAAAAATATTGAGGCTGATGTTTTAACAGTCCTTCTGTGCTCAGTAAATATTTATGGAGTTAATGATTTAGAAAACCCATGAGTTGAACTTCTTTTTCTTTTGATTTTAGACAAGGGATTATTTAGTAGAGGCTGGCCTCAGACTTTATAGCCAAGGAAGACTATGAACTTCTGATTCTCTTAATTCACCTCTCAAATGCTGGGGTTATAGGTTTGTGCCACCACTCCCTGTTTTGGGGTGCTGAAGATCAAACTGTTTTATGCACACAAAGCAAACATTCTTCCAACAGAGCCACATTGCCCTTCCTTGTCTTTTTTGTTGTTGAGACAAAGACTCACAATGTAACCCAGGATAGCCTTGAACTCATAGCAATCCTCCTACCTCAAATTTGCATGTGCTGAGATGAGAAGCATATTCCATTTCATCTGGTGACTCCTGAAATTCTAGCTATATGACTTTGAGTATGGAAATAATATGTAACACATGATTCATCTTTTTTATTTTTTCACCTAAGTTAAAGAACTTCTGATGTGGAAGTGATCTCTTTCTAATCTGTTGCTTTCATTGGTTAATTAATAAAGAAACTGCTTTGGCCCATTTGGCCAGCCCTTAGACAGACGCAGGTTAAGATCTTTCCTGGTAAGCCAGCTCGTGGTGCTACACAGAATATTAGAAATGGGTTAGATCAATATGTAAGAGCTAGCCAATAAGAGGCAGGAACTAATGGGTCAGGCAGTGTTTAAAAGAATACAGTTTCCGTGTAATTATTTCGGGTAAAGCTAGCCGTGTGGGTGGCCGGGTGCCAGGAACTTAGCCCGCCGCTCACATTACAACAAATTTCAAACTTCAAAATTTCTTGGAGATATAATGATTGTCATCATACTAGAAAATACAGGAGATTATGAATATTAATATTCATCAGTGGATATAGATCCATATATGTTCTGAGAGTTCTGTATGTAAAGGATTTACTTCCAACCCTTACCTAGCTCTTGGCATAATTTTGATTGCTCCTCTGCTCCACGATTCATTTCTAGACCAATGAGAGATCTGATTTCTTTAAGAGAATGGACAAAATGTAATGTGTAGTCATTGATACATACCTGAATGTTGTAGGAAGTCTTACAGCTTGTGGTTACCCGCTTATTGGGGTGTGGCCTCTTTACTATATATGCTGATGCAAAGCCTGCTTCTACCCCTTCTTCCCCGGCTGCTCTTTCGGATTACTGGATTGCTGGATTTGATCTCTGTTCTCTGTTCAAGCAGATAATTCTGATTTGTGAGTTTACCCTTAAACAAACAACCATCTATTTCTCAATTCTGAGCTAGTGTGGGATTTCTTTTAAGAGTCCATCCCACATTTGGCACCCATGTGGATTCAAACTCCACACCTACCAGGTAGATGGCCTAATGACCTAGCCGGTCCACGGCCCAGACAGTCTCCCAACACTGTCTGCTTGGCTTGCTTTTACCTAAGCAGTTTTGATGGAATAATAGAATAATGTAAACCTACTCACACTAATAACAATAGTGAGTAATAGAGTGAATACTTGTGAGTTATTATGTATAGGCAATTACACTGGTATAGATTCTTGTATATTGATACAAAGTTAAATTATATTGAATATTGTATGCATGCATGCTTCTACCTCTGCTTAAAACATTTTTTATATATTGATACATATTTATCATATTGCAACATACATTTCTACCTCTGATCAAGATACTTTTATACATTGTTTACATTTTGAGGTCATTGTCCTCATTTGTTACACAGTTGTTTATTGTCTTAGTCTTTAAATTAGATAGGTATTAAGAATTATAGATTAGCCGGGCGGTGGTGGTGCATGCCTTTAATCCCAGCACTTGGAGGCAGAGGCAGGCGGATCTCTGTGAGTTCAAGGCCAGCCTTGTCTAAAAGAGCTAGTTCCAGGACAGGCTCCAAAAGCTACAGAAAAACCCTGTCTCAAAAAATCAAAAAAAAAAAAAAAAGAATTATAGATCAATAGTCATCTATGTTTGTCATACTTATAGTTAAACTAATCAGGTTCTTTAGATACATAGAGATTATATTCTGCATAGATAAGTAATATTCAACCACTTCAAAGAGCTGTAGAAAATGGCATTTAAATAACTTAGGGTTCTGTTGAAGTGAGACACAATTGCTCCTGGCAGCAATGATCTACTTCCGAGAGAATGTTGAGCACCGAAGACACTCCACTTGGAGTTTGTTTTCTTCTTGACAAAACTGGCCTTTGGGCAAAGAAATGCCCATGCCTCAACCACTGACAAGATACATAGTATCTGGAAATGGATAAGCAGGACTGTCAAGTCTTTCCAATATAGGGTAAAACAGTTTTGAAAAATTTCCTGCCTCTGAAAATGGTCTGTCAGTTATTCTAGGCCTTAGCCAAAGTTGGTTGCTTCAACATTACAAATGAGACTTTGGGTGATTGCCCAGGTAGCCAGTTGTCTCTGTCATTTGTTGCACATTTTGGAAGTTGCTTGATTGCACTTCCTGCTTACTCAAGTAATATTATTTTCCTTCTCAGACCTTCAATGGGGTTGGACTAGATAGTTGTAGTTACTCTCCTCTCATGTCTTGGCCAAGTTATTTATTATAGAAGACTTAAACTAGTCAGGATAGGATAATTATTGAATATATTTGTTCTTATTGTATATAATTTTGTATTAGGCTTAGAACTCTTATTTAAACAAAAGGGGGAAGTGCTATAGGAAGTCTTACTGGTTACCAGTCTACTACTGGGGTGTGGCCTCTTATATTATATATGCTGATGCAGAGCCTGCATCTGCCCCTTCTTCCCAGGCTGTTCTTTTGGATTGCTGAATTTGATCTCTGTTCTCTGTTCAAGCAGAGAATTCTTTTTAAAATATATTTTTTTTTATTTTTCTATCCAAATAAAGCAAAGAATTCTGATTTGTGAGTTTACCCCTAAATAAATAACCATCTATTTCTCAATTCTGAGCTAGTGTGGGGTTTCTTTTAAGCATCCATTCAACACCTGAGGAGTTTAAGATTTTATTCTCCCCCACCCTGGGCATAGACATACATCATTAGACTAGTCATTGATGTTCTCCCTGATATTTAGTGTAGGCTCTCATAACAATGAAATCATCTCAGATTACTGCCTCTACTATATACCAAAGTATCTGGTAAATTATAGTTTTATTTGGTTTTTAGGAATTTTAACCTTCACACATTATTTATTCAGTGACACATGGTTTATTCACACTGTTATACAAGAGAAATTATCAACTTTCTCTTAATACTTCTTTCTAGATTCATTCCATTACCCTCATAATAAGATTGAAGTTGTTTCAAGGTGCTTTGGTATTGGTTAATATCTGCCTTAGTGCCTTAAATGTTATTTGTTTTAGAAAATGGAGTGATATTTTGTTTGTAATCTAACCAATAAAGCTTACCTGAAGACAAGAAAAGCAGAGTGGCCAGCCACTAGAGTTCTTACCTCTACCAATGCTCAGACCAAAGAGGCAATCCTGTCTCTCAAATCCTCTTTACAAAACCTCAAACTGCCTCTCAGACTGAATCCTCAGACTGCATCCATCTCTATGAATCCTTAAAATGCCTCTAAGCTCCTGTCTCCTCCTGCCTTATATTCTTCTCTCTGTCCAGCCATATCATTCCTGTCTCCACCTCCCTAGAGTTGGGATTAAAAACATGTGATTCCAAGTGCTGAGATCACCTTTGTGTGAGCTCTCTTTCTTTTTTAGACACGGCAAACTTGTGTAGCTCAGGATGGCCTTGAACTCACAGAGATCCCTCTGCTCCATGACCATCTGCCTCTGTTTCCTAAGGAGTGCTGGAATTAAAGGTGTATGCCACCACTCCTTGACCTCTAGTGGCTTAGCTCTATTTTGTTTTGTTTTGTTTGGTTTTTCGAGACAGGGTTTCTCCATGGTTTTGGAGCCTGTCCTGGAACTAGCTCTTGTAGACCAGGCTGGTCTCGAACTCACAGAAATCCGCCTGTCTCTGCCTCCCAAGTGCTGGGATTAAAGGTGTGCGCCACCACCGCCCGGCTTGTGGCTTAGCTCTGTACTCTGCCTCAGGTAAACTTTATTTGCTAGATTATAAACCAAATACCACCACAGAAAAAAAAAAAAAAAAACTCCATGCTGATGAAAACAATGTGATTTTTATCACTTTTGGATGGAATAGTCTATAGATTCTGTTAAGTCCATTTGATATGTAATATAAGTTAACTGATATTTCATTGTTGAATATTTGTCTCGATGATCTGCCAACAAAGGTAAAATATTAAAGCCACCTGCGATTATTTTATTGGGGTCTATATCTTTCTATTTTGTAATGTATATTTTATAGTTGCCTCACTGTTTGTTGCACATATATTTACAGTCATTTTAACTCCTTTTCTTAAAACGTTTTTTGTTTTAGGTTTTAGGGCAAGATCTCACTATGAACCTACCCTGGCATAGAACCTGCTGTGTAAACCAACCCTATTTTTAGACTCATAGAGATCTACCTACCTCTGCTTCCACAGTGCTGATATTAAAGGTGTGTACCACCAGGCCTGGCTCATTTTGACTTCTTTGTGGATTATCACATTTGTCTCTTCCAACTTGCTTTGGTTTGAAGTCTGTTTTGTCAGATGTGAGTATCTACTTCTACCTGCTTATGAATTATATTTGTTTGAAATGCTGGTTTCCGTGATTTCAAATTCCATTAGGTTATGTATTGCAGGTGAGTTTCTTGAAGGCAGACAGGGTTGGGCATTGATTTTTAATCCAACCAACCAAACTGTGCTTTTTAATTAGAGAATTAAGTTATTTATATTTGGAGTTATTATTGAAAGGCATGTATTATGTGTGCCATTTTATAGTTTTTCTTTTGGTTGTTTTGAATTATGTATTTGCTTCCTTTACATTTATTCATCACAGAATTAGTAATTTCTTTTTTACCAAGTCTCATTTTATAGATTCTTCTAGTGATATTTATCATTTTCTGTGTCCTTAAGATCACTTTTGTCTTACAACTTTTCATGTTCTTTATGTCCTTTTTAGCTACAGTTTGATGTGGAAAAGTTATTTCAATAATTTATATTTTTATAACTGAAATTAAGAGGTGTCTATTAACTGATATACTATTTTTTGCTTGATCTTGTCTAAAAGAAAGTAAAAACCTGTGTTGTCACTTGATATTTTGAGCATTTCATTTCCAGAATTTGCATTTGTTTTATTTTAAACTTCCCATTTTCCTTAGGTGTTGTTGCCATTACACCTCTCACTCACATTATACAAATGGTACTTCTATTCTACCATCTTATCTCATGAGCACATGCTCTCATATTTTAAAAATAGAAATAATGTTCTAAACACCTGACAAAATATTACCAAACAGAAATTTTTGATTGATGTGGCAATAAATAGGTAACAATCATTTGAAATTAGCACATTATTCATATGTAAATGAACATTAGAGAGTTTAGAAAGTTTGTTCTCTGAATTAGGTTAAACATCTTTTAAGAATTTACATTTATATTCTTAATTTACTCAGAAACTTGCTATCATTTTTTTCAATGGATACAAGGACGATAAAATATGCCAGCCTATTACTGAAGTAAAACAAATTTTAAAATGGTGTGCTGAAGTTTTGCCATATGGGTGATAATGCTTTCCTCAAGCACCATAAACTATCTAAAGACACTCCAGTATGAGGCATGGAAAACTTCCCTTCCAGTTGTTGGTCAGGGGAGTCCAAGAGACTCTGAAAATCATATATACCACCATTGTTGCCCTTACTTATCTCCCAGAACATGAACATTAAGACCTTATTTGTTAATACATCATATACTGTGACACAGGATTTGGGGGAATTGAGCTGGAAGCCTCTTCCTCAAGCATTAACTATCATAAGGTTCAGAAATGTAAGGTGCCAAGGCAGAAAAGCAATCAATAATTCTATTTAGCAGTAAAATCCTGTAAACCAGAACAATGACCAATGGGGTGAGATATCTCCAGTAGTGCAATAGTGGTACTTTTGTCTTTGGGGTAGCCAACAGCTGTCTAATTGAATTTAAGACCTGCTTAATAGGAAGAAATGAATGCCTGGTGCTATAAAGCTAGCCAAAAACCCATGGCTGGACATTTCATAGACCTTAGCAGAACCCAGTATTGCAATTTTCCAAAGTCAATATGTATTTTTAAATTGTACTCTAAATACTTATGCTCCCATATAATTAAGTACAGCTCTTATCCCTCATCAAAGAAGCTTCTTTTTGTAAGAGACACTGTTACAGAGATCCAAAACTGACCAAAAGGCACAGAAAAGGTGAATGTGAGTACCCACATTACTACATCAACAGTAAAATTCTTACACCTAAAGCTTAGGGAACATTGTAGAAGAGGGAACAGAAAAAAAATGGATGCCTACTGCTAGACAATGTCTTCTAGATATGACAGGAATGCTGTAACCATGCAATCTCAATGGTATAGTTGCTTAAACAAGACTTATACATTGACTACACTGGTTGACATGCAGCATTAATGGAGGTGGATCTCACAAGGCCCCACTTCTAGATGAAGAGCTGAAGGCAACCAAAGGCCTTCAGACCAGTTTTCTCCAAGGAAAGGTCCCTGATAGGTTATTCAAACTCAGGTGGTCAGCTGTAAACATACTAACAATACCAATACAGCAAGCTGTATATAATATTTGAAGAAGAGGTCATGAATTTAAGAGAGTGAGAGGAATTTTAAGGGGTTTGAGTAGGGGTGGAAATGGTGTAAATATAGTACTCGTGTAAGAAATTCTCAAAAATTAAAAACTAATTAAAAAGTAAAAATGGTATGGATCTTAACATATTTTTCTGTATGTATTTCACTGACAGTCACTGGTATAATAGTCATTTGCTAAATGAGACCACATTTTTTTCACTAACTTTCTCTAAATGAAATATGTCCACTCATGCTTTTGATAAATTATTATATTTATGATTGTTTAGGTGAATCCACAGATTGAAAAAACAATCACTGAAACAATTGCCTTAATAAATAGTAATTCCATATCTAGAAATTACTGTACTATAATAGTTACTATACATCATATAAAGGTGAATAATTTTAGAAAGCCAAGATATAGGAAAAATACATATATTCCTAATTGTATATAGAACTTCATTTCATCTATACAATTCAAAAGGCCCTAAACATATTTCCAAGGACTTTAGTCAATTAAAAATAGTTTATTATTTTAGGTGTATGAATGTTTTGCCTGTATGTGTGATTGTGCACCATGTAAGTGCAATGTCTATAGAGTCCAGAAGAGGGTATTGGATTCTCCTGGAACTGGAGTTACAGACAGTTGTGAGCCATCATGTGGGTGCTGGTGTTAGTCTCCTGAAAGAGCAGTCAGAGTTCTTAAATCACTGAGTGATATCTCCAGCTCCATTTAGTAAATTTTGACTATGTTTTGTCACTAAACTGTACTACAGCTATGACAAGAGGTAGTTGATACTTTGTGAAAATAAAGATATCTAAATACTCTTTTATCCACATACCTGGTCCTCATCCGTAGTAACTGGTAGACTAAAAGAAAGGAAATAATCTTGCTGTGGTGGCCTAGAATTTTGAGTCTGAGCATAATAGAACAGCATGGGGAGGAAATAAAATGGAAATTTCAAGGAGAAAAATATGAAAGGAAGGATTTTGAAAGAAGAAGAAATAATTTCAAGGCTCTTTAAGAAAAATCAAATGGACAAATTTAGGAATGTTGTCTTGACATAAATCCCAGGCAGTTGGGAAAGGGGTAGTGATGCAAGGAACAATAGGTTATAGTTCAAACCTAAGCCAGCCAACCCCTGTTTGCATCATGGTGTCCAGTCTTTTAAGGCAGCATATTGTTAAGCTTCTATCTGATGCATAAGGAAGCTTCAAATCTCAATAAACAAACACGTCTGTAAGAGCCTTGCAGTGTTTGTTCATTTACAGCTCCACAAATCTGATCTTTTATAAGCTAAGTTTCCATGCAACTCATTGCTTAGACACTTGCTAGCAGTCTAAATTTAGGTGCCAGGGTGATACAGTGTGTTAGAAACAGTCTTCCCTGGTGCTGGACAACCAGAAATAATGAATTTTAGTTAATGTTCTATTTTCATTTTCCACGAAAGTCCCAGGGCCTTAGTGCCATGCCATATATAGAAGGGATTGAGGAGACACAGGTATGTACCATATAAATCAATGGGGAGTTCTAACACAGAGAATACAGTCTGTGGCCTTGGGAACGTGCATTGTTTAACCTGAGAAAAAGGAAATGCATCCTCAACTAGACAATATATTTGTGCTAAACTTAAGAGAGTCTAAATCAGCTATAGTTGGGTGTGGTGGTATACACTTGCCATCTAAGACTCTATTTGGGAGCTAGAAAGAGGATTGCAAATTTAAGGACCGCTTGGATAAGTTAGTGATACCCTGTTTCAAAATAAAATTTCTAAAAATGCCTAAGAATGCATCCCAGGGTTAGAATTCTTGCATGATATTCATGAGGCTCATGTGAATCTAAAGCACCACAGTCCACAACAAAATGAAAACCAACGACAGTCAAATCCTATCCTTCACTGTTGTAGTCAAATACAAAAGGTATAAAAGACAACTTTTTAGCATTTACAGAACTAAAAGGAAGTGAAGCAAACAGAATTGAAGAGTTGTGCTCTTCAACTCCTGCAGGTGCAGCAGCTTACATATTGGTATTAGTCCAGAAGTTCTCTGTGTTCCAGGGACTCTGATGAAGCTGATAGACTCCTAGTGAGGTACACACCAACCACAAGCTGGAGCACTTTTATCCTTTGCCAAAATCCTACATGGCTCATTTGTTGAGGACTGCAGTAAGATTGAATACCTCTTCTGAATGGTTCATCCTGTGGATTCTGTCAGTATGGGATAAAAGATGTAAGGGCTGCTAGTGGACTTTAAAATGTTCATTTTAAAAAATAGTCCTTCATTATTAAAAAAACAAATCAGCAACCTTAATTATAGCTTACTACAGATGGACCACACATTTATGAATAGTTTAACAAAGGAGAGAAAAGGAAAATAGTTGGTGAGTGCTGGTAGATTAATTTGCATGGTGTCCCATACCCAAATTGTAATACTGCAACATCACAATTTTCAGCAAAATTATAAACTCAACAAAATACAATAATTTTTTAATTTCCTTTTTAATTGCACTGCAAACACTGGCAGTTCTGGCTTTTGGAATTTTTGACATGCAAGCGTCTTCAAAGCAGAAAGACTTCACTATGGCTAAATCTATGCTTTTCCTTGCCAACTAAGATTTATACATCAATTACTCAATGGATACATCCTAAGCATTCTACTTAAAATATGCAGGACTGACTAGGAACTGTTTAACCTACAACACACTTTCATTTGCCTATAAAGAATAAATACTTAGAACTGTAAGTGGGTAAACTCAATCTTCCTATGCAGATAGGTCAAAAAAAAAACCTCACAGTTGAACATATCAAAGGTAGGGGACTAATTGTTATTGAGATTCAGGTAAGTAATTTCTTAGGCATTTTAACTGTGAACCTACCAAGAAGGAATTGCAAAGCAGAATCTACTTACACTTTCCCCAAAGGCTAAATAGATTCCTTTGCCCTACAGCTTGTAGCAACTCTCTATTTACTCATTAAAAGAAGTATTTTAAGAATTTCTTTCTCAATAATTGCATTTGACTGAAACCCTGCAGCATGGTGACTTTGTCCAGAAAGAAGCTTCAATGTGCTGGTGCAATGTGAGACAGAGTTACTACTAACGGAATGAAGAGCTCGGTAGTATTTTTATTTAGTTTTATTGCTTAAACTTTAATGTAAATTAACATAGCTTTAATGTAACCATCTGTATATAGTCCCACCATTGACAACATGAAGTTGTTGAACACCATTTCTTAGGTATCAAGTGCTTTGGCTTGGGTGTAATCTTATGATCATGTTTTAATGCACTAGCTTTTTTCACTATCATTTAAATATCAAGAGGCTCCCCTTTATTCTAGTATTTTTCACTATACCCATTTTTTGTTTCACAGTATTTATTATAATTTAAAAACACACCTATACCTTCTTGTTGTTTCTACTTCTAGACTATCAGCTATGCAAAAGAAGAAACCAAGCTTAATTTTTATCGACTATTTTCAATTTTTAATTTGGATTACAAATTGGCAAATCATAGCTACATATATTTATGTGGTACAAAGAGATGCTATGATTTAAGAATACTAATGCTATAAAGAAATAAACTAGGAAACATATCCATCACTTTTTTAAAAAAAATCACCTATGTATCTTTTAGCCTAGCAAAGTAAAAAGAGACTCTCAATATTTTGGAAAGGGAGCGAGAGGCTAAATATTATAATGAGAAAATGTGGCAAGGTGGTAGAGTTCCTAATATTGGTTCTGCTCCTATATGTTGAAGACTTCCAAATTAACATCATGGTTGCATTTTACTTTGCCTCATCCTATATGATTTATGTGGATATATAGAAATATTTGCTGGACAGTTGTACCCTAAAGACCATAGACATCTCAGCTAGTATCCCAATTTATAACTTATCATGCCTCTCAAATCTCATGATACTAGTATACATTAACATATGTCTTAGTTACTATTTGATTGCTGTAAAGAGACACCAGGATCAAGGCAACCTACAGAAGAAGGCATTTAATTGGAAGCTTGCTGTAAATAGCTTTTATTATATTTAGGTATGACCCTTGTATCCCTAATCTCTCCAAGACCTTTATCATAAAGGAGTGTTGAATTTTGTCGAATGCTTTTTCAGCATCTAATGAAATGATCATATGGTTTTTTTCTTTCAGTTTATTTATATGGTTGATTACATTGATAGATTGCTTACAGTTTCAGAAAGTGAATCCAAGCAAGCAGTTATGGTGCTGGAGCAGTAGCTGAGAGTTTATATCTTATCTACAAGCAGCAAGCAGTAAGAGAGAGCTAATTGGGAATGGCCTGGACATTTTAAAGCTCAAAATCCATCCCCAGTGAAATACCTTCTCCAAGAAGGTCACACATCCTAATTCTTCCTAAACAGTTCTACTAACTGGTAACAAAACATTAAAATACTTGAGTCTATGGGAGACATTGTCATTCAAACTATCAAAGTCTCTGTCTCTATTGCTAGTGCACACACACACACACACACACACACTAAAACCTAATTGTCATAGAGTCCTCCTTCCATGTGTCTTCAAGTGACTCTTGGATCTGTCCTTTAATTTCTGCCTCCATTGAGATGGACAGTGGACTCATCATTGCTTATCTAGCAAGCAATATCTAGACTACTTTGAGTATTTCATCCTACTCTCTGCTTTCTTGTTCTTCTTCTGCAAAGATCACTTCCTTCCCATAAGTATGGAAATGCTATTCCCTTACTTAGTCCAGAAATCAATAAGGGCTGGCATTGTGCAGAAATAGCTGGAACCTTATTGAGTAAGAGATATTCAAAGATTACAGACATATAATTTTTTCAAGATTGATTTCCTTTTCGTTTTCCTACTGCAAATAACAGAATATTATTAAAACATTTGAGCTTCTGAACAAAAGTACAGAATTATTCCAGCAGGAACAATAGAAAGGTTGCATTTCATTTTCTTCTACTATCGATTTTGACAGATGATATGACCACGAAACTTCACTTAAATATGGAGCTCTAAAACAGTAGACCATTGGAGTTGGACAAAAGCTACATAAATGCTATGTCTGAGGTTGACAAAAGGGAAGGGTCCTATTTAACATCAGATTGAATTACTGTGGAATCAGGCCTCAAATCCTGTTCTCTGCATTACTGAAATGACTGTGCAGTTTCACTGAGAGACAATATTTAAACACTTTGCAGTGCTAGAGCTCACTCTTTAGAATGCCATGTCATGCTAGAGCTCACTTTTTAGAATGCCATGTCATGCTTTCTTTCTTTCACCTGATCTTTTTTGTTTTGCTGTGATTTTTCTTGTGCCTGCATGCTAATCAATGAGAATAGGAAGAAAATCTGATCTTCATAAAGCAATATTTGATTCAGTGATGATTTTCAAATGAGGCTTTTGGAAGTGGCTTGAGAACATCTTGTGTGGATCAGTCATTAGCACTTTCCAAGTGAGTAAGGCCGTGATTGTTAACTTCTGTTTCTGAGGGCAAGACGGCAGCTCAGGGAAATCTATGTAAAAGAGCAAATGAGATTGAAAAATAACAATACATATCATTGTGACATCTTTCAGAGGGAAGTCTTCTAGTTTATGGCATAGAGGGCCATGATAGGAGAGATATAGGCACTTGGAAGCAAAGAGAAATGGTACCTCTCACTTGACTGTTTTTCTATGTTGCCTAGAAATTGCTGGTACAATTTTCGATGTCTCTTTTTAGCAAGAAAAAAAAAAAAAAAACAAATCATCCTGTAAATTTGTTGACCGGAGACAAGATGCAAAGTACTAAGTAACCAACACCCCATTTTCTCAAATTTGTGGCTGTGCCCCTTACCCTAACAGACTTTCATATCTTCGTGTATACACCAGTCTTGTTCCTCAAAGTGTGGAGCCCAGGCTAGAAAATAAACATTTCCTGAAAGTTTATTTGAACTTCAAACTCTCAGGCCCAATTCTAGGGCTGCTGAGCTAGGGTTTGGAGTATAATAAGATGGTAGACATTCACATACTCATTAAAGTATGAAAAACACAGCTTGAGCCTGAACATTGAAGCTGTGTCGTCATTAGTTAGAAGGGCAACAGCTGCCCCGGAACCAACCTTCTTTAGGCTTAGGAAGGCAGAACTAGGGAAGATCACTCAGGTCTGAATGCAAGTTTGAGTTACATAGGCAGGCCCTTCCCAGTCCTGAGTACTTAAGAGTTGCCTCGAAGTGGGAAGAATGAATTTTGGGTCAGCAGTTCCTACTGACCCCAGAGATTCCTTGCTTTGTGTGGAACCATGTGGCTGCAGCAGGGTCATAGCAAACCTTATTAACTGTGAGGCCTAAGGAAAGGACTTAGATGTCTTATTCTGTTAGTGACACTGTTGAGAGGTTCCCTAAATAGCCAAGGGGATGGGGGTTGAGTGAGAGGTTTTCTAGCTTTTCTTAGGAGTACGATGAAAATTGTAGTGGTAAGACCATTACCATTTTAGGAAAGCATAGTGAGCCATTCGTTTACTTATCTGTAGAAGGTACACTATAAAGTAAACCCTCAAGGCCTAATAATGGTTCCATTGAAACGGCTGCTGGCCTGTATCAGAAAACAGGTGGCTGTGAACTTGGATGTGGATGTAGACATGAAAACTCTTTGAATAACATTCTATAACCAGGATATGATTTTATTTGATCAGCTAAAATTGCTATCTGATGTGCTCGGGGTAGGGCATGGTGACTATTGGAGGGGCCAAGTGTGTAGTTCTGTGTCCATTACTATTACTTGGATGATACTATGGTTGCCGAGACGCAAACCTGGAAATAAACCCAATAGATTGCTGTCCTGGATGTTACATCTTAGCTTCTTCGTCTGTAAGCGAACCTGAAAGTCCTTGCCCTATATGGCTAACTCACTAGATAGATCTATAGAAAAAAAAGTAGATAAGATGCTTTTAAAAAGGAAATACTTTATTTTTAAGTGTGTGTGTAATCTGAAGAAGGTCCCAGGGCAGCTGTTGCCCTTTTAGCTAATTATGACAGAGCTTCAATATACAGGTTCATGTTGGGTGTGCGTGTGTGTAGTTAGATGCATATGAGTGTGGCCAGAAGAGGACATTGGATTCCCTGGAGGTAGAGTGGCAGGTGGTTGTGGGCTGCTAATATATGTGTGCTGGTAACCCAACTCAGGTCCTCTGAAAGAGTAGCAAGTACTTTTAACTCCAGATCCTCGAAAGTGATTTTGTAAGTGAAGAGGCAAACATGCACGAGGAAATAACTATTCCACTGCTTATTGTCTCCTTGTGAATGTGTGGCTGTCCTCTGCACAGCTTTGCAGCTTTCATGTTGCACCGTTGCTGCCACTACCCGCTCCTACACCCCTGACACCTTCCAGCCCCTGTCATGCAGACACACTGCTGTGATTTTCATTTTTTCAGTTCCACAAGCAAGGGGGAGATGTGGTATTTTATATTAGGAAACGTTTCTGAAAAGACAAATAATTGCCTTTGGAAAGAGACTTCTTTTCTCTTCCAAAAATTCATATTTGTTGGTTAAAATTGATGTGACTTTATATTTTTGGCTAGAACTCTGCAGTATTCCACTGAGCAGTAATTATTCCTTTGGTGATACAGGAGTTTACTGAAAGATGGGAACTAAATCTAAGAGAGTGATTCCATCTGGTCCATATGTTGAAGCTCTCTCTGAGGCCACTGACACTGAAATGTTAATGGTAGATTTTTATCTACTGGAATCATTTAGATATTGATATAATATGAGCTCGTGCTCTGGGTCACTGAACCGAAGGCTGAATTCCTTTCCCTTACATGGCATTGGATGCCCCACACAGTGGATTCATGGTCCTTGTTAGAAAGAGATGGTAAGATAGACCTTATTTTCTAATCCTGAGTGATCAGAAAAAGTCAGCAGCTAGAAGACCCAGGGCCTCCTATCAGTAGTGAACTATGTTGGCAGGATAACAGAATTTCCCTTTCATCCCATAGGTAGCTAATGCTAGATTAGTCTGAAGCCTTAAGTGTTAGATGACCTTGAAAAGCATTTCCCTAAAAGGTTTACTTTGAAACCTTTGTTTTTACATTATAGTGGTGCTTGGGTATACTAGGACCTCATTGAACACTGTCCTATTTTGTTGGAATGCTGGAATCTACCCTAATCTGTGGTAGGCCTTTTTCTATAATGCTGAACTCTTTCTCTCTGCCTCTCTGTAGGTCCCTTGACATATACATCTATGGAAAAGATGACTAGTTGGCAGGGATATTGTCATTAGAGTGCTAAATGTCTATCATTTCATGGGGTCCAGGTGGGGAGTTGCACTCCAATACAATTATAGGATTAATCCTAGTCTATTTTCTAGTGCTGAACAGATAGTGTTACTTTCAGTCCTCCTGCATCCTAAATGGCTTAAAAATCCCTCCTCCCTCTCTTCAACTGAACTCTAGGAGCTCAACTCAGTGCTTGGCTGTGGATCACTGCACCTGCTTCCATCAGTTACAGGATGTAGGTTCTATGATGACGATTAGGGTAGTCATTAATCTGATCATAAGGGAATGCCCATTCACACACTCTCTCCACTATTGGTAGGAGTCTTAGCTGGGGGCATCCTTATGGATTCCTGGCAGTTTCCCTAGCACTAGGTTTCTCCCTAATCCCATAATGGCTCCCTCTATCAAGATATCTCTTTCCTTCTCCTCCTCCACCCCTCTCCCAAATTGGCCTTCTTGGTCCCTCATGTTGCCATTCCATATCCCTTCACTTCAACCCCCTCCCAGTTTACCCAGGAGATCTTAAATATTTCCCCTTTCTGGGGTCCTCCATGTGTGTCCCTCTTAGGGTCCTCCTTGTTACCTAGCTTCTCTGGGGTTGTGAACTGTAGCCTGGTTATTCTTTGCTTTACATACAATATCCACTTATGAGTGAGTACATATCATATTTCTCTTTCTGTGTCTGTAATACTTCACTCAGGATGCATTTTTCTAGTTCCATCCATTTGCCTGCAAATTTCAAGACGTCATTGTTCTGAGTAATACTCCATTGTGTCAAGATCATGATGGAGAAAACCACAGAGACAGGTGACCAGAGCTGCATGAGACTGAACTAGGACCTCTGAATGTAGATGACAGTTATGTGGCTTGATCTGTTTTGGGGGGCCTGGCTGTGGAACCAGGACTTATCCTGAGTGTGTGAACTGGCTCCTTAGAGCCCATTCCCTATGGAATATCTTGCTCAGCCTTGATACAGGAGGTGGGAGGAGACTTGGTCCTGCCTCAACTTCATATGCTAGACATTGTTAACTCCCCAAGGAAGGTCTTACCCCCTCCGAGAAATGGATTGAGGTAGGAAGAAGGGAAGTAGGGGGCAGAAAAAGAGAGTGAAGGGAACTGGGGTTGGTATGTACATTTAAAAATTTTTTTAAATACATAAAAAAGCTTCTTATAAAATGGAGTCTCTTAGAGCAAGGCACAGTCTGTAAAATAACTGTTTTGCACAAAATGGCATAACTTAGGTCAGGACACAGCTTGATCTCAACAGGGTCTTAACAATATTTCACTTTTCACTTGAGGTTGAGTCCAAGTTCCTGCCCATGCTTGCCTGGAAGAATTAACCAAAGAGAACACAGGGGGATTTGCTAGTCTCCTACGAAATAACAAGCTATGAGATACAAAACAGCTGACAGTTCGGATTTATTAGCAGAAGCTGGCTGAATTTTAGCTTTTTGACATTTTCCCCTTTTGCTCTGTAGTCCAGTGTGAAAGAGATTCCCTGGGGCAAATTGTCAATGGGAGAAGTATAGAGCAGCAATTGTCATCTGCACATGGCTGAGGAGAAGTCAGTGAAAGGACTACGACCTTTTTCTAAGAAAACCTATTGAGGAAGGTTATTGATCATTCTCCAAATATCTTCCACCTTTATCAAAGAAAAATTGCAATTGCTTTATATATATATATATATATATATATATATATATATATATATATATATATAATAACTTCCCTCTCTTGTTTTCTTAGCATTCCCTGTGCAAGGTCCCTCTTTAGAGTGACAGTGTGACATTTCATGTTTTCCTCATACATTTGCTCTTGCCCCTTCTAGAAAATCATTTGAATTTCCACTGTTTCTGTGAGCTAGATTTCTTCAAGGCTTTTGAGTTGGACAGACAAACCCAAATGTACAAATCAATATTGACTACTTTTAGCCTCTTGTTTCTTCTCCCCTACACCGCAGCTCCCCTCTATCCCACTGCATTTCATATATAATTGGAGATGTCATGTTTTTTTTCTTTTTGATTCTAGACTTTAAGCTAAAAAAGGTACCCAAAGTTTCATGTCAGCAGATGTTTTAGTCTTTAAAGTAGAGAAGTGTTTTTTTTTTTTTAAACCTACATAGGAACCCGCTTCCTATTGCATATAGATTATACCTAACATGCTTTGTTTTAAATTACTAATGACATATATATATATATATATATATATATTGATAAGCTCCCCCATATTCAATGTCAAGAGTGTGTAAGAGTATTATAACATGACTGCTATGTGTGTGTTTGACCTTTTAGTTATCTCCTGGACCATCTTTCCACAGAGTTTTCCACTTTTTCTATTGGTGGGTGAAGGTTTGTTTCATTTCCTTTTTATCTGCTTTGTTTTAGCACAGTGAACATCATGAGCCCATTAGTTAACAAAACCTGGCTACAGTCTGCCACATTCTGATTTCCCAGTGCTCATGAGAGAAACGGAATCCTATCCACAGCAGAACCATTTTCTCTAAGCTTAGAACATATGGATGGCCTAGAATCATGTGTTGTAATTTTGTTTCATAGTTGGAAAATTTCCTCAAGGCTCCTTGCTATATTAAAACAATGGTTTGAGAAATGGTGTTTTCCTCTTTAAAAAAAGAGAGATCTAAGATCACCTCTGTTTCATTTAGCTTTGTTGTGCTTTGCTTTTCATTATTTAGCCCACATAGGACTGATCAAGGTTGCCAATGGCAATTTTCAAATAACTTTTTATTTTCTAGATTGTAATATAATTACATCATTTACCATGTCACTCTTTTTTTTTTTCTCCAAACCCTTCCATGTACCCATCTTGTTTTCGTTCAAATTTTGGCCTCTTTTTCTTTAAGTGTTACATTTTTGAAATACTGTGTGGAACACCATGTTTTCTAGTTTCTTTTCTGTTGCTGAGATAAATAACATGACCAAAAGCAACTGGGGGAAGAATGAGTTTATTTCGTCTTGTGCTTCCAGGTCCCAATTCACTATTGAAGGACATCAGGCCAACAACTCAAGCAGGAACAGCAGGAACCATGGAAGAAAGCTACTCTCTTGACTTCCTTTCTGATTCATGTGTAGTTCACTTTCTTATACTCCCCAGGACCACTTGTGTAGGAATGATTCTGCCCAAAGGATATTGGTCCATCAAATGGCAGTCAAGAAAATGCCCCAATTGTGGGTTTCTGTGTTAATTACCAGCTACTGCACACAGCAGTTTCCCTAAGGGGGTCGTGATGCACTGATTTATGGGTGTAGCAACATGTCATTCTATTGCTCTTTCTTTAAGAGGATAATAACAGCATATTTTCCCCTAGGTAGGCCTATGACCTATGCAGTCTTATTCTCTTTCTCATTTAACAGTGTTAGGTATGGGGTCCATCCCATAGAGTGGGCCTTAGATCCAATCAGAAAGTGGTTGGTTACTTTCATAACATTTGCACTGCTACGGTACCAGTATAACTTGCAGGCAGATTGTAGGGTGCAGGTCTTGTAACTGGATGACATTGATGATTACCTTTCTTCTCTACTAGCAAACATAGTACTTTCCAGTGTCATGAACATTCATATCAGTAGGGGTGAAGCTTCTAATTGTGTACCAGATTGACTTCTTTGTGTTTGATGACATAAGTACACGTCATCCTCAGATCCTCAGTAATAGATTGTGGGGAGCACCCATTATCCTTCACTTGCCACGCTCTAGGGCAGGCCTCATGCCCAGGAGTAGTTGGCAAACACCAAACAAACTCAATATTTTGTTTTGGAATTTTTGTTTTATTATTTTTTTGGGGGGGGTGGATTTTTTCAGAAAGAAAGGAAAAAGAGAGAGAGAGATCATGAAGTTGGGTGTGTAGGCAAGTAGGAAGAAATATGCAAAGAAGAGTTTAGGGAGGAGAAAACATGATCAAAATATATTATATGAAAAATTAAAAATAAAAATTAATAAAAATATATTTAAGGAAGAAAATGCCCCAAAGGCATGCCCACAGGGCAATCTGGTCTAGGCAATTTTTCAACTGATGTTCCCTTTCCCCAGGTTCCTTAGTTTGTGTCAAATTGACAATAAAAGCAACCAGTATAGTATAGCTCATTTGGAACCCCAGAGCTGAGTAAAAAGTTCCTGGTCAAGACTCTGGCATGATAACTTTGAGAGCAGTTACATATATGATTTATTCAGTGGATTGGAAGTAATGGTGACCAGAAGCAATGACAGATGCTCCTAAAAGACTAGAAAAGAAAGAGAAAAGCAGTAAGACTAAAATAGTGCTCCTAAGCCCAAAGCAAGTGGGAGCCAGAGAGCTGCATCGGTGTGAGATGCATGTGATCTGTCTCTAGTTTAGGGAATAGAGGGAAGGTCTGAATTTGAATATAGGATTTACAAAGAAGAACAGTGTTAGATTTGGATTGTATTATTGTCCTGAAATGTGTGATATTGCAGAATGTACAAAAATCCAAATACGAACACCTCACATCTAATTCAGACATAAAGGACCAATTTGGTTTATTAATAAGATTTCACATTTCACTTAATGAGTAGCCATAATCAAGTGCTTACTAGGCTTATATGAGCAGAAAAAAATTCAAGTCATTTAGAAATACGCTTGGCATGAACAGAGCTGTTGGTTATACTGTATTGTAATCCCAGCAGTCATTGGTTTCTGCCTTCACTACCCCCAATATTCCACATGCATATGGTGCAATTGTAGCACAAGCATGATTAAATTTATTTCCTACTCCACAGGGAAGTATTAATTCATTCCTCCAACCATGAGCAGAGAAACTCTCTAAGGGAGAGAAAGTTCTGGGAGAAGACAACAATGGATAGGTATCCTACTGTGAGAAAGCTATTCTCAACTACTTTTGTTCAAAGGCCTTAGGAAAATGTTTGCTAGTGTATAATGTGATTTTTTTAAAAAATGTCCTACTCAAGTTCTTCTAACCAATTGGTTCTAAGTATCAACTAATTATTTTTTATACATTCATCCATCTGCACACTGTTTTTATGATTGCTGTTTTGAGATTATGATTCTCGAAATAAAAGTCCCACATAAAGCCTGGAGTATGTGTTTAATTTAGAGGAACTTTTCTCAAGTGTTGAAAGATAATTTTGTTCCTCTAATGAAAAATAAAAAGAGAATATGCATGGTTTTGTCTCCACTGTGACTCTTAAGCACTGGCAGAAATTCATGGCCAGCTCTGCTGTTGTATGGTTTGCTATGCTGTATCTTCTCTGGACTGTAAAAATATAGAGTAGTTTCAATTATTTTGTCACTTTAATAGTACAAATAATGCTTTAAAGTAAAAATCCAACAGCAAAAACAATTAGTACAATATTTCTCTCTCACAGTCATGTTCTTGTTTAATAATCTTTCATTATTTTTTTAAATCTTTTAATACAGAATCTTACTCTGTAGTCCAGACTGACCTCTATTTTCACTCCCTACCTCAACTCCATGAAAAATGGGATTACAGGAGTTTGCACGCATACCAGTTCAACTTCTTCTTTTTTTTTTTTTTTTTTGGTTTTTTGAGACAGGGTTTCTCTGTAGCTTTGGTGCCTGTCCTGGAACTAGCTCTTGTAGACCAGGCTGGCCTCGAACTCCCAGAGATCCGCCTGCCTCTGCCTCCCAAGTGCTGGGATTAAAGGCGTGCGCCACCACTGCCCGGCCCAGTTCAACTTCTTTAAATAAAATGATTCAAGGTGGGTTATCCAGTTATCTTAAAAAACAAACAAGCAAACAAAAACAACGGTCTCCCCTGAAAAAGATTTGTTCTTACATCTGACTCTCACTAAGAATTCAGTCACCAATACATGTAAATCTCATCTTACAAGGTTATTTTTTCTTTTAATCTACATCCCCTGTGTGCACGCACACATGTGTGTGTGTATGTATGTGTATCCACATGTAATGTGTGGGTGCTAATGCCTGTATTTGTGTGGAGACCAGAACATGTTGGATCCCTCAGGCTAGAGTTAAAGACACTTGTGGGATGCCCAGGTTGCTACTTAGGTTTTAGGACCTGAACTCCTGTCCTCATGACTGATCAGTAAACACTCTTATCCACTGGGCAATTTCTTTGACTTTGATCAACAAAAGTTTTGATTGTGAAATAGCTTTGTGAAAGATCTTTGTATAGCAATACTTTCATTATTTTTGTTATTACTGTTCATAATGCTAATCTAATGTTTAGTATGATATAAAGGAGAAAATGTATTTGGTCAGGAAGGTGGCTGATGTTTTCTAATAATTGAATTAACTTTTAAAATATTTATTGTTATGGAGTAATCTTTTTGTACACTGTGAAGATGTGTCTTTGCCAAGGCACCTTCTGGTTGGTTTAATAAAAAACCTTACTGGCCAATAGCTAGGCAGGAAGAGGTTTAGCAGGAGATCCAAACTGAGAGGGCACTGAAAAGAGGAAGGGTGGAGTCATGAGGAGTCTCCAGGAGAGAAGCAACTTAAACATGCCATGCCGAAAAAAAGGTACTGTTATGTGGCAGAGTGCAGATAAGAAATATGGGTTAATTTAAGTTGTAAGAATTAGTAACGAGCTTAAACTATCAGCCAAGCATTTATAATTAATAATAAGTCTCTGTGTGGTTATTTAGGAGCTTTCTGGTGGGACAGAAAACTTCACTTACAATTTATTTTATTTTTGTTTTATATGTATGTGTACCATGTGTGCCTAGTCTCTGCAGAGGATAGTGGGAGATGCTGAACACCTGGAACTATTGTTACAGGCAGTTGTGAGATACCATATAAGTGCTAGATACCAAACTGGGTCCTCTGGAAGAACAGAGTTCTCTTAATTGTCAAGTCATTTCTCCAGTCTCTACTTTAAAAAATATGTATGTATGTATATATGTATGTATGTATTTTAGACAGGTTCTCTCTATGTATCCTTGGCTGTCCTGGGTCTTGCTATGTAGATCAGACTGCCTTTGAACTCACAAAGATCCACTTTCCTCTACCTCCCAAGTGCCACGATAGTGAGTTCTTTACAATTCTAGTTGGTGGTGTGAACCTGAGAGCAGGGTCTAAAAATGAGGCTGACTAAAGTCTCATACACTATTTGACTTTATTCAGAGCATCAGGCAATGAATACCATGAAGGTTCAGAAGAGTCACTTGGGTAAAGTGTCCAATTGCAAGGGCAAGCTACAAGTGGCAAAGACATTTTTTCCCATAGAGGCATATAAATAAATAACAACAGCCAGTTGCTATGAGTAATCTAAAGTACAATCCATTCCTGTCTGCTGAGAGGGGCATGAAACACATTCCAAGAACATCGCATGTTATGGAGAAGAGGTTACAGATTCTTGTTACTTGGAGTTTTTCTCACAAGCTCTTAGAAATCTCACACAGCTTCATTCAAGGACCATGTTCTGACAGTGAGTAAATGATATTTTTTTTTCAAATTAATCACTGGTGTTTATGTTATTGATCTTTTAGACCCTGCTATTGGCAAATTTATGATGGGATGACTTGGGGCACATTGTTATGCATTTTTAAAACTGATCCTTCTTTGGGAGCTTCGGATGTGGTAATGTCATTATTTTCAGAGACATTTTCCTATATTATCACTTAGATAATTTTTACTTCCCCCTTTCCTATAAATTTGATTATTTGAGTGTTAGACTCATTCAATTGCCCATCTTTGCTTCTTATATTTTCATCTGTTCATTTTCATGCTTTACTTTTGGGAAGGTTTTCTTGTTTTAATCTTTCTCTCTTTTTGCAATTTGATTATCAGAGTTTCAGTTCCCATCAGTTTCCCTGGTACTTTGTTCATGTATATGGCTATTCATTATTCTCTTATCTCTTTGAAAGTATTAGTTATAGTTTTGTTTTGAATTTTCTTCTGTTATTGGATCATGTCTTTTTTTCCCTCTGAATTCCACTTCCTAGTTTGCTTGTTTTGGCTTCTGTCATCTTGAAGACTTCCTTTAAATGTCTCATAATTCCTGAAAGAATATTTCATAGTTAAGAAAGAAACTCTTATGTGAATTGTAAGTAAGGGATGTGAAGGCAGAGTTTGTCATCTAGGGGACTTTACTGTGGAGTGACTAGCCATAAGTAACTTTTTGTTAGAGGAAATCCAAAAGCTACTAAATTGATGGTTTTCTTCTGCTAACTGTCACTTATTCAAGAAAAAATGTGATCTGCTATTCTGCCTGTAAAAATCTGGGTAGACTGGCGTGGGATCTGTCCTTCTGTATCTAGAATTTCAACAGATTCCTGTATTTTCTGTTATTTTGTTATACTACCTTTATACTACCTTTTGCTAAAGTTGATGTGCCAAAGGGGCCCTGAGTGGAGTCTGATTAAGAATTGTCAGAGGATACATCTCTTGTGTCCTAAGGACAATGGTGTCAAACAAAAGTTATTATGCTAGCTATATGATATCAAGGAATCATGGGAGTCTACTGCTTCTTATGCCAATTTTGAATTTCTCTTTTCCCATATCTTAATCTAACTTCTGTGGCTACTGAGTTGTAACACGAATTCTAATTGTTTGTGATAAAAACCTGGAGTCAAATATCAAGGGGTGAAAGCTCAGAGAAAGATCAGAGAAGCAGAGCAGCCAGTCACTAGGGAGACCATTCACCTCTACTGATGCTTACTCAGACCAAAGGGGTGATCCTCTCCTCAGACTACATCCCTCTCCACCAAACCTCAGACCTTACTGAGCTCCTGTCTTCTCCTGTCTTCTATTCCTCTCTCCATCCAGCCCTATCACTCCTGTCTCCACCTCCCTAGCACTGGGATTAAAGGTGTGTGCCACTGTTCCCTGGTCTCTAGTGGCTTCGCTCTACACTCTGATCTTCAGGCAAGCTTTATTTGTTAAAACATAAACAAAATATCACTACACTAAGTTTCAAGCTTTTTAAAGACTTACTGGAAGCTAACTGGCTTATTCTTAAACTGGTATCTCTTTTTGTGGGTATTTTTTTTAAAATAACTTCTTTAATTTTCTTAAATCGTTGCCTTTCCTTTCTATTATTCTCATCTTCAAAATCCTTGTGCACTGATGTCTTCTTTCATAGTGTTTTGGACTTTGTGGACTTATATTCCATCTTTACAATTATATAAGGATCATTGCTTCTGTTATAGTAATTCATTTAATATGGCTTAAATTACAATTTGAATGTAACATTTTCAGTGATAATGAATCACATAATGCCAATCTAACATTTTAAGACAAAAAACAAACTGCTCATATTGAACTGAATATAGCATTTATATTTATCCCCCAGGCTTCTAAAATCTTGACTTCTAAATATATGTTTTAAAAGTCAATATGTAATGAGTTTAATCATGTCATCATTTGTGTGTGTGTGTGCATGCGTGCGTGTCTGCATGTGAATTCTGTGTTGTCATTTATTCCTCTCCTTCTCATGCCCCCTCTCCCCTTCTGGTGGTTCTTTCTCTTCCCAGTTAGGCCACCATTCTCCCTTCCTATTACATGCATGCCAGCATGCTTTCTATTTATTGCCTTCCTTAAGTTATCGTCCACATCTCTCATAGACCTATTTATAGTTCCATGATTTATAAACACAATTATATAATATCTACATACACACATATAAATATATAAAAATATAAATCTGTGTTCATCATATGGAAGAAAAATGCAGTTCTTGTCTTTGTGAATCTGGCTTATTTCATTTATCCTAATGATTTCCTGTTCCACCCATCCATTTTTCTGTAAATACCTTAGTTTTATTTTTCCTTGTGGCTGAAAAATTCAATTGTGTATATGTACCACATTTTATTTTATTAGTCTTTAAACTTTTCATAGTTTTTTATGACTATAAAGTAAACATTGTGAATAATGTATACAGAGGCCACATAGCAGTGAGAAATAGAAGCTAGGTTATATCTTGTGTTGCCAACAAAATTTGACAGACTAATTCACGTGGTGCTAATTTTACATGCATGCAAACTGCAAGAGTTATAGAATAATGAAAACTTTTCTCAAAATTCTTGAAAGCCATTAGAGCTAGGCAGTGTGTGGCTGGGTTTAAGGCCATCATATAGAACTGGAAAGGTGATGCCTAAATTCCAGTAGAGACCACAGGTTGTGGAAGAAACCAGAAGACTGAATATATGCTAAAAATAGATGAAAGAATAAAATGGAACTGGTTCACAAAAGAAGCATGTAAGTACTGGGGTACAAACTGATGGTGTTTGGAGCAGGTGGTATTAGGGAAAGTATAGTGACAATCCAGCATCTTGTATTAACAACTAGTGCATTTCTATGATCAGCCAATTGAAGAGCAATTCTTCTGAATAGACTATAGTGCTCATCTACTGAGAGAGGGAAGGAATGTATCAGGAACCCATCTAAGATGAAGACTGCAGCAGGGCCACCTTTCCAGGTTGCCAGAGGATCTTGAAAATGGTTTTTTTTCTGATGAAAGAACCTCACACGTATCTTTTTTTAAAAAAAAAAAAAACAGAAAGGACCATTTATATTTAGCAATATAAACTATGAAGTAAATAATCAGTACATTTTTGATCCCTTGTCTTGTCTCAGCTTCATGGTAGGGGGAGATACATAATGGTAAGACCTTGTTGTCACATTTTGTTCATATTCCAGGGGTTGAGGAAGCAGGAAGCTCAAGATCATATAGACTTGTCATAACTCCAAAGTTGCACTCCACTGGACCTAGTCTGTCACCTGGGCTCCATATCCAAAAAGTTCTTCAGCTTCCCCAAATTGTACTACCTGGAGAACAATCACATGAGCTTTTGAGGAACAATTTATTTTCAAAACAACATAACTGATCCCATCAGGGAGTAGTATTAAAGAACATAATCTTTGTTGGATGGTTTTATAGATCAGAATTTATTCATTGCATTTCTAGCTTTGTTATTTAGTAATTTATATGTTCTTGCTGAAGTTAATTAACATTCTTATGCCTTGGTTTTCTCATCTACAGCATAAGGTCAACATTTCCCCTTATGGTGTCAGAACAAATATTTAAAAATTGATATGAAGTGCTTGAAATAGGACCTAGCAAGCAGCAAGTATCTTACAATATTTTCAGTCAGAGAGAGTAACCAGGACTAGTTCTCATATTGCTTTATTACTGTTCTTGGCATTGGAATGATCCATATGAAATCTTTACACATAGTGAACACCTAATGTCACCATTATCTGGAAATCATGCTTTTGTACTTAGTTTTAAATACGTATCCTTCATATGTATGTTCTCATAGAATGATGTAAGCATCATCTTATTATTTGTAGATTTATTTATTTTGGAAATAGACTCTTCTGTTATACAGCACATCCTAACCCTCCCTCTCTCCTCCCAGCCTACCTCCACCTCTCCTCTTCCCCAGATCCTCTCCCTGTCCATCTCCCTTCAGAAAGGATCAGGGCTCCAAGAGAAAACAACAAAACATGACAAAACAAGATACAGTAAGACAAGGCAAAGGCCTCATCTGGAGGCTGAACAAGGCAACCCAACAGGAAGAATATTCTCAAGGTCAGGCAAAAAGTCTTAGACATTGTCACTTCCCCTGTTAGAAGTCCCACAAGAACAGCAAGCTAACAGCCATAATATAACATATGCAGGGGACCAGGTGAAGTTCTATGCAGGCCCTTTGCTTGCTGTTTCAGTCTCTGTGAGCCCATATACACCCTGCCTAGCTGAGTCAGTGAGCCATATTCTCCTGGTGTCCTCCATTCCATTTCAATCCTACAATCTTTCCTCGTCTTCTTTGTTGGGGTTCCCAGAACTCCTGGGGGGGGGTGACCCAATGGAGTCCTCCAATTTAGACTCTTTTCTCCAAATAATGTATGACTGTAGGTCTCTGCACCCACTCACATCTTCTGCCAGAGGAATGCTCTCTGACAACCACTGGACAAGGCATTGATCTATGAGGATAGCAGAATATCATTAAGAATTATTTCATTGATATCTTTTTGCCAGTCATGTTTGGCCTCTGGACTTCACTTTTTAGCTTTCTATTATACAATGGTAATTAAGTATATATTTTTCCAAGGGTGTTTGCAAATACAGAGTAAAGAAATATAAAGTGGCAGTAAAATCTTAATTAACAACTGAAGACAATATCAGAATTAGGGCTATATCTAAGTTTGGAGGCAAAGCAACCTATCCTATAGAGAAGTCATACTAGTAAGGATTAGTCTTGGATATGATATGGTTGTATTTGAAATTAAGACCTGTAAGCCCTGACTCCAATGCTATTCATTTCAGGTAAGAGAAGATAAAAGAGATGTACTCATTCAGGATAGCACATCTAACAGCACAATGAGGACTTGTAGTGGAGAGTGGCGGGCTGCATTCTGCCCGGTTCCCAGCCGCCTGGCTAGCTTATGCCCCGAAATTATTACACACAAATTGTATTCTTTTAAATGGTGCCTGGCCCGTTATCTGTAGCCTCTTATTGGCTAATTCTCACATCTCGATTAACCCATTTTTAATAATCTGTGTCGCCCCATGAGGTGTGGCTTACCAGGAAAGATCTTAACCTGCATCTGTGTTGAGTGGGAGAATCATGTCTGCTGCCTGACTCGGCTTCTTTCTCCCAGCATTCTGTTCAGTCTACCCCGCCTACCTAATTTTCTGTCCTATTAAAGGGCCAAGGCAGTCTCTTTATTTAACCAATGAAATCAACACAAAACAGAAGACTCTCCCACATCAAGGACTATTCTAGCTCTCTGGAATCCACTTTCTCTGCTTTATTATCTTTATCTCCATTTTACAACTATACACTATGCAGAATTGTATTTTTCCACTGCTGCAATAGTGGCAAGACCATTTGAGGGATAATCAACTACTTTCTTGTTGTATTTAAGGCTGGGACCTAGAGAGACAGCCCAGTGGTTAAGAGCAATTGTTGGTCTTGCAGAGAACATGGGTTTGGTTTCTAGCACCCACATGGTAACTTAGAACATTCTCCAATTCCAGTCCACAAGGATTCAATACCCTCTTCTGATCACATTGGGGACCAGGCACACACATGATGCTCATACATACATGTAGACAAACCAATTATACACATACAAATCAAAAATAAGATACATTTTCAAAAGAGGCCTAAGTATGGCAGGACACAGGCTCTAGGGAGGAAATATTGTACTGATTTTGTTTAAATGGACACATAGTCAAATTGCTTTCTAAGTATTTATGTTTATACCCATAGTCTAATGCTACACTCAGCCTTGGTCAGAGAAGCTTTTATTTGTAGTGGGCAACACTTTATGCAGAGACTCATACATAACTGGTCAAAGTGCTGAAAATAAGTGACTTGAATGCCCAGCTCTAAACATCACATCTATATCTTCCCATCTAAGGCGCAGGGAGCATTGTGGGAGCAAGAGTGGGAAGATTTTTAAGAGCCAGGTAATGAGAAAAATGCCGTGAAATGACACCTTCAGGATAAAACATGGCTCTGACAATCATGAATACATCAGCTCTGGCGACGTGCGCAAGACTCACACAAACAGAACAAAAAGATATAAAAGAGGAGAGAACCTAGCTGTAATTATAAGCAGGAGTAGGAGGTGAATAACAGAAAGTTAGGGTCAAATATGATAATAATACATTGTATACATGTATGAAATCCTCAAAAACTAAAACAGTTGTAATATTGCCTTCTAACACTTGAAGAAGAAGGCATTTCATTTCTTATTTGTTTCAGAAACAGAAAGAAATGTGGTTTTGGAGGAATCGGAGACTATAGACAAGCAGTGTTCGATTATGAACACTAAATTTGATCTTTTAACATTTGTGCCATCTGCAAACCAACACTGAGCAACTGAAACTATGAACATTAGAAAATTCAAGTAAGTATGCTTTTCTGTTCCATCCTTTCTTTTTAGTGCTAGTTAGTGCATGTCTTTGAATTCATCCAAAGTGCTTAATTTTTCTTCGTCTTTTCATTACCTTCAAGGCTGTCCTATTTGTCTGTATCTAGGATGGATTGCCAAAAATTGCCAGGGACTTTTTTCTTAACTAATTAAAAGAGACATAAATGAAAGAGGCCTGCCAGTGTGTAGGCCTTTGTGTGAATTTCCTTGAATGCAAACTCGGGAGTGGAGTTTCTGTGCAGCAGCCGGTCTCCCCATTTTGATTTTGCTGAGGCAGGTAGTTGACCTCTTTGAGGAAGTCTGGCTTTTCTCTGTCTTGGGAAATTTCTGATAACATCAAGCCCAGAAGGAGGTGAATAAAATGGAAAAAGAAAATTTCATAAGAGCCATGCCAAGATTCAGATTTCCAACCCCACCCAATTCTTCCCCAGCTCTCCTTTCAGCTGCTACTTGCTTCCCAGGAAACAGAAAACAATAGGCTACTGATTGAACTTAGGTCTAAACTTCAAGCAATTAAAGGTGGAGGAAGTAAAGCACAGTTACAGTTAGAATCCAAGTCCATATGTTTCCATTAGGAGCTATAGTCTGTGTACTTCCTCCTTTAAAGGTGGCTCTCAATTCTGGAGTCAAACTTGGAAGCCAGTTCATCTTGGTAATTATTCTACTGTTCAAAGTTTCTAGGTGGTCTTTTGGGAGTTAATCTCTTTCAAGAAAGTGCAAAGGTCTTACAGTGAAAAGAAGGAAAGGCACGCTAATCCTAACTGGACTGGATTCATACCATGAGAGCTGAAAAACCCAGAGATCTTGGGATTAATGGGGAGTCATTGAGCATCTGGATTTATGGTAGGGAACATAACAAAAAATTTATTCTCTCTGTTCCTTTCCAGAGGAAAAATAAGCGAACTATACTTGTCTGTGTACCACGGTGAGATTTCCAGAACAGGTACAGTTTTTCACGTGTGATTTTTAATTGTTTTATAATTTCATTCACATACACAATGTGTTTTAATCAAATCCACTTCCTACTCTGTCTCTCCCAATTCATTCATTATCCTACACACCACTTTCCACTTCTAACCTCTTACTTTTTCTTTTGATCCACTGAGTCCTCTTAGTGCTACCCATATGTGCATGTGGGTGTAGGACAACTGAAAAGAGAATGGTTAGCCTCTCATGGGCTACATAGTAACTGCTGCTTGTGCGTGGTCTTCATTATTCAATAGCCCTTTTCCTATCTTTCTCTCTAGAACTCATTCCTTTAGTCATCACGTTTGTATTAATCCTCCACTAATTTACAGGCACATTACTAATAACACTACTGATAGGAAACTATGGCAATGCTCTATTTGTTTATTGTTGTTCACCCCCAAATGCATACCTTTTTATATAGCATACACTTTATCAGTTCAGCTGAAGCTCAGCTGAGTGATTCCCTTGATCGCATAAGATCACCCAACAGTATTGAGCTGGTTGATTGTCTAGTCTAAAGGACTTGTCATAAAGTCACTCACAACTCTGGTATTCTAAACCAGAACAACTGCTTTGTGGCCTCACTAGCATGGCAACCCCAGGGTTGTTGAACTTCTTGCTTTTATTTTCTTTTTAATTGACAAGTAATAGTTGTACATATTTATGGGGGACAGTGTGACACTCTAATACAAATTTACAATGTGTAATTGTCAGAACAGAGTAATTTGCATATAAATTATTTCTTTGTGTTGGGCACATTCAAATTCTGGTTGCTCTTATGTGAAATGATATGTAAAGTGATGTGATATGTTGATGAATAATTACTTAGAGTACTTCAGTAAAAGTTAGCGATTGGTATTGCTGGTCTATACACTGAAACTGCTCTATCTTCTTTCTTTTACTAATTTCTGCTAAGGCTTGCGATTAGTTTGACAAGTTCTTGCTCACTAGAAACTCTTCTGGACCACATTTGTCTCAGTTGCATTTAGATGCCTTCCCTGAGACACCCCTGCTCCTCTTCCCTCTCTGACCTTTAGCATTTCTATGGATATTTTATTTCGATCCTTAATTTATTTATTTTCTTCACATATTATTGTAATCTTGATTTCTGTGATTTTCAATTTGCCCTCTACAAAAGAAAAAAATGCCATTCTCATGATGCTAAGTGACTTTAAAGAACCTCTTAATATAGTTACTGATTCACAATATGCAGAAAGAGTTATCTTGCATATTGAAACTGCTGAATTTATACCAGATGATACAGAATTGACTTCATTGTTTATCCAGATGCAAGACATAATCAGGAATAGGCTTTGTCCTATGTATGTAACACACATCCAATCCCATATGGGTCTGCCAGGTCCTCTAGCACAAGGTAATACAGAAATTGATCAATTATTGATTGGAAGCATGTTGTAGGCCTTAGAATTTCATAAAAATATCACGTCAATAGCAAAGGTTTAAAGAAAGAGTTTTCTATTATATGGCAACAAGCTAAGGAGATTATAAAGAGATGCCCTACTTACTCTTTCTATAATCAAACACCATTGCCTGCAGCGAGTAACCCAAATGGTACTCAAAGCAATGAAATCTGGCAGATGAATGTGTTCCACTTTACAGAATTTGGTAAATTAAAATATGTACACCACACCATAGACACATATCCAGGTTTTCAATGGGCAACTGCCTTGAACTCAGAAAAGGCTGATTTGGTAATCGCACATTTATTGAAAGTTATGGTTATAGTGGGTATACCTACACAAATAAAGACAGACAATGGTCCGGTTTTTTGCTTATTATAATATAAAGCACATTACAGGTATACCAAATAATCCTACAGGTCAGGCAGTTATAGAAAGGTCAAATCGTACTATAAAGGATATGCTGAACAAACAGAAGGAGATGGAAAATACCCCCAGAAATAGATTGAATAATGCTTTATTAACCTTGAATTTTCTTAATGCTAATGAGAAAGGAACAACAGCAGCAGAGAGGCATTGGATTATAGAAAAAACTTCTGAATTGAATCAACAACTATATTTCAAGGATGTGTTGACCTCACCATGAAGACCAGGAGATGTACTATGTTGGGGAAGGGGTTTTGTTCTTGTTTCCACAGGAGAAGAGAAATTATGGATACCATCAAAATTAATAAAGATTTGCTTTGTAAAGGAGAAATCTACTGAAACAGAAATGACGGCTCGCCGGGCGGTGGTGGCGCACGCCTTTAATCCCAGCACTCGGGAGGCAGAGGCAGGCGGATCTCTGGGAGTTCGAGACCAGCCTGGTCTACAGAGCTAGTTCCAGGACAGGCTCCAAAGCCACAGAGAAACCCTGTCTCGAAAAACCAAAAAAAAAAAAAAAAAAAAAAAAGAAATGACGGCTCATCCACAACGGTGACAACCATACAGGTGGTAAGGAATGCCATATAGGGTTGGGGCAGGATTCTGCTCTTATCTTTGCAGGAAAATACACATCATCAAAAATTCAAGAGACTCTGGATGTTTGAATGCTGACAGAAGAAAAAATAACTATCCACTAAGGAGCATCTAGAAAACAGAATATGGTTTATGAATCCAGATGTGGGTTACAATTACATTTACATACACACACACACGCATATTAATATATTCAGGCTGGTTTTGGAGTTGGACAATGGCTCTGTACTTCTCTAAATCCAAGCGTGTTGTTAAAAGGAACATTCAGAGTTTCTGTCTTATATTGGGAACCATCTGATATGGGACAGAAGAAAGACTTTAGAAAAATTTTTATTTTCTCCTTGCCTTTTTTTGTCTATAACATATTCTTCATTGAATATATGTATATATGAATGATGTTTAAGTTTTTTGTGTTGAACAATAGATTTTCCTACAGATCATTTTCCTGCAGTAATCTTCGAAGTTTCCAGGAAGAAGATGGAGCCCCACAGCAACAACTCTGTCTAATTGAGATGACATTGTGATGCAGACAGTGCTACTATTAAGACTGCTTCTTTTGGTGGGGGGGAGGTACCAGCTGCTGAAATGGTGCACCCTCTCATGACATTCTGGTCAGAACTACAAATAAGAACTTTTAAAAAAAAAACACTATCTATCAACTGCTTGGAAATTGTAACTGTACTAGACAGTAATTTTGAAACTTAACCATCAATTTAATTGTGCAGGATCCCTATGACAGTGGTAAGCAATTCTAGAGAACAACACCCCCATCCCAAAAAAGTTTGTCCATAGGGTTAGGAACACTGTTTAGGGGTTGTTGAATATTACTTGTATTAGGTAGAGGGTTGGGGTGAAAACTATGTTTGTTAAAAAAAGGGGGGAATAGTAATAGTGGGTAGTAGAGTGAATACTTGTGAGCTATTATTCATGGATAATTTACATTGATATAATTTTTGTATATTGATATAAGTTCAAATTATATTTGCTACTTTTGTTTACATTATTTGTACACCTACACAAAATTATTTTGTCAGATTGTATATATGTATGTTATTATCTCTGTTTAGGATATTTTGTATATTGATACAACTTTTAAGATATATTTTCATATTGCATTATATATTACTCCTACCTCTGATCAAGATATTTATATATTGTTTACATTTTGAGGTCATTGTCCTTATATGTTGCACATTTGTTTACAGGTTATTTAATATTCTGACATGAAGTTTTAGTCTTTAAGTTATACAGGTATTAATTATTATAGGTCAATAGTTGTTCTTGCTGGATGTATATATAGTCAGATCAATTAGGTTCTTTAGATACATAGAGATTATATTCTGTCTAGATAGGTAATCTTCAACCACTTCAAGGATCTGTGGAACATGGCATTTAAATAATTTAAGGTTCTGTTGACTTGAGACATGACTGCTTCTGACAGCACCAATCTATTCCTGAGAGAATGTTGAGCACCAAAGACACTCCACTTGGAGCTTGTTTTCTTCTTGGCAAAACTGGCCTTTGGGCAAGGAACTGGCAATGCCTCAACCACTAACAAGTTACATGATATCCAGAAATGGATATGCAGGACTGTCAAATCTTGCCAGGACAGGATAATACGATTTTGAAAAGTTTCCTGCCTCTGAAAATGATCTGTCAATTATGATAGGCCATAGCCAAAGTTGGTTGCTTCAACATTGCAAAATGAGACTTTGGGTGATTGCTCAGGTAGCTAATTGTTTCTGTCATATATTGCTCACTTTGAAAGCTACTTGATTGTACTTCCTACCTGTTCAAGTAATATTATCTCCCTTCTCAGGCCTTCGATGGGGTTTCAGATTAGATAGTCATAGTTACCATCCTATTATGATCTAGCCAAGCAATTTCCAATACAAGACTTAGACTCCTTAGGATAGAATGTTTATTAAAACATTTAGCATATATTCCTTGCTTAATATTGTTTATGCTGATTATAATTCTAATCTTCTACTTAATATCTGTTCCTAGTGTATATTGTTTTGTATTGGGTTTAGAACTGTCTTACTTAAACAAAATGGGGAGGTGCTGCAGGAACTCCTTCTGCTCCTTCAGCCAATTGCCTTTAAGAATACATTGCTATTGCACGTAATGGCTTTGCGGGAGCCCAGATAGTTTGGATGCTCACCTTAATAGACCTGGATGGAGGCGGGTGGTCCTTGGACCTCCCACAGGGCAGAGAAACCTGCTTGCTCTTTGGGCTGAGGAGGAAGGAAGACTTGATTGGGGGAGGGGAAGGGATTGGGAGGTGGTGGCGGGGAAGAGGCAGAAATCTTTAATAGTTAAATAAATTAATTAATAAAAAAAAGAATACATTGCTAATCTGACAGAAATATTTGTACTTTTCTGAGATACAAGGACTAGGATGATTCAAACCAATACAGTTGCTTCCATCCTGGTAGTAAAGGTAGATACTGAATCATAAATTCACAAATTATTCAGAAGAAAAGCTTTACTCTGAGTCATATAGGTAGTATTTTATCTTTGTTGCCATTATGAGGTTATACATAAAATAGTATCTTGAAAAATGTTTAAATATAAGAGTTAATAATGGCAGTGCATTTGTTGAAAATGTACATAGTTTTGTCTGAAAAATGTAATTTTCTTTTTTTGTTAAAATCTCTCTCAGATTCTACCAGGCCAGAACATAAGGCTTTCTATTAGAAATAGTGAAGTATGGTTAGGGAGATGACTCAGCAGTTAGAGCGTATTGGATTCTTCTCATGAGGACTCTGGTTTTGTTTCTAGCACTCACATGTTTAACTCCAATTCCAGGGAATATGATGCCTTCTGGCCTACATGGACAACAGGAACCTGTGTATCACACAGATACATATGCAGGCAAAGCATCCATATCTAGTATGAGATTGATCATTCGTTTAAAGCCACACAGACTTGAAACAACCACACAGACACTGTATTAATTAAATCACTGCTTGACCCATTAGCTCTACCTTCTTATTGGCTAACTTTTACATCTTAATCCGACCCATTACTAATAATCTATGTATTGGCATGTGATTGTGGCTTACCAGCAAGTTTCCATCTGGCATCTGTCTCTAGAGGGGCTACATGGCTTCTTACTGACTCTGCCTTCTTTCTCCCAGCATTCCATTTAGTTTTCCCCACCTACCTAAGTTCTGCCTTGTGTAGGCCTGAGACAGTTTCTTTATTAACCAATGGTATTCACAGCATACAGAGGGGAATCCCACATCATCTCCTCTTTTCTGTCTAAATAAAAAGAAAGGTTTTAACTTTAACATAGTAAAATTACATATAATGAAACATGTATCAAGCAAGAATTTCAGTTATATTATTTATATCTACTTTATCTTTTATTATAATTAAGGAAATCTATAACTACATATTTTTCAACTCCTTCAAAGACTCCAGGATATAATATTACCCAAGTAAAAAGGAAGTGCATTGTAAGCAACTTCCAAAGCTCTAGAATTGACAGAGACAACTTGCTGCCTGGACAGTTACCAAAAGTTCTTCTGTGCCATTGAGGCATTCAATCTTCAGCCCACAGGCCCATAGTATTCATTCAGTAGACGTTTCCATAAAGCAGGACATTTCCAAGACAGTTTTGCCTATATTGGCAGTTTGTCAGTCACACTCTTCTGTGTCCTGCAGAATGTCTAGCAGATTCTTAAATGAAGCAGGAACTCCAAAGGATCGTCTCACCTTTAGGCAAGTTCAGCAGTCATTTTCTGTGTGTCCTGCATGTTCAGTTCATGCAGTATGACATCAAGCAGTACAGGCAAGAGCAGTTTCTTGCCCAAATGGCTAACAAACTCCATAAGGAGCCTCTTCGGTGCCCTATCATCTTAAAGTAATTGGTGCTGCCAAGAACAGATGTGTCTCACTGTAATGAAAAGTCTTAAGCTCTTAAAACATTTTAAATGCCATATTCTTGAGGTCTTTAAAATATTTGAAGACTACCTATCTAACTGAAATATATCTCTATATATCTAGAAAACCTAACTAGCATGCCTACAAGCTTGACTATTATAGATGATTATCTATTAACCCAAATTTCTTAATTATACATTACATTTTAAAATGAACTACACAATTACAATACCTTAACCAAGAGTGGAAATATACATATAACAAGATTAACATAAAATTTTTATCAACATACAAATGCAAAGTATTCATATCTATGCATCTATACACATGTTTTAAAAAAGAAAAGAGAGAGTAAAGAGACAAATCATGGTTGGACATAGTCAGTTCATGCCCTTTGCTTCCAGACAGATTGTACTCACCTTTGCTCATCTCTAGACCAGTTTAATGTCTGGGAGCTATAAAATGTTGCCTCTTCTTACTTGTTAATTTGATTTCAGCTTTCACAACCCTGTTGATAGATGTACAACAATTTCTTGCTGTCTATTATATTTAATCCTTTGGAATAATTTCTGGCTACACTTGATTGTGGTGGCTATGCAGACACATCTTGTCTGCCATCATGTTCTTTATTATTATTATTATTTATTTATTTATTTTTATTCTTTTTTAATTAAAATTTCCACCTGCTCCCCGTTTCCAATTTCCCTCCCCCTCCTCTCACATATTGCTCCCTCCCCCCACTCCCCTCCCCCTATTCCCACTCCTCTTCTCCTCCCCCCACTCCATTCCCCCTCCCTCTCCATACTGAAGAGCAGTCCAAATTCCCTGCCCTGCGGGAAGACCAAGGTCCTCCCACTTCTATCTAGGTCCAGGAAGGTGAGCATCCAAACAGGCTAAGCTCCCACAAAGCCAGTTCATGTATTAGGATCGAAACCTAGTGCCATTGTCCTTGGCTTCTCATCAGCCTTCATTGTCCGCCATGTTCAGAGAGTCCAGTTTCAACCCATGCTTATTCAGTCCTAGTCCAGCTGGCCTTGGTGGGCTCCCAATAGATCAGTTCCACTGTCACAGTGGGTGGGTGCACCCCTCGTGGTCTTGACTTCCCTGCTCATGTTCTCCCTCCTTCTGCTCCTCATTTGGACCTTAAGAGCTCAGACCGTTGCTCCAAATTGGGTCTCTGTCTCTATCTCGATCCATCGCCAGATGAAGGTTCTAACCTCCTTAGCGATAAGGGAAATGCAAATTAAAACAACTTTGAGATAACATCTTACACCTGTCAGAATGGCTAAAATCAAAAACACCAATGATAGCCTTTGCTGGAGAGGTTGTGGAGTAAGGGGCACACTCATCCATTGCTGGTGGGAATGCAAACTTGTGCAACCACTTTGGAAATCAGTGTGGCGATTTCTCAGGAAATTTGGGATCAACCTACCCCAAGACCCAGTAATACCACTCTTGGGAATATACCCAAGAGATGCCCTATCATATGACAAAAGTATCTGTTCAACTATGTTCATAGCAGCATTGTTTGTAATTGCCATCATGTTCTGATGAATCTAGTTGGGAGCATATCTTATTAGTATAGTCTCCTTATAATACTGGATTTTTCTGGATATGATTTCTACATTTTAGGCTCTTAGATCAACAACATTAAAAATAATCTTTGGAATCATAAATTATTGACTTTTAATGGATTCCTCTACTTCCTAGCTTTATAACTTGGACTCTAATTTTCTCATCTGTGAAAATGTAGATAACAATCATGACCTTGTTGGGTCATTTAAAGCAGAGCACCTACAAAGTATTTGTTGAAAAAATAGTTCTCTCCAATGTCTTATTGCAGTGTGCTAACTTTTGAATTGTAGCAGAAATTATTTTACTGAGATCTATAAGCACATATTGTACATTAAGCACAATCCCCTCTTATAGTTCCCTACCCTCATTTTTTCACACATTCCTATTGTTCCAATTTATTTCCCTAGATAAGTTTTTAAGGCAGAAGTTATTCTCTTCCACATAGTAAATGGTTTACAACATTTTCCCAGGTGGAAATAATTTGTTTGCAAAACTAATTGTGATTACACTTTTACCAGAGTTTCTTAATTCTGGTCACATGACTACTGCATTCACTCACCTAGAGAATCCAGACCCCGTGGCCTTTGGTACACTGGGTTCTATAGTTTCAATCATTCTTCTTGTAGGGTTCTTGAAGATAAATATATCTTAGACTCTTTCCACAACTGCAGATCTTCTTTCAAGAGTAACTGAATTATTTACTTAGATTACACTTGGGGGAAAAATATTATCCCATTAACATACTCCTGGTATATCAAGAATATTCTTCTAGGCTATGTACATGAATGGGGTATAATTGCCTGCTTCCTGGCTTACACTTAGCTTTTAGGATGCTACCTGGAACTAAAGTACACAATAAACAATTGAGGCTACAGGGACATGATGTGGGATTTCCCTAAGTATGCTGTGATTACAATTGATAATAAAGGAACTGCTTTGGGCCTACAGCAGAGCTATAGGGGAACAGAGCTAGGCAGGGAAAACTAAGCTGAATGGCTCAGAGAAGGAAGGTGGAGCTAGAGAGAAGCCATGGAACAGCTGCTGGAGACAGATGTGCTGAAACTTTGCTGGTAAACCACGACCTCCTGATGATGCACAGATTAATGGAGATGGGTTAAACTAAGATGCAAGAGTTAGCAAATAAGAAGCTAGCTCTAATGGGCCAAGATTTAAATAATATGGTTTCTGTGTGATTATTTCAGGGCTGAGTATTCAGGAACCAACAAGCAGCCTTTCTTACAACAGTGACACACCTTATGAATAAAAGGTCATTTTCTTTCTTCAGACAAGGATAAGCAAACACCTCTTTCAAAGATTCTATCTCCTTGGAGAATTAACAAGTTTACTTATTTAAAATGTGAGTTTTAAATAAAATAGTTTGAGGGCCAGGGAAATAGTTCAATGTAAGAGTACATCTCCAATATGCATAAGGCCCTAAATTTGATCCCTAGTGTCATAAGAGAAAAGAATACTCAGTATCTGCACAGAATATCTCTCTTTAGTGTCCAAAGGACTTTGTTATCTGTTAAGAGAACAGTAGATAAATGTGCCCTCTTGTGCCTACAGAGACTGATGCTGATGGGTGGACTAAAGTCCTCAGGGAGAGTCTTCTTTTGTTAGTGCTTACTGAACTGTCATGCCCTCTGACCTGTTCAGCCCTCATAAAAATGATTTGGAAAAAATTGTGATGAATTATAATAAGATTCACAGATACCAGGAAATTGGGAGTAAATCACAGACTCTTGGCCTCTCAGGTTGCGATGTGAGACCAAGTACAAGAAGATGAAATTTAATAAAGAAAATAATGGTAGCCTTTACATCTCAATGAGCCATGTAAGGATGTACTTATTTAATAACATTGGGTGGGTAAAAGTCTTCAGGGTTTCAATTAATGAGAAAACTAATAGTGTTCACCAGGATGATATTGCTTTCCCAAAGGACTAATTTGTCCTCAAACCACCTTATGGAAGTCTAGTACCTGCAATACAAGGAACTAACTTGAGTCAGATCCTATTCAAAAAATGATCTAGATATTGAAGCCTTTGTAGCTCAGTCATATAAGGCCAGCGTGACTGGGACTGAAAAAGCATGGGATAAAACCGGACTCTCTGAACATGCCGGACAATGAGGGCTGATGAGAAGCCAAAGATCAGGTGTTTGAATACGTGTGGATTGATATCCAGGTCTTGAAACACATCTTTTCATAGTTAAACAAATGCAACACATCTTTGCAAGGTTAAAAAATATTCCACAACAGGACTGCTTGCTAACTTTCTGTCTGGTTAGGTATTCTCAACTATACTTATATACCTCAAAGCTTGGCTTGCTTGGGGATTAATTTACAATAATGTGCCAAAAGAACAAATATAGATACCTGTGATTTGAGCAGCACTGTTACCAGACTCAAGGTCAATGCCAGAGTCATTATCAACTTGCCTTCTTTGCTTAGGATAGCCTTGCTGGTTTTCTGCCCTTTAATATTTTCCCTAGTTGTAGTTAACAAGATATGTTCTTTTCATATGCTCTTTTGGTTGTAAAATAAGAACTACAAGATAAAACACAAGTAAAAAGTTATATTCAGTGAAATATAAGGATGCCTTTTCTAGCTGCCATGTCATCTAATGCTTTTTTCCAAAAGCAGTTTCTGTGACCACTTTCTTGTGGGTCCTTCTGAGTGCGTGTGTGTGTACATAAACATAAAGGTACATGCTTCGTGGCTCTGGTCAGCAGTTTTCTGTCACTTTGCTTATCCTCAACTCCTATAGTAGTTTATCTAGAAGTCAACCCTCTCTGTTACTTTCTCCTGGCTTTAACATTTTTAATGCTTTTTATTAATTTTATTGAGCTATGCATTTTTCTTGGCTCCCATTCCTTCCTTTCCTCTCCCCTTCAACCCTTTCCCATGGTCCCCATGCTCCAAATTTACTCAAGAAATCTTGTCTTTTTCTACTTTCCATGTAGATTAGATCTATGTATGTCTCTCTTAGGGTTCTCATTGTTGTCTAGATTCTCTGGGATTGTGAATTGTAGGCTGGTTTTCTTTGCTTTATGTCTAAAAGCCACTTATTTTTATTTATTTTTTTTATTGAAAAAAAAATTTTCCGCCTCCTCCCCGCCTCCCATTTCCCTCCCCCTCCTCCCGCCCCTCTCCCCCTCCCCCCTCTTCTCCTCCCTCTCCAGTCCCAGGAGCAGTCAGGGTTCCTGCCCTGTGGAAAGTCCAAGGTCCTCCCCCCTCCATCCAGATCTAGGAAGTTGAACATTGTTGTAATATGAGCGGCGGGGCTGCGTCCCAGGCACCCGACCGCCCGCATTGGCTAGCTTATGCCCCCAAATAATTACACGGAAACTGTATTCCTTTAGTCACTGCCTGGCCCATTAGTTCCAGCCTCTTATTGGCTAGCTCTTACATATTGATCTAACCCATTTCTAATATTCTGTGTAGCCCCACGAGCTGGCTTACCAGGGAGGATCTTAACCTGCGTCTGTCTGGAGTGGGAGAATCATGGCGACTCCTGACTCAGCTTCTTTCTCCCAGCATTCTCTCTGTTTACTCCACCCACCTAAGGGCTGGCCTATAAATGGGCCAAGGCAGTTTCTTTATTAAATGAAAGTAATTCCTCCATCATTTCCCCTTTTTTTGTTTAAACAAAAAGAAAGGCTTTAACTTTAACATAGTAAAATTACATATAACAAAATGGTTATCAAGCAAGAATTACAGTTACAATATTTATATCTATTTTATCTCTTATCATAACTAAGGAAAACTATAACTATCTATCCATTCTTCAACTCCATCAAAGACTCCAGAGGATATAATATTACCTAAGTAAACAAGAGATCCAAAACTCTAGAAATGACAGAGACATCTCACTGCCTGGACAGTCACCCAAAGTTCTTTTGTACCGTTGGGGCATCCATCTTCAGCCTTCAGGCCCATAGTATCCAGCAGACATTTTCATCAAGCAGGAAATTCCAAAGACAGTTCAGTCACTTTTTGCTGTGTCCTGCAGAATGTCTCGCAGACTCTTTCATGAGTCAGGAACCCCGAAAGACCATCTCACCTTTAGGCAAGTTCAGCAGTCCTTTTTCTACGGGTTCTCTGTGTCCAGTTTATGCAACAGTCCAGGCATGAGCAGTTTCATGCCCAAATGGCTATCAAACTCCATAAGGAGCCTCTTCGATGCCCATCTTCCTCTTGAAGTAGATTGGTGCTGCCAGGAGCAGGCGTGTCTCATTATCATGAAAAGCCCTAAGTTATTAAAACATTAAATGCCATATTCTGCAGTCTTTGAAAGATATGAAGAATGCCTATCTAGCTGAAATATATCTATGCACATCTAGAAAATCTAACTAACATGACTAAAAGCTTGACAATTATCGATGATTATCCATTAACAACCTATATACATTACATTTTTAAATGAACTATATAGTCACAATACCTTAATCAAGATTAGAAATATGCATATACATATAACAAAATTGACCTTCAAATCCATACCAATGCAAATTATTCATATCTATATCATATCCCCCTTTAAATGTAAAAGAACATTTATAAACCATATTTGGGAATATGGGCGCAGTTTTTTTCTCTCCAAACTGCTTCCTGCTGAATGGGGGGCGTCGTTAATTAGGTCTTTCATGGTGTAACCTGTGTGCCAGGGTCATCTCAGTTGGCAGTTGTGTGAAGTAATTTTTTGAGGGTGTTCACAGTAACCTTTCAGGAGGGCGTGGTCTATCATACCATATTGGGATAGAAGACATCCACAGGGTCGCATCCTCTGTGAAAACAAAAGAAGACCCTCTCCAAAGCATCATATCCTTAGACCCATATTCTGAAATCATAATACCCTTGTATCCATTCTGGTTTAGCTTGGCAGCCCATATAATGAAATGTCTCTCTGTACTTAGCTCCTTCACAGTCAAAAATTTTAAAGAAAACACAATAATACAAAGAATCCAGACTCTCTGTGAATTTTCCATTTTTACGTGGCTTATTTTTCTTTATTTCTTTTAATCTATAACTATCTGTACTCTGTCTCTTTAAAGACTTTACCCTTTTTTTTAAGACATTAACTTTATTCTTTATATATATTTTTTTCTCTCTCTCAAGCCTACGTACATTCATCCAACAGTGTCTGAATCAGTTCTATTGTGAATCTGTAAGTTTTTTACTATCCAGGAGCATTTTTTAAAATGTTAAGCAGTTCTTAAAAACTTAAGTTGTACCATGTACAGGTAATACGGTACTGCCTATGTCCTGCCCAGTCGAAACCTTAACTGCGCTGTTATTATAGTAATTATGGTAGTTCCTGCCTGAGACCACCACAGTTCAGCTTGGCGGAGTTGAGCCGCTCCTGCCTCAGAGCCATTTGGTGTCCCTGAGCCACACACAGTTCCAGGCACACAGCAGTCCACATTGCCATCAAGCAAGCCGTAGCACTTTACTCCAAAAGATCCATTCAGAGACTCTGTCTCCCGCTGGAGCCAGACAGAGATCGCAGTGGCGGCACAGCCCAGAAAGCCGGCATTTTAAAACAGCCAGTTTTTTCCTGTTGCTGAGTCAGGACAATTTCTTCGCCGCACACAACCCACAAACAGCATAAAGCTGTCTTAAATTCTCTCTGTGTCCTTTTTATGCCCTCTCAGGTTTTACGTGGAGTTCATTAGCACACTGGGCGCCACTCTGTTGTAATAAGAGCAGCGGGGCTGCTTCCCACCGCCACCCGGCTAGCTTTACCCGAAATAATTACACAGAAAACTGTATTCTTTTGAACACTGCCTGGCCCATTAGTTCCAGCCTCTTATTAGCTAGCTCTTACATATTGATCTAACCCATTTCTAATATTCTGTGTAGCCCCACGAGCTGGCTTACCAGGGAGGATCTTAACCTGCGTCTGTCTGGAGTGGGAGAATCATGGCGACTCCTGACTCAGCTTCTTTCTCCCAGCATTCTCTCTGTTTACTCCACCCACCTAAGGGCTGGCCTATAAATGGGCCAAGGCAGTTTCTTTATTAAATGAAAGTAATTCCTCCATCAGAACATCCAAACTGTCTAGGCTCCCACAAAGCCAGAACCTGAAGTAGGATCAACACCCCATGCCATTGTCCTTGGCTTCTTGTCAGCTCTCATTGTCCGCCATGTTCAGAGAGTCCGGTTTCATCCCATGCTTTTTCAGTCACAGTCCAGCTGGCCTTGGTGAGCTCCCCATAGATCGGTCCGACTGTCTCAGTGGGTGGGTGTACCCCTCGTGGCCACTTATGAGTATGTATATTTGTCTTTCTGGGTCTGGGTTACCTCCCTCAATATGATGTTTTCTAGATCCATTCATTTGCCTGCAAATTTCGAGATGTCATTATTTTTTCTGTTGTGCACTACTCTATTGTGTAAATGTAGCACATTTACCTTATCCATTCTTTGGTCGAGGGGCATTTAGGTTGTTTCCAGGTTCTGGCTATGACAAACAAAGCTGCTATGAACATAGTTGAACACATGTCCTTGTGGTACGATTGAGTATCCTTTGGGTATATACCAGAAAGTGATATTGCTGGGTCTTGAAGAAGGTTGTTTCCTAAATTTCTGAGAAATAGCAATACTGATATCCAAAGGGGCTGTGCCAATTTTCACTCCCATCAACAATGCAAGACTTTAACATTTTTTATGTCACCAATATTTTTCCATTCTATGTTTTCTAGCCCTGAAAAATTAAATAATAATTATTCATCATCATTGACTTACTGTATTCCAAGTGTAGGCCATTTGCCTTTCTCTCTACCATCTTTTTCCTTAGGATGCTGGAGCAACTAATGTTTTAAGATTCTCAGATGGCTCTGTGGTTATGAGTGTTCACTGCTCTTAAAGGGAACCTGAGTTCAGTTTCCAGCAGTCATGTCATGTGGCTCACTGCTACCGTTGTCTCCATCTCCAAGTGATCTGTCACTATTCTGGCATCTAGAGGCACCTGCATACACATGCACATATACACCTGCATATGCATGTGTGTGCACATAATATACACAAATTTTTAAATGAGTCATTAAAAGTCATAATAATAAAATATTTCTATCCTAAGCATCTAAAAATTGAAATGAGACCAAAACATTAAGACGTATTATTAAAGAAGCTAAATAGTTTAAAAATTCAGTAGTACATGTTGAAGATTAAATATCAGAGGCTGAAAATTCATTTATAGTACTTTTGCATTATTTTTTCTGGAAATAGATACACAGTTTATCTAAAGCATTTATTTCCATAGAATATATGTTGAGACATTGAGAAAATCTGTACAACATCTAAAGTTAAGAGAATGGGTTAAGAATTAAATCTATAATATTTTGGAGATAGAAGAGTCTTCAGTGATCAGACAGAGTAGGCTAAGTTTGTTTGGTTACATCTCTGTCAGCTGGTTGTATAGACATTACTTTGAGCAACCTTCATTGGTAGGGTCCTCATTCTATTTCAAGGTAGCTTGATCATCTTCAGACTGCTTTATCAGAAAACTCTCATTCTGGTTGTAGCAAAGTGTATCAACTGGTGTCTTCTATTATTTGATCTTAGATAAATGTTAACTTCCTTTGGGCCACAAAAATCAAATCTAACACATTACCACTGTTAATTATCCTTGTATACTAAAAAGCACTATTCATGTATGTAAAGCAGTTCTGAATTAATGTTATGTCTTCTCCTGTGTGGACTAATATTCCCCAATCCTTCATGTGGTCATCCAATGATGTTGCTTCTCTTCTACACATATTCTGTGAGTGCACAAAATTATTTCTATGGGGAAAATGTATAACTTTTTATTTTCTTTCTGCTGCTTATTGGCCCATAGAAATTCTTCCACTAAGTATACAATAAGGACTTCAACCTAAAAACAATGTGTACAGGAAACAAATATAAAAGTATTAGTGAGCCAGCAAAGGCCAGTCAGATAACACCATGTCAAAAACATAAGTTTGGAATCAGGATAGTGATACCATGGAAAATGGACATAAAAAACACTAGGCATAATCCTAACTATGCCATGTAGAATGAAATGTTAGGCAGTTGTGTGACTTAACTTCCTTACTACTGTGACAGAAAAATGGACATAGAAACCTAAACAAAGAAAGGTTTGCTCTGATTCAGTTTTTAAGATAACAGTTCATTATGTCAGGACAAATATGGCATAGTATAACAGTTTAAACCATATGACCCAGAAAGCAGAGAAAGAAATATAGGAAGAATTCATGGTAATATGCAGACTCTGAGAACAATCTCTCCGTGACCTGCTTCCTTCAACTGGGCCCCATCTCTTACCTTTCACTATTTCCAAATAAAGTCATAATTATATTAGCCCATAAAAGGTTTAATCCATTCATTAGGCTAGAGCCATCACAAACTGGTTCTCTTTGGAAACACCTTCACAGATGTGCTATCTTCTAGGCTTTCCTCAGTTCGGTCGGTTGACAATTAAGATAAACCACCACAGGAGCCATGGACTTCAGGGTAGGAAATGACATTCATGTTCAAATGGGCAAGCCTATCATTTACAGATATGGTTATTGATTCCTTGAAGATTCAAGTTATAAACTCAGTGTTCCACAACTACTAAATTGCAGATAAGAAAAAGAATTCACATAATTTGTTTCTCAACCCAGTGTTGGCCTGCATTTGTTTTCTTATCTTGGGATAAGTAAGACTCAGTAAATAATAGATATCATTTTCTACCTTCTCTCTAGTCACTGTCAAAAATTATGTTTCACTGTGAAATGTATTTGAAGATTTATAGAATTAGATGAGAAAGTTTTTAATATTCTTGAATTTATCTCCAGAGCAATTTTACCACATTCACCAAAAACTCTATGTCTTTTGAGTTTTAAGTTGAATGAACATCAAGGGGATATTTCCTCACTATTGTAAAGGCTTTATATATCAAACATTTTACAAACGTGTAAATAGCATGAAAATACTATGTGATAAAACACTGATCTCATATGATCATATTATTGCAAACTTAGTCTAAATAGCAACTCCAAATAGATGCCTTCACCATGATAATGTTTACAATGGCTTTTCAGGTACTGAAAACGAGAAGCTGTTGTGCTGTGTTACAATGGTCTTGTACTTTGTAAAGATTTGTCACTTGTATTTTAATAAAACGCTCTTTGGCCAGTAGCCAGGCAGGAAGTAGAGGCAGGGTGACCAGGCAGGAGAGGTGGGACAATGAGAACAGGAGAATTCTGGGAGGAGGAAAGGCTGAGTCTGCAGCTGTCACCCAGATGCAGAGGAAGCATGATTAGAACACCTCACTGATAAAGGCACAAAGTCACATGGCTAACATAGACAGGAATAATGGGCCAATTTAAGATGTAAGAATAAGAAGCATGAGCTACTAGGCCAACCAGTTTATAATTAATGTAGATCTCTGTGTATTCCTTTGGGAGTAAATGGCTGCAGGACCAGGCAAACCAGAAATCTCTGTCAAGACTGTTGCTAGGATTCCAGGCTGTCAGAGATATGGTATATCTTCTACAGGTAATAAGTAGTTAAAAATAGAATCTTGTAGTTTCAGATTTTCTATACATTCAAGGATGTGGTGGAGCTGCTTCCAACTCCCAAATTCTTGGATTGTAGGCCTGTGCACAATCATTTCTAGTTTGTTTGGTGGTGACTATTAATGCCAGGATTTTGTGCATGATGTCGTTTTTCTGTGGCTGTGATAAACACCACAACCAAAAGAAACTTAGAGGAGGAAATATTTTTATTTCAGTTTTTACTTTCAGGTTACTGTTCATCATTGAGGGAAGTTAGGGCAGGAAACTTATGGCAAGAACTGTGGAGGAATGCTGCTTGCTGGCTCTCTTTCTGGTTCATAATCAGCTAGTCCATTTCCCTAAGATTGGTGCAACCTACTATGGGCTCAGCCCTCCCACATCAATCATCCATCAAAACTATCTGTCATAGACATTATCACAGGCCAATCTCATTTCTACAATTCCTTAGCTGAAACTTCCTCTTCCAAGCTGACTCTAGGGTATGTCAATTTGAAAATAAAAATTAACCACTACATTAAAAGAAGCACCCTGTCAAATGATACCAGTCCCTCAGAGGGAACCTTTAAGTAACAAAATAAAGATGACAACAATCTCTAGATTGAAAATTTGTGTGACCCTTCAAAAGGTTACAGTAATACACATTTTATGGAAAACGGGATCTGTATCAGAGTTTAAATGTACTCCCTTAAGTGTTCTGCTGCCTTTCAAGTGATCGTTTTCCGAACTCCACTTTCTGAGACAAGCTGTTGACTCTACGTGAGGATGAAGCAAATCTTATTTTGTTTTTGTGAGTTCTACTAGAGCCATATAAGGTCTCAGCGTTGTGAACAAGTGAAAATATTTTTCCTTACGGGTAGAGTCATTTATCATGTTTGTGTCTACCAGATCAGCTTGAATTTAGCACAGTGTTTGAGCACTCCAGTTATTTTGCTATAACCAACGAACCATTTAGAAAACATGCTTCTGCTAGTGATGTGCTATAATTTCTCCAATAACTTCTCTTTTTATTTTTAAAAGAGAATCTTAGGTAGCCCAGGCTAATCTTAGGTTTGTAGTGTAGCCAAAGCTTGCTTTGAACTATTGACTGTTCTGCTTCCACTTTGCAAGTGCTGGGCTTACGGGTGTGTGCCCCTGTACTGAGGTTGTTCATCTAACTTCTTTACAAGGAACTATCACCTATCAGTTTGTGTGTATATGAATGGAACAATATCAGTAGGTATGTGAACTGTTTTTGAAATGTACGTTTAAACTCTGATATAGTTCTTGTTTTCCATAAAATGTGTACCGATAAAACATTGTAAATTTCAAGAGAGAAAAATCAACATTTGAGAGAAAGGATCATAGAAAACCCACTAAATGCCCTTTTAAAAATGGGCCTAGCTCTTCTTCCAATCCTGTAAGACAGCGTGCCATTATAAACCCACACCATCATTTATATTGTATTGATTTTATTGTCATGACTTTGGAAATACAGTCATGTACATTTATGATGGCTCATAAATGTTCAAAGTAACATTTAGAGACCAACTCACTATTCAGAGTAAAATAGAAGGTTGTGCAGCAGGCACAGTAATGGGTCCATTGTAGTGAGTGAAGAAATCTGCTTAAATTTCCCTTGAAAGTTAAGTAAAAGAATTTATCAAATAATAGGCATTTGAAATTCAAAGATAGAAAACTGTGTTGTCCAAAATGATGACACTATTTGAAAGCCTTATTTTTTTTCTCCTACACACTAGCTCTGAAATTGTCTCTTTTTAATAGTAATCAACACATCAGCATCCAGCATACGAGGCGGCAGTGTTTTCTTGATGAGAAGATCAGAGATTTAGCATGTAGGCGCAATGTAAGTCTCAGTTGTAGATCTGGAGTTGTGCACATCATTATGTCAATAACTCGGGATTCGTGGTTCCAGCTGCATTGGTACCAGATGGGGAATCAATATGTTGTCTAATCCAGACTAATTAAGGTGCTTTACTCCTAAGGGTGGGTGGAAGAGATGTGACTATTTTGCTTTTATTTTCTCTATTCTGAATTAAAAACAAAGCAGAGAGTTGACTGGAAGCAGCATTAGCGTTGCTGACAGCTGCTGAACTCTAACTTAACCAGATGACATAACTATAGCAACAGGGAAATATGGGAATTTTAAGATTAACATGCTATTAAAACTTGCTAAATATAACACAGTTTGTGATGAGGTATATTTGGTAAGAATTTTCTTTATTTTTCAAATGACAAAGTAAGTCAGGTTTTGGAAGAAAAAATCATTTATTATATATTGTGGCAGATGAAATCTCACCATTCCTTGATCTATATCTATAAAGTGTACTTTGAAAACAAATGACATAACTCGGTCTGATTATCCAAGGCATGGATGGAAACTGGGCTATCAGAAAGCCATCTTCAGATTTGTGTGGATCAGCAGAAAGAACCTTGGCCAGAAAGTCAGGAAACCTAATTCCCAACCTCTATGATTAAACTGCTTTGTGATCTTCAGTAAATCTTGTTTTTTTTCTTTTATTTGTGTATCATTTCAGCTTTCCTGTTTTACGAATCTGAAATACACAGAGTTAAGTTTCCTATGGTCTCTTAGTGGCACACAGTAGAATGAGAAAGAGAATTAATATTTCAGGATCTCTGATCTTAGAAGGAGTAGGATTGCCTTTTAGATAGCCAGGATTTCCTCTTCCCTAGATAATAGATATAATGGGGATTATTGGCTTTGTGGTCCCTAGAGTCTTCATTCCCCACTGGCAGTAGATCTATGTAGATCCTCAGATCATACCCACATCCGTTGTGGAATATATTTTAACTAGGCAAAGATGTACTACATTTGTTTATGCTGTGGAAATTACTTTAATTATGTGTAAAGTATTTTACATTTTATACTGTCTTTGTTAATGATGTAATGATGGGTTATATTAGTTTATGCTGAATTTGTTTAATTATGTAAAGATGTGGTGCATTTGTTTCACCTTGCCTGCATCTGATTGGTCTAATAAAGAGTTCAACAACCAATAGGCAGAGAAAGGACAGGCCGGACTGGCAGGCAGAGAGAATAAGTAGGCGAAATCTAGGCTTCAGAGTATAAGGATGAGAGAATGAGGGAGAAAGAGAGAGACATACCCGAGGCCAGAAACAAGGCAGCTGCCAGGCAGACATGGAGACATCAGGAAAGTAAGATATACAGGCGAAAAGAAAGATAAAATGCCTGAGCAAAAATGTAGATAAAGAGAATAAGATGAAAATAAGAACTAAACTAAGGCTGAGCATTCAAAGCTCATAATAAGTTTCTGTGTATGATTTGGGAGTTGGTTAGTGGCCCAAAAGAAAAAAGCTTGTTACACAGATTTCCATTATACCCCACCCACCAAGGCTGGCTGTGAGCCATATCTTGACTTTAGATTGACTTTAGAGAGATTTAAGTCAGGTGTGGTGCCATTGAGACATCAAGACAGACATATCATGAGGTTGAGGCCCACTTTCTACAAGCAAACACACACACACACACAGAGAGAGAGAGAGAGAGAGAGAGAGAGAGAGAGAGAGAGAGAGAGAGAGAGAGAGAGAAAGAGAAAAAGAAAAAGGCGAACAGGCCAGAGAGAAAGAATGAGAAAGACAAAGAAACAAACTCCATCTCTGGCGGCGGGGTGGGGGGTGTCACTGATGAGGTATAGCCACATGTTCTCAAGCCCTTTCTTTTTTTAGTATTTATTTATTATTTATACAATATTCTGTCTGTGTGTATGCCTGCAGGCCAGAAGAGGGCATCAGACCCCATTACAGATGGTTGTGAGCCATCATGTGGTTGCTGGGAATTGAACTCAGGACCTTTGGAAGAGCAGGCAATGCTCTTAACCTCTGAGCCATCTCTCCAGCCCCCTCAAGCCCTTTCTTTTAGACATAATAAATAGATTCTTGCCACATTTCTGTGACTGTGCCCTTGCTTTTCCTTCCACATCTAGAAAGTTATGATCTCTCAGTTATCACTTCTCTTTTTAGCAATCCTGAGTCTTCTAAAAAAAAACCTGGGTGAGTGCCTTTCCCTGCTTGGAGTGCATATCCATTAAGCATTGGGATTCTCTTGCTATTTTCAGTTTGGGAGCTTGGGATTGACCATTGAGAGAATTCCCTAAGGTTCCCACCTGCCTGTCATCTGAGACATATGTTGGTATCTTATGACTGAGACTCCAGGTTGCCCCATAGCCTTCAGGTCATTCAGCCCTCAGCTTCTTGCTGCTGGTATTCATTGGAGCTGCAGCTTGCATCTGTTGTTTATTACTAACCCCTCTTAGGGTGTGCTTTTTTACCCTATATAGACATTGTCTTATCACTCATGAATTGACCTTCCTGATTGAGACTGTTAGCCTCTCTATTCCTTAACTCTCACTGGAGGCCCTCACCTCAAAGTTATTATATGGCTGCCTGATGTGAAGGTTCTGAATATTTTCCTCTGATCTATTCCAACTTCAGAGCAGTTCCAATTATAGCCTCTCTTGACCCAGTTTTGTGGGCCCATACCTTATAATGAAAAACAAAATGGTCACACTCCACTCTCATTACATAGTAATTAACAGCCTTCTATATAAAAACAGTGCTGCAGTCATTTGCTTTGTAGGCTAAGGTTAAGTTAAGATGAGGGAGAATTGTCATATCTCTATAACTGATGGTAGGGAGAAGGATGCTGTTGGGAATTTTTACATCAACAAGAAATAGTTATATGTAAAATGCCATCTGATATGTTGACATTCTGTGAAATAAAATAATGTATGAATACAAGGTGCAACTGGTAGTAATAGTAGCAGCAGCAGCAGCAGCAGCAGCCAGATCTGTAGTATTGCACTACATGTCAAAAGGACCGATGAAACAACTCAGATTCCAAGATTCATATCAAGGGAATGTGCCCTTGCGCTGAGGAAGTATTCTTTCTGAGACTTAATATCCCCATATACATCTTTGTTTACAAGCTCACATGTATCTAGAATTGCTAGTTTGTGGGTAGTGAATGAGAAAATATTGTTAGAAGTGTAGGACATGATGCAAGCTGTTTAAACTTTTTTCCCAAACGAGTGAAGTTCACAGACATGGAACCTTTTTCCCAGTGCTGTATGCCAGCAAAGATTGAAATTGGTGTCCATACTGAGGGAAAGTCAGGTCAGAATAAGGCAAATAGTTTGGCATGCATCTATATAAGACTAGGAGACAGTCCATAAAGCCAAATGTTTTGGGGAGCCAGAAGAGTTGGTGCATGAGGAAATCGGAAAGATGGAGAGGAATTTCTTGAGCTAGAGTACAGGGCTTCTGGTTTCTTTTTTTTTTTTTTTTTTTTTTTTGGTGCCTGTTGTTACCAGTCTAGCAGGTTAGACTCAAGATATCTGGGGAGTGCTTAGGGGATAGAAGAGCAGACCAAACAAAAGACAACATTCTTATAGGGAGGATTTAGGAACCAGGCAAAGGGTAAAATGAAACCCAGTGTCAGCTATATCAAGGTAAACCCAGATCAGTGACCTACATGAGCAGCAATAAAAGGATGAGTTTGGACACTGTAGTGAGTAATTTTATATGCCAACCTCTCAAGGATGGGGTACCCATTGTCTAGTCAAACACAAGTTGACATTTTGCCATAAAGTTGTTATTATTATTATTATTATTATTATTATGTTTTTTTTGAGACAGGGTTTCTCTGTAACTTGGGAGCCTGTCCTGGAACTAGCTCTTTTAGACTAGGCTGGCTTCAAACTCACAGAGTTCCACCTGCCTCTGCCTCCTGAATGGAGTGCTGGGATTAAAGGCGTGCACCACCACCGCCTGGCCTGCCATGAAGTTATTTTTAAAGAATATATTGACATTTAAATCAAATTGGACACAGTGGCACAGGTCTTTTGCTTCCACATTTAGGAGGTTAAGATAGGTGGATTGTAAAATTTAAGGTTAGTCTGGGCTGTATAGTGATGCCATATTTCAAAACAATAATAACAAAAATATTTAAATGAGCCAACTTTGAGTGAAGGAAATTACTTACCATAATGTGAGGGTGGCCTTACCCAAGATTAGTCACAGGCCTTAAGATGTAACATGGATCTTATAAGAATTTTCTCTCTTGGGGGACTAGGCAACATCCATGCCTCCCCTCATAAGGTCCCAGTGACAAAACAAAATTCAATTCCACTAAAGTTAATCCCTGAGAAACAATGGCTTTATTAGGCTTATTTATAGAGAATTGGGTGAGGAATTACAGGCAAGAGTGTGGATGACCTTAAAGCAGCTACACAACGTTGCCTGTACCCAGCTTGGCTGTGGCGATGGAGCTTCTTTCTCCTAATCTTCCCTGATATACTCCAAGCCCCTCTCTAGCACTTTGAGGACATGTGAAATTAGTGCAAAATTTCAAGTGAGGGTCATGAAGCCCTCTATGTTCCCTTCTGCTATGAGGGAATGTCAACAGTCAACAGGCGCAGTTATGATTATCCTTTTGCAAGTAGGCACAACTGAACTCATGGAGGCAGTGGCAGTTTGGCTCAGAGGATAGTCTTACACAAAACTAGCATGTATGCTTGTGACTGTCAAATTGGTGATGATATCAAGAAATTCTGAATGTCCTCGTATGTAGCACAAAAAATAAAAACCCAGAGACAGATATTGGGGTTCAACCTGGAAACCATAAAAGCAAAGCAGCCAAGTCACTAGAGAAGTCTTACTCTTCTTCGCCCAAGGCTGGGCGACTGCTGACTAAGCAGCCTAAGCCTCTCTCTCCTCCCATTTCATAATCCTTCTAGTGATGGAATTAAAGGCATATGAATCCCTAGTACTGGGATTAAAAGTATGAGCCGCCACCACATGGATTTGTTTCTGCACTGATCTTGTGTAGGCCAGGGTGGCTTTGAACTCGTGGAGATCCATAAGCCTCTGTCTCCAAAATCCTTGGATTAAATATGTATGCCACCACTGCCTGAACTCTAGTGGTTTAGCTTTACCCTTCTGATCTTTAGGCAAGCTTTATTATGAAAACATAAATAAAATATCACTATACTCTCATTAAGACTTAATGGAGCGGATATAATATAATCTCCAGGAGAGTAAACCTAAGATAGGAAGAGCAACTTCTTCAGGCATTCATCAAATTGGTGGTGCAACCAAGTACAAAACTCAGATGTCTCTGTCCTTCCTCTATCTCAACTCAAGGAAAGAGCTATCTTGATAGAGGGAGTGATTATAGGGTTAGCAGAAACCTGGCTCTAGAGAAATTTCCAGGAATCCTCAAGGATGATCCCAGCTAAGACCCTAAACAATAGAGGAGAGGAAGCCCAATCTTGACTTGTGCTGTAGTCAGATTGATGAATGTCTTAAATATTACCATAGAACCTTCATCCAGCAACTGATGGAAACAGAGGCAGAGACTCACAGCAGAGCACTGGACTGAGCTCCCAAAGTCTAGTTGAAGAGTGAGAAGAATGACAATAAGAGCAAAGAGGTCAAGACCAGGATGGGTTCACCCACTGAAACGATCTACCTGAGCTAATCAAAAATTCCAGCCAGACTGGGAAAGAACAAGCATAGGATCAAACTAGTCCCTCTGAATATGATTGACAGTTGCATGGCTGAGGAAGACTGAGGGGCCACTGGCAGTGGCACCAGGATTCATCCCTACTGCATGTACTGGCTTTTTGGGATCCTATTCTCTTTGGATGGATATCTTGCTCAGCCTTGATATAATAGGGAGTGCCTTGGACCTTTCACAAAGCAATGTGCCTTACCCTCTCTGAGGATTGGCTGGGGGTGGAGTGGGAGGGTGTGTGGAGGAAATGGGAGGAGGGCAGTGAGAGGGAACTTGGATTGGTATGTATAATGAAAAAAGATAGTTTGTTTTCTTTTTAAAAAAATATAAAAAACAATAAAAACTCAGATATCCTGCCAATAACCATGAAAGAGAAGAAAGGAGAAAGGAAGAAATCAGGTTGTTTGATAAGAGAAGTCTGGGTTCCTATTGAGTGTTTTTCCTGTGAGTAGTTCGGTAATTTTCCAAAAGTAAAGGGTCCCTCGGTACTACATTTTTGCTGAAAAGTAAATTAACTCTCTGATAGACTTCTCCAGGAGCAAGAATCCATTCACTCATTCCAACCTACATGGCCAAAGTGTTTATGTTTCTTTAAATAAAAGCTCATTGTGCTTGCTGCAGGACCATATTTCCCTGTTTCTCTTCCATATTTGTTCAGGAATTTTTGTATTTTCCATGAGCAAACTACATTAATCAATTAAAAATGGTATGTGTTTGCTTGTAGTAACTTAAATTTGATAGCTTACTAGAGCTCCCTTGGATTGTGATATTTTCTAAGAATATAAGTTTTTATAATGTTGGAAATTCACAATTACCCTGGAATATATCCAAATTAATCTGTAAAAGTGATTAACTTTCTTTGCATTCAGTATAATTATATAATGGCCATGTTTTCCATTTTGGATTTATTAGTGTAAATCCCTTGTAAATGTCACTGAAAATGTTAATATTTCTATAGAATTAAGTGCTAGCATTTTCTGTATTTAATTTCTGTTACTGTTGGTGAAAATGCATTTCATAATAAACTGTCATATTGAAAACAGCAGTCATCTGCATTATTACCAATGTGGGGGACTGTGGGCCCATATTTCGGTTTGGCACAGTAGCCATTAGCCTGGTCTGAGCTAGGCACATAGCTCTGCAGACAAGCTGTCGCCTCCTTAACAAAAGTCAGGATGTGCTGCTCCTAGTTCTTTTTGTTAGAATGTGGATTACCTGAGGAGAGATGTTGGCTAAAGCTGATGACTCGAGAGTTTCAGAGGTTCGGTGCTTCCTTCCTTTTGTAACTAAGAGGATGTCTTATAGAGATGCTAATTCATGGCCTACCTGACTACTAGATGCGGACGTGACCTAAGCCCAGGCACCTGGTTGCCTAGGAGACAGCCTAATGGGTTTTCCCCCCACTGAATGTAGATATAAGAGGTTCCGAGAATAAAGAGGGATTCTGGCCTTTTCCAAGATGACCTTGTAAGCTGTGTCGGTTTTATTCCTCGCGACTCCGTTTCAGCCGGGTTAGGGAATCTATGTTGGACCCACATGGGCTCCGACATAATGGCGCCGTAACGTGGGGCTGACGACTGAACCCCGAGAAAAAGATAACGTGGTGCTGACGAATGAACCCCGAGAAAAAGACAACGTGGTGCTGGCTACTGAACCCCGAGACGAATGCCAGAGCAAGAAGTACGAAAAGGAACGTGGTGCTGACCGCCGAACTCTATGACCCCAGGGACAACACGAGAGAGACGGTGAATGCTGATCACTGGATCCCAGAGGGAAAGCGGACTAACGACAGAGGAGAACGTGAGGCTGATCAGCGCACCCCAAAAAGCAAGGAAGAGGTGACCAGACATGAGGAACCCGCGAGAAAAAAAAAATCGGTAGATGCGTGAGTAGTGAGCGCTCAGAAACAGAGATGTAGAATAAAAAAAGAAATGTAGAGAAAAAAGGACAAAATTTAAATTGGTAGTAAAAATTTGTAAATAAGTTAGATATAAAATAAGGAAAAAGTATTCGGGTATATATGTTGGCAACTTAATTTAGAGTGGAGCAGAACAATGACAGAGTTATTAAAAATCTGTAAACGAGAAAGATGCAAAATTGCAACTTTTATTGCCTGCTAAATTAGTAGGAAAAGGTAAAGAAATGACTTGGCCCAAGAATCACCAAGTTACTGCAGAGATTGAGTAGCCACGTGCTCACAGCCAGTTAATCTAACCCACCTGTGGGTAAAAGACAAGCAAGAGCAAGAATAAGTTTAGAGAGCAAATTTAACCTCACACAGTCTATAGAACAGAGGAGAGGATTCAGAAATTCTCTTAATTTTATGATTTACAAGTTAAAATAAAAAAGATAGTTAAAAATCTGCCTTCCAGAGCTCAGAAACGCAGTCTAACAAAGAGAGCCTGTGTCCTACCCCCTGCCATGCAGCGCAGCTCAACTGAAAGAAAAAAGCCAGGTTTAAATTAAGGTAGCCTCTGAGATAAGCAGGTTAAAATGCTTGTTTTCCATCTCACGATTTTGCCTTTTTGTCAAAAGTCTGTTGTTTATAGTCAAGTGAATTCGTATGCAAGGTGAATTGATTCCAGTACTGTGGCTCTATAGTAAAGTTTGAAGTCAGAAATTGTGATACATTCAGAAGTTCCTTGATTGTACAGGATTTTGGGATTGTTTAGACTAAGTTCATCTACTGAGAGTTTTTAGTTTAGGTCTGTTGCATATATTTTTAGTGGATTAATTGTTCTTTTGGTGACTGATTTCCTTAGTCTTGTATGTTTTTGAAGTGGATTAGTGATTGGTAAAGATATTTTCCAGTTGTATAGGTTATTATGTCATGTTGATTAAGTCCTTTGCTATATAGAAGCTTCTCAATTCAAGAGATCTTATTGTTTCTCTCAATATGTGCCATTGAGGCTGTGTTAGAGTTGTACCAGTGCATTCGAATGTTAATTCTAAAATTTTTTTAAAAGAGGTTAAGTATTGGTTTTATGTTGAGGTCTTAGAAAAGAGAAGATGGATTTGGTTCATCTGATGCATTTTGGATACAGACTATAGGTCCTCAGAGACCAGAACTCACTTTGTTTATAATTGGAAAAAGATTTTCTGGCTTCCTGGATACTGGCCCGGATACTTCCGTCATAACCGCCAGTCAGTGGCCTATTATTTTAGACTTGAAAGATTGTTTTTATACAATTCCGCTAGCGCCACAAGATTGTCAAAGATTTGCTTTTAGTATTCCTTCAGTTAATTTCAAAGAGTCAATGAAGATACTTTACTAGAGACATATGCATTGTTACAGCAGTGTCTAAGCCATGCAGGTTTAGTTATCGCTCCTGAGAAAGTACAGAGGCACCCACCTTTTCAATATCTAGGTCATATATTATACCCCAAAGAAATTAAGCCTCAAAAGGTAGAAATCAGGAAGGATGACTTAAAAACTCTTAATGACTTTCAAAGGTTATTAGGAAACATACAGTAGTTAAGACCTTATTTGAGGTTTCCTACAGGAGCCCTTGAGCCTTTAAGTGAAATACTTAAAGGAGACAGTGATCCAAATTCTAGCAGGCAGCTTTCAGAAGCCGCCAGACAGACTCTCTCACAGATAGAGCAGGCTATACGGGAACAGCAGGTGTGCTATATTGATTATAGCCAAACATGGCAAGCATGTATTTTACCTACAAGGCTGACTCCTACAGCAGTCTTATGGCAGAACGGACCACTTTTATGGGTGCATCTGCCTGTATCACCAGCAAAAGTATTAAATCCTTATTTTGAAGCAGTAGCATGCTTAGCTCAAAAGAGCAGAATGGAATCTAGAAAATATTTTGGCAAAGAACCAGCTATAATCAATGTGCCTTACACTAAGCAACAAATTGAATGGTTATTTCAAAATAGTGACTCATGGGCAATTGCGTTTGCTCAATTTCAAGGTCAGATTAATAATCTTTTCCCAGCTGACCAATTACTGCAGTTTATACAACAGCATTCATTCATTTTTCCTAAAATAGTAGCAAAGAATCCCTTAAAGGATGCTTTGTTGATTTTCACTGATGGCTCATCAAATGGAAAAGCTGCTTATGTTGTCAATGGCAAAGGACACGTGGTACAGACAGAACCTGCTTCAGCTCAAATAGTTGAACTGCGGGCGGTAGCTATGGTATTTAAGAATTTTGATGATAAGGCTTTCAATTTATATACTGATAGCCGGTATATTTATGAAGCATTAAGGATCCTGGAAACAGTATCATATATAGCAACTAGCAATGAACAAGTTAAAATATTGTTTCAGCAGATTCAGAAAGCCATACAATGTAGAAAGTTACCATGTTTTGTGGGACATATCAGAGCGCATTCAAGTCTTCCTGGTCCGTTAGCTGAAGGTAATGCTCTAGCTGATGAACTTACAAAAATAATTGCCATATCTCAGGTTGAACTTGCACAGCAATCACATGCTTTGCATCATCAAAACAGCTTAAGTTTAAGAAAACAATTTAAGTTGACCAGAGAAGCTGCTCGGCAAATTGTTAAACAGTGTGAAAGATGCCCACAATATCTACCTGTGCCTCATTTGGGGGTAAATCCCCGAGGACTGCTTCCTAACCATATATGGCAAATGGATATAACTCATATTATTGAGTTTGGAAAATTGAGATATGTGCATGTGACAATTGATACTTACTCAGGATTTATAATGGCCACAGCACAAACTGGGGAAGCTGCCAAGCATGTAATAACTCATTGCTTAAAATGCTTTTCATGCATGGGAACCCCAAAGGTAATAAAGACGGACAATGGATCCGGATATGTTAACAAAGCTTTTCAAAGATTTTTGTGCTCAATGGAATATCGCTCATAAGACTGGTATTCCATATAATCCTCAAGGACAAGGAATTGTGGAGCGTGCACATGGCTCCTTGAAAACACAACTCCAAAAAATAAAGACAGGGGAGTTGTATCCTCAGACGCCACACAATGCCTTAAATCATGCATTGTTTACGCTAAACTTTCTAAATACAGATGTCCATGAGCAATCAGCCGCAGACAGATTGTGGCATAGTGGTACAAAATCCACATTTGCTAAAGCCAAATGGAAAGATCTGTGTACTGGGATTTGGAAGGGACCCGACCCCATCCTAATATGGGGTCGAGGGCATGTCTGTGTTTTCTCACAGGACGAAAACCAAGCAAGATGGCTTCCAGAGCGGCTAATTCGATGCACTCAGCAGAAGGACTGCGGAACTGAGGACAACGTGGCTGACAACCGCGCCGCAGAAGGAACAGAAAGAAACCGGCTCCGGGAGGAATCCAGTAACCCAGCCCACAGAGAGGAGCCTGATCCGAACCTACAACTTGCAGGACTGCAAAGAGACTTCGGACAAAGAGATCCTGCTGAGAGGAGCTGTCTTCGGCGTCTGCTGCTGGCTGTGGTGTGAAACCTGTTGCTTCAGAACTAAGATACAAACTGAACATTTGAGTGTTCTTGGTTTATGGGACAGAACTCATTTTGAATAAAGTATTAAACCTAAGAACTAAGACCTAAGCTTTCCCCTCAGGGAAAGAAAGATGCAAAATAAAGTATGACTAAAATCCCTCTTCATTTAACAAGGGGGCAGACTAAGGGTTTAACAGCCACACAGAGACTGAAAATGAGATTTAATAACAACAAATGGTATTATACTCTTAACGGTAATGACCTGATATTTACAGCTGCATATAAGGTGATGGGAAAAATTTGGCAATGACCAATGGTGCGAAATACATCGGTAATGACCGAGAAAAATATAAATTTACGGTAAAGAAAATTATGAAATTATGAATAATTGGAGAGCTGGTACTGACCGGCCAAAAGTGAAATTATGAATAATTGGAGAGCTGGTACTGACCGGCGAAAGGTGAAATTATGAATAATTGGAAAGCTGGTACTGACCGGCTAAAGGTGAAATTCTGAAGAATCAGAGAGCTGGTACTGACCGGCTAAAAATAAAATTATGAAGAATTGGAGGGCTGGTATTGACCGGCTAAACACGAAATTATGAATAATTTGGAGAGCTGGTATTGACCGGCTAAATATGAAATTATGAAAATTGTGAGAGCTGGTTTTGACCGGCCAAATATAAAATTACGGTATTAGAAATTTAAAGATCGGTATTGACCGATGATGTGGAAAGATCATGATTGTGAATTGCTGCGATTGACAGTTGGCTGAAAGAGAGGCTGTGATGATGAATGTTGAGAGTTGATACGTATGCTGAGAAAGTAAACTCTGAATGTTGTTCTGTACCAGCGGAAGAAACATCTTCAACTCAGGTGATTCTACTCTCCTTTAAGACAGGAGGATATAGTTATTGGGAGCATAATTATTCATAAAGCATTATGATACATCCTGACAAGAGATATGGCTGATATACAAGGCCTGAAAAGTATATTTCTCTCCACTAATCTCTTCCTTTTACAGAGGTCGGCAGTCAATGACGGGTTTGAAGCTTCTTCTCCCCAGATGCCTAAGACAGGGGCTTGCATAATTGATGCCTGTTCCAATGACGGGAAAATTTGGGTAAATGAAGAGGACTTTGCCCAAACCAGACGCGGCGTGTCTGTCCTGTTGCAGACGCACAGGAGTTGTTAAAATTAATAAGAGAGAGTGGATTGTGGGCCCATATTTCGGTTTGGCACAGTAGCCATTAGCCTGGTCTGAGCTAGGCACATAGCTCTGCAGACAAGCTGTCGCCTCCTTAACAAAAGTCAGGATGTGCTGCTCCTAGTTCTTTTTGTTAGAATGTGGATTACCTGAGGAGAGATGTTGGCTAAAGCTGATGACTCGAGAGTTTCAGAGGTTCGGTGCTTCCTTCCTTTTGTAACTAAGAGGATGTCTTATAGAGATGCTAATTCATGGCCTACCTGACTACTAGATGCGGACGTGACCTAAGCCCAGGCACCTGGTTGCCTAGGAGACAGCCTAATGGGTTTTCCCCCCACTGAATGTAGATATAAGAGGTTCCGAGAATAAAGAGGGATTCTGGCCTTTTCCAAGATGACCTTGTAAGCTGTGTCGGTTTTATTCCTCGCGACTCCGTTTCAGCCGGGTTAGGGAATCTATGTTGGACCCACATGGGCTCCGACAGGGGACTTTCAGTGTATAACTTTGCATCGAGTCTCTGAGATCACTAAGATGCATCCTCCTAGCAAAGCATCTTTCAGGGCCAGAGAAAAAGGAGGGTAAATTCTGCTCTGTTCCATTTGAAGCACAGCATATCTCAGAGTAGTTCTTTAAAGACTCCCTGTTGCCACCTTCTTATGTCTACAGAAAGAGGTTTGGACAGTGAAACCTCTGCTGTGGGGAAATACTTGCCAGCATTTTTCTTGGTAATTTTCCTTGCATTACTTTTTTTAAACAGAGATTGAAAACTGCTAAAAGTTGCTTCTGTGATCTTACTATTCTCTTTTCATTTTATATAATTTCCCCAACTGATTGGGTAAATGAGTGGTTTAATCTAGTCATTCAATTATTTACTTACAGAGCAGTGTACTGAATTTTTAGAGTGATTTTATTTTATTATTGTTGACAGCATATTCTTCTCTCATATAATACATTCTGACCATAGTTTCCCCTTCTCCCACTCCTCCCAGATCCTCATACCTCTCCTCTCCCCCAAGTTCACCCCCTCCTCTGTTTTCTCCTCAGAAAAGACCAGGTCTTCAAGGGGTGACAGTAAGACAGGACAACACAACACAACAGGAGGAAGAGTCTCAAGAACAGGCAAAAGAGTCAGAGATATGCATGCCCCCACTGTTAGGAATCCTACCAGAACACCAAGTTAACAGCCATACTATATATACAGAGGACCTAGTGTAAATCCATGAAGGACCCGTGCTTGCCATTTCAGTTTCTGTGAGCCCATGTGAACCCCACTTTGTTAATTCCGTGGGACATGTTTTCTTGGTGTCCTCCATCCCCTCTAACTCCTAAAATATCTCCTTCTGTGTTCCATGAGATGTCCCAATTTCTGAGGGGAGGGACTCAATGGAGACCACCCATTTAAACTCTCTGTCCATACAATGTATGACTGTGTATCTCTGTACCCCATCTGCTACCAGAGGAAGCCTCTGTGATGATGACCGGACAAGGCACTGATCTATGAGTATAGAAGAATATCATTAGGAATCATTTAAATGATTTTTTTTGCCAGTTGTATGTGGATCTACCCTAGGTCTCTGGGCTAACCAGTCTCCAGTTCTTGGCCATTCAGGCAATATCAGCCATGAGTACAGGCATCTTCTTTTGGGATAGGCCCTTTGATAGGGAGTCCCTTTCCTTCTTTTGTCATACCTTTTTGATTTACAATGGTAATGCAGGTTGGTAGTATGCAAACTATGTAAAAGAATATAGCTTGAATTATTTGTTCTTTTGATGACCAATTTCTTGAGTTCCTTGTATATTTTGGAGATCAGACCTCTGTCTGATGTGGGGTTAGTGAAGATCTTTTCCCATTCCTTAGGCTGCCGTTTTGTCTGGTTGACCATGTCCTTTGCTTTACAGAAGCTTTGCAGTTTCGGGAGGTCCCATTTATTAATTGTTTCTCTCAGTGTCTGTGCTGCTGGGGTTATATTTAGGAAGTGGTCTCCTGTGCCAATGCATTCAAGTATACTTCCCACTTTCTCTTCTATAAGGTTCAGTGTGGCTGGCTTTATGTTGAGGTCTTTGATCCATTTGGACATGACAAATAATCCAATAAAAAATGGAGTACAGACCTAAACAGAAAACTCTCAACGGAGGAATCTAAAATGGCTGAAAGACACTTAAGGAACATTCTTAGTCGTCAGAGAAATGCAAATAAAAACAACTCTGAGATTCCATCTTATACATGTATAAATGGCCAAGATCAAAACCACTGATGCCATCTTATGATGGAGAAGTTGTGGGGTAAAGGGAACACTTCTGCATTGCTGGTGGAAATGCAAGCTGGTACAGCCTCTTTGGATGTCAGTGTGGCAATATCTCAGGAAATTAGGAAACAACCTTCCTCAAGACCTAGTAATACCACTTTTGTGTATATATCAGAAGGATGCTCAATTGTGCCACAAGAACATGTGTCCAACTATGTTCATAGCAACATTGTTTGTCATAGCCAGAACTTGGAAACAATCTAAATGCTCCTCAATCAAAGAATGGATAAGGAAAATGTGTACATTTACACAATGGAATACTACACAGCAGAAAAAAAAATAACGACATCTTGAATTTTGCAGGAAAATGGATGGAGCTAGAAAACATCATTTTGAGTGAGGTAACCCAGAGTCAGAAAGACAATTATCACATGTACTCACTCATAGGTGGTTTTTAAACATAAATCAAAGAAACCCAGCCTACAAATCACAATCCCAGAGAACTTAGACAACAAAGAGGACCCTAAGAGAGACACACATAGATCTAATATACATGGGTAGTAGAAAAAGACAAGATCTCCTGAGTAAATTGGGAACATGGGGACCTTGGGGGAGGATTGAAGGGGAGGGGAGAGGCAGGGAGAGGAGCAGAGAAAAACGTAGAGCTCAATAAAAATCAATTAAAAATTATAAAAAGAATATAGCTTGAAAAGAAGACGCTTCTTACTTCATTCCACTAATCTCATGCCTTAGTTACAATATTAGTGGAGGAGAGGGTGCCTGAACTGTCCTTGTCCCGTAGTCAGACTGAGGACTATCTTGACTATCACCATAGAACCTTTGTCTGGTGACGGATGTAGATAGAGACAGAGACCCACATTGGAGCACTGGACTGAGCTCCCAAGGTCCAGTTGAAGAGCAGAAGGAGGGAGAGTATGAGCAAGGAAGTCAGAACCATGAGGGGTTGGTCCACCCACTGAGGCAGTGTGTCTGATCTAATGGGAGCTCACCAAATCCAGCTGGACTGGGACTGAATGAGCATGGGATCAAACTGGACCCTCTGAATGTGGCTGACAACTGGGGCAGACTGAGAAGCCAAAGATAATGGCACTGGGATTTGTCTCTACGGCATGTATTGGCTTTTTGGGATCCTAGTCTGTTTGGATGCACACCTTCCTAGACCTGGATGGAGGGGGGAGGGCCTTGGACTTCCCATAGGGCAGGGTACCCTGCCCTCTCTTAGGACTGGAGGGGAAGGGGAGAAGGTGAGTGCAGGAGTGGGAGGGAAGTGGGAGGAGGGGAGGAAGTGGAAATTTTGATTGGTATTATTTATAAAGTAATAAAAAATAAAAAATTTCAAATATGGTATAAATTCTCCTAAAATCTTACAATAGCTTAAATTATAATTCGTTCACTTTGGGTTTTTTGTTGTTTTGAGGTGGAGACAGAATTCCTGCTCCTCCTGCCTCAGTGTCCCAAAGCTGCAATGAAAAGCATGGCCTTTAAAAAAAAAGAAGAAAACTTTTTTTCTGAATCATCCTACATACAGACATCCTACATACATACACCTATCTCCTTACATGTGTACTCTTTTGAAAAATAGATTGGGGAATGCTACACACAATTTCATCTGTTTTTTTTTTTCATGCTTATCTTGATATGCTTCCTGTGTCACCATGTAGTAATATTTCATTTGTATTTGAATAAATAAAGCTTGCCTGAAGATCAGAGAGTAAAACAGTTACACTGGTCAGCCTTACAGACCAGGCAGTGGTGGCACACACCTTTAATCCCAGGAACCACATTAGTTAACCATAGAAAATGGATGGTAGTGGTGAATGCATTTAATCCCAACCTTAGGGAAGAATAAAAGGGAAGAGACATGTCTCAGCTCAGTCTCCTTCTGAGGATTCAGGAGGCAGGATTGCCATTTTGGTCTGAGGCAGAGGTAAGAGCCTCTTATCTGTCTCTGGGTTTTTATTATTCATGCTATTTTGAATCCTGAGGTTTGAGTTTCTTTCCTATAGACATTGTGGAGGATGAACCATGTTGGATGCATAAATTGAGTTTTCAGGCACTGTGCAATTTGTTTGCATTCTTCTCTAGTTTGATGGTACTAACCATTTATATATTCTTTTTTTTTTTTTTTTTTTTTTTTTTTTTTTTTTGAGACAGGATTTCTCAGTAGCTATAGATTCAGTCCTGGAACTAGCTCTGTAGACCAGGCTGGCCTTGAACTCACAGAGTTCTGCCTACCCCTGCCTCCCAAATGCTGGAATTAAAGGTGTGCGCCACCACTGCCTGGGTCATTTATATATTCTTAAACTTGAAGAGCTCAAATGACTTGAGAATTCTCCATGGAGATCAAAGTTAGCCTTATTGCTTCCCTTCTCTGTACATTATCTACTCTGACCTTAGATCTTCCCCAAGGTAGCTCCTAAAATAATCTTTAACATAAACCTATTAGTTTTCTCTAAAATTATCAGTTTATATTTTCTGATTTCAATTCATCAACCAAAAAAATTTTAAAAGATTTTTAGTTTTTCATTTGTGTGTGTGTCCCTGAGGAAACCAAAAGAGGATGTCATGTCCACTGAAAAAGGAATTACAACAGTTGTAAGCCACCATATTTGGATGCTGGGAACCTAACTTGATTCTTCATAAAGAGCTACAGGTATTCCTAACCACTGAGACATCTCTCCAGCACCTAGAACTTAACACACAAACACACACACACACCTTTTTTTGGACAGATTCTGTTCTCAGTGGTTTTTGCTTTGAGCACGTACAGTCTGTTACTCACACAAAGAACTATGAATTAGGCCGGGCGGTGGTGGCGCACGCCTTTAATCCCAGCACTCGGGAGGCAGAGGCAGGCGAATCTCTGTGAGTTCGAGACCAGCCTGGTCTACAAGAGCTAGTTCTGTGACAGGCACCAAAGCTACAGAGAAACCTTGCCTCGAAAAACCAAAAAAAAAAAAAAAAAGAACTATGAATTACAACTCATCCTTATTTGGGTATTATACTGTGTTCATAAGTTCCATTAATCCTAATTATAAATGCATAATAAAGATGTGTTAATCATCTCCAAATGACAGGCGCAAGAAGATTAAAGACACTGTCCACGATCAATAGCCAGCAGATAGAAGGAGACCTTGAATCCAGGTTTGTCTAACCATAAAACTTTTTAATTAGTATGTGTATTGCCGCCCTTAGAGCAGCAAGTGTTTCTTGGCTAGTAAGTGACATAGAGCAGCTCTGGGTTCTGTGAACAGGTGAGTTTCTGATGTAAAACCACAACACTCATGACAGGATATGCAGAACATGGAAATAGCATTTTATTGGAAGAGAGACCACAGGTGGAACACGGGGTCAGGTGAGAAGTATTTCCTGCCCACAATCTTTCCTCTATAATGCTATTATGAAAGCCATAGGCAGAATCAGTTAGCTAGTATACATAACTATTTAACATCTTCATGTTCCAAATTAGATATAGCTATAGGCCTAAAGCTCCCACTTTGACCCACAATATCAATAAGCAAAATAAAAAGATATCATATTCCATACTTTCTTCATCCATTGAAGGACATCTAGGTTGTTTCCAGGTTCTGGCTATTACAAATAATGCTGCTATGAAATAGTTGAACATATGCTTTTATAATATGATAGGGCATCTCTTGGGTATATTCCCAAGAGTGGTCAGACCCAAAATGAGGAACATGGGATGTATTCACTCATATTTGGTTTCTAGCCATAAATGAAGGACATTGAGCCTATAATTCATGATCCTAGAGAAGCTAAATAAGAAGGTGAACCCAAAGAAAAACATATAGGCATCCTCCTGAATATTAACCTTCATCAGGCAATGAAAGGAGACAGAGACCCACACTGGAGCACCGGACTGAAATCTCAAGGTCCAAATCAGGAGCAGAAGGAGAGAGAGCACGAGTAAGAAACTCAGGACCGCGAGGGGTGCACCCACACACTGAGACAATGGGAATGTTCTGTCGGGAACTCACCAAGGTCAGCTGGCCTGGGTCTGAAAAAGCATGGGATAAAACCGGACTCGCTGAACATAGCGGACAATGAGGACTACTGAGAACTCAAGAACAATGGCAGTGGGTTTTTTTGATCCTACTGCACGTACTGGCTTTGTGGGAGCCTAGGCAGTTTGGATGCTCACCTTACTAGACCTGGATGGAGGTGGGTGGTCCATGGACTTCCCACAGGGCAGGGAACCCTGGTTGCTCTTAGGGCTGACGAGGGAGGGGGACTTGATTGGAAGAGGGGGAGGGAAATGGGAGGCGGGGAGGAGGCAGAAATCTTTAATAAAGAAATAAAAAAAAAAGAAGGTCAAAATAATCTCCTTCTCTATATCTTTCTTGCAGTGTCCAGTCCTGGTTTCTGCAGCTGCCTTGACTGAATGCTGTAGGGAATCAGAATAAAGTCGTGATCATGCAGATGGGCCAGTGAGTAAAAGTATCAAGCTGGACAATTTAAATTCAACACCCAGGACCCACATGGTGGAAGGAAAGAACAGGTTCCCACAAGTTGTTCTCTAAGCTCCACTCTTAGTCTGTGGTACTTATACAAATACACACACACACATACCCACACATCTGCGTGCGCGCACACACCACTAATCAACTAAACAAGTTTAATAGTAAAAAAGAAAATGAGTTAGGGTATGATTATAACCCACTCACTGAATTGGACATTTCCTTTTTTATTTATTTATCATATATATAATATATATATTATATATATATATATATAATATATATATATATATATATATATATAGTGTGTGTGTGTGTATGTGTGTGCCATCATGCACTTGTGCAGTAGGAGTCAGATCTTTCCTTCTGCCATTTGAGTTCCAGGGATTAAATTCAGTAAGAAGTGCCTTTACCATCTGAACCATTATGCTGGCCTATATTGGTATTTCTACATCCTTCAGCATCCAAAAGAAAGTTCATCCTAAACATCATGTAAATGTCGTTTTTTTCTTTACTGTGTGGTAGAAATTGAGTTGTAAGAGTGTTTTTTAGTGTATTTTAATTGTTTTTAACTGTTTTAATTTATATCCAACACTGTAAAATAAATCTGAAATATGGAAAAAGAGAGACCAAACCAATAGCAGTTGTCCTGAATTGAGCATTTCCAATAATAAATTCTCAGATGGTGTGTTTATTCCTGTTCCAACCTAATTCAGTTCAATAAATATTTGTTGAATGCTTACTGTGAAAAAGATAAAGAGTGAATAAGGCATGGCTCTTAATCTCCAGGAGTTTGCAATCTAATGGACAATTGACTTGTACATTGTTAATTCTCATACAAAGAAGACAATAATAAAGCCTACACAGAAATTTAAACAAGGTGCTATGGGAGTATTTGAAGAGTAAAAATTGATTCTAATTAAGGAATCTAGAAAGATGATGTTTGAAGGAAGGAGATTTTGAGTTTGCTCATAAAGGACTCTGGAAATTATTATAGGAAGACACTGAGATAAAATGTACTGTGGGCTAAGGAGGCAGATCATTCCAGGTGTACAAACTCAGGCATGGGGATTGGCACAATGGTGTGCAGACAGTTTGAAATTCAACTGAAACAGTACTCTTCTTTTGAAGATTCTCCAAGCCTGAGCTAAGACTTTGTTCTTGGGTCCTTGATATCGTAGAGCAGTCTTCCCCATCTCTGATTTGGCATTTGTTTACTAGCTGTCTTTTTGTATGGATAGTTTGTTCTAGTAGTGTTTGTTTCATATTGAAGTTTCTCCGTGTGGGAAACTTAACATTTACTTAACATTAAAAACACACCAGATGAGGTTGATTTAAACCTCTCCAATATATCAATAATGTATTTATTTCTCACCCCAACAGCATATTTAACTACATATGTTCTGTATAACACTGACTAAGATTACACGCCATGTTGAAATACCCCACGAGAGGTGATTCATGATGAGGGTGGCATCTGGAATTTATCCTCTTCTGTCATCTGTTTTACTCGCTCTGAGCTTCTATCATACCAGTCCTAGCTATTCCATCAGGTTTCTCTTTACTGGTTCTATTTATTGTCTCTCTTTGGTTTTCCTATAAGAATCTCTGTTTTGAAGTCAGGGTAGCTTTAATCTGTCCACATTTGCCATTCCGCTTGTCATGCTATCACAAACAGGAATTAGCTTTCTTTGGCATGATTTGTGTTTGAAGAATCTGTATTGACTACTGTTTATCACTAGGGTTTTCCCTAGATACTCATAAATGATGGCCTTAATAATTGTCCTCACAGTTTACAAGATATTAAAATTAAATTTATGAGTTTAATTCTCTGAGTTCCCTGGAGATTACTTTTTAAAAAATGGAACAAGGCAGTTTTAGGACTCAGAGCAACTATTCCATAATAATCAATGTGATAAAGAAAAATATTTTACAGGGAAACAAATATCAGTTTTTGCATTCTAATGATTATTACAAAAAATAACAAAACTAAAATTTTTGAAATGCTAAAGGAATCCTGTGTCCTTTAAAACTCTTTATTTATTGCACTCACGCATATTTTGAAGTGCCATAAGAGATGCCGAGAAAATGTTAACCCACTCATTTAGAGTCTTTACTTTGTGCCAGCAACTGGAAATTTGTTCTTTTTATATTCAAATTTGTTAAACACTTGAAAAATAGCCCAATAATGATACTTTTTAAAAGGTTATTTCATAAGTACTCTCAGTGAGACATATGCTAAAGTACTGTTTCAGGTTGCTTAGGCAACCCGCTTCCTAAATTGTGGTTAAATGTTTACAACTTACTTAGAATGTACTGACCTGAGACTTTGTGCTGTAAGAAGGTTATCGGTGGACCGCAGTATCTTTACATTTTGCAAATGACCAGCAGCAAACTGATGTACATTTCTATACTTTAAAAGGAAGGGATGCATAAAATATTGAATAGCATCAAGAGCTTTAGTGGAACTTAGGTTCCATACTTGTCCAGATAATACTCTCCCTGCTACTGAAACCAAGACTGTGTAGAACTAAGCCTATGCTCAACTAAGGTGATAGCATAGGACTATCAGTTCTAGGACTACAAATTTTAATGGATGATGAAATAATGGTACTTTCTCTGAATGAACTATTTTTGATGCAATGAATAACACGCTAATGTTACAGTCTATATTTTTGACATTTATTGGAAAGGTCAAGGCGTTTTCCTTTTTAAACTGGTACCATCACATTTTCCATGACTTGATCTAAAAGCAAAAGCTATGAGTTCTTTTGTTGTATAATTTTCAATATATATAATGGATATTGTCTTAGTTAGGGTTTTAGTGCTGTGATAAAACACTATGATCAAAGAAACTTGGGAGGAAAGAGTTTATTTCATTTCACAGCTCTCGAGTTACATCTGTCATTTCAGGAAGTCGGGGCAGGAATGTGGAAGCAGGAAATAAGCAGAGGTTATGGAGAAATACTGTATATTGACTTGCTCAATTATGGTTTGTTCAGCCTGCTTTCTTATGCCTTCGAAGATCATACACCCAGGGGTGGTACAGTCTTCTGTGGGATGTGCCCACCCAGAGCAAATTGGTGGGAACAATTTTCTCAGTTGAGGGTCTCACTTTCCAAATGGCTGTAGCCTGTGTCAAGATGACATTAAAACTAGTTAGCCACAGACATTTTTGGAAGTTATTCTGAGGTAACTTTTGTTATGGTGCACGTCATGACTATAGTGGATGGGGATTTGGTTTGCTTATTAGCTTATTTGTGGAAAGGTTTTTTATTCCAAGTCTGTCATCCAGGCTTTGATAGTGAGTGTTAAATGTCAACCTGACAGTATATGGAATCACTCAGAAGTCAAGACTCCAGACAAACCTCTGCACAATTCTTTAGGTTAAGTTTTAGATTCTAGGCAACCTATGAGGTATTATCTTGATTAGGTCAGTTAGGAAGACCCATCCACTTAGGGTAGCACCATTCTCTTAGCTCAGATCCTGACTGGATAAAAAGGAGAAAGTGAGTTCAGCACAAGGGTTTAAGGATTTGATACTCATATTTGTTTTCTAACTGTGGATGCAACATGACCAGCTGCCTCCTCCAGTTCCTTCTGCTATAACTTCTGTTCCATGATGGACTGTAACCTCAATCCATGGCCCCAAATACACTCATTCTCCCTTAAGTTGCTTTTGCCAGAATATTTTCTCACATCAGTAGGAAAAATAATTAAGACAGTTAGTCTATGTAGCAATCAAACAGTGAGAAAACACCCCACTTTGTAATCTCATTCTGGTATGATGTTTAGGATGAGAGAATGTTCATTAGTTACCTACCAACTTTGCAGGAATGAATTCAAAATCTGTCATATCGTGGCTTTACTTTTCACTAATGTGTTTCTGTAAGCGCATGGTGAATTTGGGCTTTGTAGTAGGAGGAAGGCGCTGGATGGCATTTTAAGAAATCATTCCACTGTCAGTGAGGTAGAATGTCTGCATCTTGAGTCTGGCATATGCTCTGTTCTCTATGTGAACACAGTGAATTCTTCTGTCACATTTTTCTGATATTTGTTCTGCAAATCAGCTGTACGATCCCCTGCCATTCTTTTGAATAAGCTTTCAGGCATTACCTGCATGCTGTGCTCCTGTGGTGGGATGGCAGAAATCTGTGCTAAGATAAACGGGAGCTTCTGTGGATAAGAAGTAAATGTAGTGAAGTGAATGTGACTGTAACGTTTAATGCTTCCACATGTAATTTTTGCAGGGGAAATCTGGCATTTAATCAAATCCAGGGACATTATGTAAATTTAATCACCTTGCAACACATTAATAATTTTATTATTTCCTTTTCATTTGACACTGGTTAGATACAAGTTGAGCTTGGAATTCTACAGGTAGTGCACTGCTGATTGGGGGACATTAAGGAAAATATACTATGAAAATGAGGTGAAACCTTTACTCCTGTTATTTGGTGTCTTTCTTGTACATGCATAGGTGTCCAAAAGAAAGTTTCAGAGTAGTGTGTGCCTGTCAGTATGACATCATTCTCAAATCCCTGGTGTCTTTAAGTGCTTGTTTGAAATAGAATGGTAAATGCACTCCTGTCAAATGGAAGCCTTTACAATGAGGAAAACTATGTTCCAAACATAGGAATCTTCACACTTACAGTTCCCATTTTGGTACATCAGTCACATAGGATGCTATGTGAAGTTGAATTATTTATGCCATAAGAGTTTACTTAAAACTGAAGATAGTATTTCCCTTCATCAGCAACAGTTTTGATAGGTACTTAATACTTGCAAGGAAGTTGATGATCTCAAGTAAACAGATAATTCAACCTATATATCACATTATTGTTAATATTATGAAGCTAATCAAGAAAAAAATTACATAGTAAAGTAGGATTTCCTTAAAGTCATATGGGCTTTTTGATCTCATGAATCAAAGTAATGATTATGTGTGAATGAAACTAATAAAGCCTAGTACTAGTGTGGGAAGTCCCTCTGTATATGTGTTGCTTTTATTGGTTAATGAATAAAGAAGCTGCCTTGGCCTGTGATAGGGTAGAGTAGAGCTAGGCGGGGAAAACTAAAGTGAGTTCTGGGAAAAAGAAGGTGGAGTCAGAGAGACACATGGAGCTGCCAAAGAAGAAAGACACAAGCCACTAGCCGGAACCTTACTGGTAGGCTACAAGCCTCGTGGTAAAATATAAAATAAGACAAATGGGTTAATTTAAGAGATAAGAGTGAGCTAGAAATATGCTTAAGCTAATAGGCTTGTAATAATAGTGTTGTAATTAATAATAATAGTGTTGTAATTAATATAGTTTCTGTGTAGTTATTTGAGGGCTGAGCAGCCGGGTGGTCAGGAAATGAACGAGCAGCCTCATACAACATTGTACTTTATTTGTGATCTAAAGAGGGCCATTAGGGGCTGGAGAAATGGCTCAGAGGTTAAGAGCACTGGCTGCTCTTCCAGAGGTCCTGAGTTCAATTCCCAGCAACCACATGGTGGCTCACAACCATCTGTACTGAGATCTGGCACCCTCCTCTGGCATGTGGGCATATATCAAGGCAGAATGTTGTATACATAATAAATAAATCTTTAAAAAAAAATAAAGAGGGCCGTTAGACAGGAGGACAAAGGAAGTCATGACACCATATTGATATGAAGGTAGAAGAAAAAGACGGGTTTGGGAATTTTTCCTTCCTTTACTTCTCTGTTTTACTTCCATTGATTTTTCTTATCTTTTATTTTTGAAAGACACTCTGGAGATATCACTTCTCCAGAAGAAGGCTTCGGGAGCACTTGAACTACACTTGGACCATGTAGGCCTCTGCCTAAACAGGGCATATTTCCTTTACTGTTAGCCTCCCTCATATAGGAATGTAACGGGAGTAACTTGCAACGGGAGCCTTAATTTAGGACTCAAATATGATGACTCATTTTTTCTTACTTCCATTGCATGCTGCTTATTCCAGTGAAAACTTTTCCTAATAGCTCCCCAACTCATAATATGACTTCCTCAGGGGTGGATCAAAATGAAAACTAAAGTGTGTTATGATACAGCTTCCTGTGAAACTGAGTGTTTGCTTTCCATATATCAAGTTTTGCTATCCTAAATGTATTTAATAATCACTATGTACTTTCACCCACAGGTTCAAGTTAAAAATATGTTAAAATCATGACAATGGTATACATTGAGATTTCCACTTGTTGAATTTTTCCTATGACAAATATGATATGTTCCTTTTTGTCTCCTTTTATTGATCTTAGCTTGTAGTTTATTTTGTTAGATATTAGGATAGCTACCCCAGCTTGCTTCTTAGGTCCATTTGATTGGAAATTTTTCCCCCAACTCTTTACTCTGAGCCATCAGAGAAATGCAAATCAAAACATCTCTGAGATTCTATCTTACACCTGTCAGAATGGCCAAGATAAAAAACACTGACGACACCTTATGCTGGAGAGAATTGGAGTGAGGGGAACATTCCTCCATTGCTGGTGGGAGTGCAAACTTGTACAACTGCTGTGGAAATATGTTGTAGGGAGCAGCAGGCTACATTCCTGCTTGGATCCCACACAGCTAGCTTAGCCCCGGAAATAGCAACACACAAATTGTATTTTTTTAAACACTGCTTGGCTCATTAGCTCTAGCCTCTTACTGGCTAATTCTCACATCTTGATTAACCCATTTCTAACAATCTTTGTAGCACCACAAGATGGTGGCTTACTGGAAAGGATCTTCACCTGAATCCATCTTGGAGAGGAGAGCCATAGCATCTGCTGGGAGAGGAGAGGCGTGGCGACTGTCTCACTTCCCTTCTTCCCAGCTTTCTGTTCGGTCTACTCTGCCTATCTAAATTCTGCCCTATCAGGCCAAGCAGCTTTCTTTATTAATTAACCAATGAAAGCATCAAATAGACAGATGACCCTCCTCCATCATTTCCTCTTTTTCTGTTTTAAAAAAAGAAAGGCTTTCACTTTAACACAGTAAAATTACATATAACAAAACAGTTATCAAGCAAGAATTACAGTTACAATATTTATATCTATTTTATCTTTATCATAATAATGGAAAACTATAACTATCTATCCATTTTTCAACTCCATCAAAGACTCCAGAAGGATATAATATTACCTAAGCAAACAAGAAATCCAAAACTCTAGAAATGACAGAGACATCTCACTGCCTGTACAGCCACCCAAAGTTCCTCTGTACCGTTGGGGCATCCATCTTCGGCCTCCAGGCCCATAGTATCCAGCAGACTTTTCCATGAAGCAAGAAATTCCAAAGACAGTTCAGTCACTTTCTGCTGTGTCCTGCAGAGTGTCTCGCAGACTCTTTCATAAATCAGGAGCCCCGAAAGACCATCTCACCTTTAGGCAAGTTCAGCAGTCCTCTCTCTGAAGGTTCTCTGTGTCCAGTTTATGCAACAGTCCAGGCAAGAGCAGTTTCTTGGGAGATCTGATCTCGGCACCAGGAGAGACAGCAGTGCGGTAGGCGCTTTGTTTACGAACTACCCAACCTGCACGGAGATCTGATCTCGGCACCAGGAGAGACAGCAGTGCGGTGAGTTTGTGACTGGACAGGGAACTCTGAAGTTCCTCATCCCCCTCCCTATACTCCCTGGGCTCCCTGCAGGGGCTCTACCCCCCCATACTGCCTCTCTCTTCTTGCCCCACCCAGCTTGCATCCAGAACCCTTCTTCCCTCTGTCCCCTTTCCTCTTTGGGCACATATCACCATCCAGCTCAGTCTGTCTGGCGCTGGGGGCAAATCCTCAGGGCAAGTAGGCAGGCGAGACCTCCTTTGTCTCACTGGCCTGCCTGCAACAAGCAAGGAGAGACATCACTAGAACACCAGGAGAGCTAGCACTGCAGAGAGCCATCACTGGGAAGGTACATCAGTAGGCAAGGAGACCTGATCCGGTAAAAGAAGATCCAGAGGGGAGCATTCGGAGAAAGAGATGGGCAGGCGCCAATGCAAGAATTCACCTAACAATCTGAAAAACTATATGAAGCCACCAGAACCCAGCGACCTCCCAACAGGTGGACATGAACACCTTAATCATGAAGAAGTAGATAAAACTGACTTTATGAAAGTGATTGACGCCCTTAAACAACATGTAAAAAATGCCTTTATAGAAATGGATGAGAAGTATAACAGAAAGTTTGAAGAATTGAGTAAATCAGTGAATGATACCCTAGGAAACCAAGGAAAAACAATCAAACAGATAATGGAAACAGTTCAAGACTTAAAAACTGAAATGGAGGCAAAGAAGAAAACACAAACAGAAGGCCAGCTGGACAGGGAAAATCTAGGTAAACGAATAGAGACTACAGAAGCAAGCATAACCAACAGAATACAAGAGATAGAAGAAAGAATCTCAGATTCTGAAGATACCATAGAGAAAATAAACACTCTCATCAAAGAAAACAGCATAACCAACAAATTCTCATCACAAAACATTCAGGAAATCTGGGACACAATAAAAAGACCAAACCTAAGAATAATAGGGATAGAAGAAGGAGAAGAAGTACAGCTCAATGGTCCAGAAAATATATTTAATAAAATTATAGAAGAAAACTTTCCCAACCTTAAGAAAGATATTCCTTTGAAGGTCCAAGAAGCATACAGAACACCAAATCGACTGGATCAAAAAAAAACATCTCCTCGTCATATAATAATCAAAACACAAAACATACAGAATAAAGAAAGAATATTAAGAGCTGCAAAGGAAAAAGGTCAAGTTACCTATAAAGGTAAACCTATCAGACTTACACCTGATTTCTCTATGGAAACCATGAAAGCCAGAAGGTCCTGGATAGATGTACTGCAGAAACTAAGAGACCATGGATGCAAGCCCAGACTACTATACCCAGCCAAGCTTTCGTTCACTATAAATGGAGAAAACAAAGTTTTCCAGGATAAAAACAAATTTAAACAATACGTAGCCACAAATCCAGCCCTTCAGAAAGTAATTGAAGGAAAATCACAAACCAAGGAGTCCAACAATGCCCACAATAACTCAGACATCTAAAGACCCTTCACCAGCACAACTTGAAGAAGGGAAACACACAAACTCTACTACCAAAGGAAAGAAAGAAAGAAAGGAAAAATGACCGGAGTTAACAACCACTGGTCATTAATATCACTTAATATCAATGGACTCAACTCACCTATAAAGAGGCACAGGCTAAGAGATTGGATACGAAAACAGGATCCAACATTCTGCTGCTTACAAGAAACACACCTCAACCACAAAGACAGACATCTACTCAGAGTAAAGGGCTGGGAAAAGGTTTATCAAGCAAACGGACCTAAGAAACAAGCAGGTGTGGCCATACTAATTTCTAAGAAAGTTGACTTCAAACTAAAATCAATCAAAAGAGATGGAGATGGACATTTTTTACTCATAACAGGAACAATTCACCAGGATGAAATCTCAATCCTGAATATATATGCCCCTAATATAAAAGCACCCACTTATGTAAAAGAAACGTTACTAAAACTCAAGGCAGTCATCAAACCACACACACTAATAGTAGGAGATTTCAACACTCCTCTCTCACCAATGGACAGGTCAATCAAACAGAAACCTAACAGAGAAATAAGAGGATTAAGGGAGGTAATGAATCAAATGGACTTAACAGACATCTATAGAACATTCCACCCAAATAGGAAAGAATATACCTTCTTCTCTGCAGCTCATGGAACCTTCTCGAAAATAGACCACATACTCGGTAACAAAGCAAACTTACACAGTTACAAAAAAATATCGGTAACCACCTGTGTCTTATCAGATCACCATGGATTAAAGTTAGAATTCAACAACAATGCTATCCCCAGAAAGCCTATGAACTCATGGAAACTGGACAGTCAACTACTGAACCTCACCTGGATCAAGGAAGAAATAAAGAAAGAAATTAAAGTCTTTCTTGAATTCAATGAAAACGAAGACTCAACATACTCAAACCTATGGGACACTATGAAAGCAGTGCTAAGAGGAAAATTCATAGCATTAAGTGCCCACTTAAAGAAAACGGAGAAAGCACACATTGGAGACTTAATAGCCCACCTGAAAGCTTTAGAAAAAAAAGAAGCAGACTCACCTAGGAGAAGTAGAAGACTGGAAATAATCAAATTGAGGGCTGAAATCAACAAAATAGAAACACAGAAAACAATCCAAAGAATCAATGAAACAAAAAGCTGGTTCATGGAGAAAATCAATAAGATTGATAAACCCCTATCCAAACTAATCAAACGGCGGAGAGAGAATACGCAAATTAACAAAATCAGAAACGAAAAGGGAGACATAACCACAGACTCAGAGGAAATTCAGAGAATCATTAGATCTTACTACAAAAATCTGTATGCCACAAAATTGGAAAATGTTATAGAAATGGACACTTTTTTAGATAAGTACCATATACCAAAGTTAAACCAGGACCAGGTGAACAATCTAAATAGACCTGTTAGTCACGAAGAATTAGAAGTTGTTATAAAAAACCTCCCCACCAAAAAAAGCCCAGGTCCAGATGGCTTCAATGCAGAATTCTACCAGAACTTCCAAGAAGACCTAATACCTATACTCCTTAATGTATTTCACAATATTGAAACAGAGAAGTCATTGCCAAATTCCTTTTATGAAGCTGAAGTTACTCTGATACCAAAACCACACAAAGACACAACCAAGAAAGAGAACTACAGGCCAATCTCACTCATGAACATCGACGCAAAAATACTCAATAAAATACTGGCAAACCGAATCCAAGAACACATCAGAAAAATTATCCATTATGATCAAGTAGGCTTCATCCCAGAGATGCAGGGCTGGTTCAACATACGAAAATCTATCAATGTAATCCATCATATAAATAAACTGAAAGAAAAAAACCATATGATCATTTCATTAGATGCTGAAAAAGCATTTGACAAAATTCAACATCCCTTTATGATAAAGGTCTTAGAGAGATTAGGAATACAAGGGTCGTTCCTAACTATAATAAAAGCTATTTATAGCAAGCCGTCAGCTAACATCAAATTAAATGGAGAGAAACTCAAAGCTATTCCACTAAAATCAGGAACACGACAAGGTTGTCCACTCTCTCCATACCTCTTTAATATAGTGCTTGAAATTCTAGCAATAGCAATAAGACAACATAAGGGGATCAAAGGGATTCAAATCGGAAAGGAAGAAGTTAAACTTTCATTATTTGCAGACGATATGATAGTGTACATAAGCGACCCCAAAAACTCCAGCAAAGAACTCCTTCAGCTGATAAACACCTTTAGTAGCGTTGCAGGATACAAGATCAATTCCAAAAAATCAGTTGCCCTCCTATACACAAAGGATAAGGAAGCAGAGATGGAAATCAGAGAAGCATCACCCTTCACGATAGCCACAAATAGCATAAAATATCTTGGGGTAACCCTAACCAAGGAAGTAAAGGATCTATTTGACAAGAACTTTAAGTCAATGAAGAAAGAAATTGAGGAGGATACCAGAAAATGGAAGGATCTCCCTTGCTCTTGGATAGGGAGGATCAACATAGTAAAAATGGCAATTCTACCAAGGGCAATTTATAGATTCAATGCAATCCCCATTAAAATCCCATCAAAATTCTTCACAGATCTTGAGAGGACAATAATCAACTTTATATGGAGAAACAAAAAACCCAGGATAGCCAAAACAATCTTATATAATAAAGGATCGTCTGGAGGCATTACCATCCCTGACCTCAAACTCTATTACAGAGCCTCAGTATTGAAAACAGTTTGGTACTGGCATAAAAACAGAGAAGTCGACCAATGGAACCGAGTAGAAGACCCTGATTTTAACCCACAAACTTATGAACACCTAATTTTTGATAAAGGAGCTAAAAGTATTCAATGGAAAAAAGAGAGCATCTTCAACAAATGGTGCTGGCAGAACTGGTTGTCAACGTGTAGAAGAATGAAAATAGATCCATATCTATCACCATGCACAAAACTCAAGTCCAAATGGATTAAAGACCTCAATATTAGTCTGAACACACTGAACCTGATAGAAGAAAAAGTTGGAAGTACTCTACAACATATGGGTACAGGAGATCACTTCCTACGTTTATCCCCAGCAGCACAGACATTAAGGGCAACATTGAATAAATGGGACCTCCTGAAACTGAGTAGCTTCTGTAAAGCAAAGGACACTGTCACTAAGACAAAAAGGCAACCCACTGACTGGGAGAAGATCTTCACCAACCCTGCAACAGACAAAGGTCTGATCACCAAAATATATAAAGAACTCAAGAAACTAAACTTTAAAATGCTAATGAACCCAATAAAAAAATGGGGCACTGATCTGAACAGAGAATTCTCAACAGAAGAAATTCAAATGGCCAAAAGACACCTAAGGTCATGCTCAACCTCCTTAGCGATAAGGGAAATGCAAATTAAAACAACTTTGAGATACCATCTTACACCTGTCAGAATGGCTAAAATCAAGAACACCAATGATAGCCTTTGCTGGAGAGGTTGTGGAGAAAGAGGCACACTCATTCATTGCTGGTGGGAATGCAAACTTGTGCAACCACTTTGGAAATCAGTGTGGCGATTTCTCAGGAAATTTGGGATCAACCTACCCCAAGATCCAGGAATACCACTATTGGGAATATACCCAAGAGATGCTACATCAAATGACAAAAGTATCTGTTCAACTATGTTCATAGCAGCATTGTTTGTAATAGCCAAAACATGGAAACAACCTAGATGCCCTTCAATGGAGGAATGGATGAAGAAAGTGTGGAATATATACATATTAGAGTACTACTCAGCAGTAAAAAACAATGACTTCTCGAATTTTGCGTGCAAATGGATGGAAATAGAAAACACTATCCTGAGTGAGGTATCCCAGACTCAAAAAGAGGAACATGGGATGTACTCACTCATAATCGGTTTCTAGCCATAAAATAAAAGACATTAAGCATATAATGTGTGATCCTATAGAAGCTAAATAAGAAAGTGAACCCAAAGAAAATCATATAGTCATCCGCATGGAGAGGGGGAAGTAGACAAGATTCCAGGGCAAAAACTGGGAACTTGCGGGTGAGGTGGCATGGGGCAAAGGGGAAATGGGATGAGAAATATGAGAAGGGGAGGATGGGAGGAGCTCGGAGGATTGGGATGGTTGGGATATAGGAAGGATGGATACGGGAGCAGCGAAGTATATATCCTATCTAAGGGAGCCATCTTAGGGTTGGCAAGAGACCTGACTCTTGAGGGGTTCGCAGGTGTCCAGGAATATGTCCCCAGCTGGTACCTTGGGCAACTAAGGAGAGGGAACCTGAAATGACCCTATCCTATACTGATGAATATCTTGCATATCACCTTAGAACCTTCATCTGGCGATGGATCGAGGTAGAGACAGAGTCTCAATTTGGAGCAACGGTCTGAGCTCTTAAGGTCCAAATGAGGAGCAGAAGGAGGGAGATCATGAGCAAAAAATCAGGACCACGAGGGATGCACCCACCCACTGTGACAGTGGAACTGATTTATTGGGAGCCCACCAAGGCCAGCTGGTCTGGGACTGAATAAGCATGGGTTGATTCCGGACTCTCTGAGCATGGCGGTCAATGAAGACTGATGAGAAGCCAAGGACAATGGCACTAGGTTTCGATCCTAATACATGAACTGGCTTTGTGGGAGCTTAGCCTGTTTGGACGCTCACCTTTCTGGACGTAGATAGAAGGACCTTGGTCTTCCCGCAGGGCAGGGAATTTGGACTGCTCTTCAGTATCGAGAGGGAGGGGGAATGGAGTGGGGGTAGGAGAAGAGGAGTGGGGATAGGGGGAGGGAAGTGGGGGGAGGGCAATATTTGGGAGGAGGGGAGGGAAATGGGAAATGGGGAGCAGGTGGAAATTTTAATTAAAAAAGAATAAAAATAAATAAATAAGTAAAAAAAAAAAAAAAAAGAAAGATATACCTATAAAGGTTCAAGAAGCATACAGAACACCGAATAGGCTGGATCAAAAAAAAACATCCTCTCGCCATATAATAATCAAAACACAAAGCATACAGAACAAAGAAAGAATACTAAGAGCAGCAAAGGAAAAAGGCCAAGTTACTTATAAAGGTAAACCGATCAGACTTACACCTGACTTCTCTATGGAAACCATGAAAGCCAGAAGGTCCTGGATAGATGTACTGCAGAAACTAAGAGACCATGGATGCAAGCCCAGACTACTATACCCAGCCAAGCTTTCATTCACTATAAATGGAGAAAACAAAATTTTCCAGGATAAAAACAAATTTAAACAATACGTAGCCACAAATCCAGCCTTACAGAAAGTAATAGAAGGAAAATCACTAACCAAGGAGTCCAACAATGACCACAATATCTCAGACAACTAGAGACCCTTCACCAGCACAACATAAAGAAGGGGAACACACAAAATTTACAACTTAAAAAATGACCGGAGTTAACAACCACTGGTCATTAATATCACTTAATGTCAATGGACTCAACTCTCCTATAAAAAGGCACAGACTAAGAGATTGGATACGAAAACAGGATCCAACATTCTGCTGTTTACAAGAAACACACCTCAACCACAAAGACAGGCACCTACTCAGAGTAAAGGGTTGGGATAAGGCTTATCAAGTAAATGGACCTAAGAAACAAGCAGGGGTGGCCATACTAATTTCTAACAAAGTTGACTTCAAACTTAAATCAATCAGGAGAGATGGAGAGGGACATTTTCTACTCATAACAGGAACAATTCATCAGGATGAAGTCTCAATCCTGAATATCTATGCCCCTAATATAAAAGCACCCATGTACGTAAAAGAAACATTGTTAAAACTCAAGGCAGCCATCAAACCGCACACATTAATAGTAGGAGACTTTAATACTCCTCTCTCACCAATGGACAGGTCAAGTAGACAGAAACCTAACAGAGAAATAAGAGAATTAATGGAGGTAATGAATCAAATGGACTTAACAGACATCTATAGAATATTCCACCCAAATAGGAAAGAATATACCTTCTTCTCTGCAGCTCATGGAACCTTCTCAAAAATCGACCACATACTCGGTAACAAAGCAAACATCCACAGTTACAAAAAAATATTAATAACCACCTGTATCTTATCAGACCACCATGGATTAAAGCTAGAATTCAGCAACAATGCTACCCCCAGAAAGCCTACAAACTCATGGAAATTGAATAGTCAACTACTGAACCATACCTGGATTAAGGAAGAAATAAAGAAAGAAATTAAACTCTTCCTTGAAGACAATGAAAATAAAGAAACAACATACTCAAACCTATGGGACACTATGAAAGCAGTCCTGAGAGGAAAGTTCATAGCACTAACTGCCCACTTAAAGAAAACAGAGAAAGCACACATTGGAGACTTAACAGCCCACCTGAACGCTCTAGAAAAAAAAGAAGCAGACTCACCTAGAAGGGGTAGAAGACTGGAAATAATCAAACTGAGGGCTGAAATCAACAAAATAGAAACACAGAAAACAATTGAAAGAATCAATGAATCAAAAAGCTGGTTCCTGGAGAAAATCAACAAGATTGATAAACCCCTATCCAAACTAATCAAACGGTAGAGAGAGAATTTGCAAATTAATAAGATCAGAAATGAAAAGGGAGACATAACCACAGACACAGAGGAAATTCAGAGAATCATTAGATCTTACTACAAAAGCCTGTATGCCACAAAACTGGAAAATGTAAAAGAAATGGACGCTTTTTTAGATAAATACCATTTACCAAAGTTAAACCAGGACCAGGTGAACAACCTAAATAGACCTGTTAGTCATGAAGAATTAGAAGCTGTTATCAAAAACCTCCCTTCCAAAAAAAGTCCAGGACCAGATGGTTTCAATGCGGAATTCTACCAGAACTTCCAAGAAGACCTAATACCTATTCTCCTTAATGTATTTCACAATATAGAAACAGAAGAGTCATTGCCAAATTCCTTTTATGAAGCTACAGTAACTCTGATACCAAAACCACACAAAGACCCAACCAAGAAAGAGAATTACAGGCCAATCTCACTCATGAACATCGACGCAAAAATCCTCAACAAAATTCTGGCAAACCGAATCCAAGAACACATTAGAAAAATTATCCATTATGATCAAGTAGGCTTCATACCAGAGATGCAGGGCTGGTTTAACATACGCAAATCTATCAATGTAATCCATCATATAAATAAACTGAAAGAAAAAAACCATATGATCGTTTCATTAGATGCTGAAAAAGCATTTGACAAAATTCAACATCCCTTTATGATAAAAGTCTTGGAGAGATTAGGGATACAAGGGTCATACCTAAATATAATTAAAGCTATATAAAGCAAGCCGACAGCTAATATCAAATTAAATGGAGAAAAACTTAAAGCCATCCCACTAAAATCAGGAACACGCCAAGGCTGTCCACTCTCTCCATACCTCTTCAATATAGTTCTCGAAGTTTTAGCAATAGCAATAAGACAACATAAGGGGATAAAGGGAATTCAAATTGGAAAGGAAGAAGTTAAACTTGCATTATTTGCAGATGATATGATAGTGTACATGAGCGACCCCAAAAACTCCTCCAAAGAACTCCTACAGCTGATAAACGCCTTTAGTAATGTGGCAGGATACAAGATCAACTCCAAAAAATCAGTCGCCCTCTTATACACAAAGGATCTGGAAGCAGAGAGAGAAATAAGAGAATCATCACCTTTCACGATAGCCACAAACAGCATAAAATATCTTGGGGTAACTCTAACCAAGGAAGTGAAAGATCTATTTGACAAAAACTTTAAGGCATTGAAGAAAGAAATTGAAGAGGATACCAGAAAATGGAAGGATCTCCCTTGCTCTTGGATTGGGAGAATCAACATAGTAAAAATGGCAATTCTACCAAGGGCAATTTATAGATTCAATGCAATCCCCATTAAAATCCCATCAAAATTCTTCACAGACCTTGAAAGGACAATAATCAACTTTATATGGAGAAACAAAAAACCCAGGATAGCCAAAACAATCTTATACCATAAAGGAACTTCTGGAGGCATTACCATCCCTGACTTCAAACTCTATTACAGAGCCTCAGTAATGAAAACAGCGTGGTACTGGCATAAAAACAGAGAAGTCGACCAATGGAATCATATAGAAGACCCGGATTTTAACCCAAAAACCTATGAACAACTGATTTTCGATAAAGGAGCTAAAAGTATACAATGGAAGAAAGAAAGCATCTTCAACAAATGGTGCTGGCACAATTGGATGTCAACCTGTAGAAGAATGAAAATAGACCCATATCTATCACCATGCACAAAACTCAAGTCCAAATGGATCAAAGACCTCAATATCAATCTGAACACACTGAACCTGATAGAAGAGAAAATGGGAAGTACCCTACAACATATGGGCACTGGAGATCGCTTCCTATGTATAACCCCAGCAGCACAGACATTAAGGGCAACATTGAATAAATGGGACCTCCTGAAACTGAGAAGCTTCTGTAAAGCAAAGGACACTGTCATTAAGACAAAAAGGCAGCCTACTGACTGGGAGAAGATCTTCACCAACCCCGCAACAGACAAAGGTCTGATCTCCAAAATATATAAAGAACTCAAGAAACTAGACTTTAAAAGGATAATTAACCCAATTAAAAAATGGGGCACTGAACTGAACAGAGAATTCTCAACAGAAGAAGTTAAAATGGCCAAAAGATACTTAAGGTCATGCTCAACCTCCTTAGCGATCAGAGAAATGCAAATCAAAACAACTTTGAGATACCATCTTACACCCGTCAGAATGGCTAAAATCAAAAACACCAAGGATAGCCTTTGCTGGAGAGGTTGTGGAGAAAGGGGTACCCTCATCCATTGCTGGTGGGACTGCAAACTTGTGCAACCACTTTGGAAATCAGTGTGGCGGTTTCTCAGAAAAATTGGGATCAACCTACCCCTGGACCCAGCAATACCACTCTTGGGAATATACCCAACAGATGCCCTATCATATGACAAAAGCATTTGTCCAACTATGTTCATAGCAGCATTATTTGTAATAGCCAGAACCTGGAAGCAACCTAGATGCCCTTCAATGGAAGAATGGATGAAGAAAGTGTGGAATATATACACATTAGAGTACTACTCTGCAGTAAAAAACAATGACTTCTCGAATTTTGCATGCAAATGGATGGAAATAGAAAATACGATCCTTAGTGAGGTAACCCAGACCCAAAAAGAAGAACATGGGATGTACTCACTCATAATTGGTTTCTAGCCATGGATAGGGGCCACTGAGTCTATAATTTGTGATCCTAAAGAAGCTAAACAAGAGGGTAAACCCAAGGAAAAACATATAGATATCCTCCCAGCTATGGGAAATAGACATGACTGATGGGCAAAAAATTGGAATCTTGGGGGTGGGGTGGGATGGGGATGAGGGGTGATGGGGAGAGAAAAGTGTGAAGGAGAGGATGAGGGGAACTGGGGGAATCGGGGTGATTGGGGATAAAGGAAGGTTGGATGGGGAGCAGGGAAACTCATACCTTAGGTAAGGGAGCCACCTAAGGGGTGGCAAGAGACTTGAACTTGGAATGGCTACCAGATGCCCAGGGCAATGTCCCCAGTTAGTTCATTGGGGCACCTGAGGATAGGGAACCTGAAATGAACCTATCCTATAATCATACTGATGAATATCTTGCATATCGCCATAGAACCTTCATCTAGCGATGGATGGAGATAGAGCCAGAGACCCACACTGGAGCACCGGACTGAGCTCCCAAGGTTATAATGAGGAGCAGAAGGAGAGAGAACATGAACAAGGAAGTCAGGACCATGAGGGGTGCACCCAACCACTGAGACAGTGGGGCCCGATCTATTGGGAGCTCACCAAGGTCAGCTGGACTGCTACTGAAAAAACATGGGATAAAACCGGACTCTCGGAATGTGGCGGACAATGAGAGCTGACGAGAGGCCAAGGAGAATGGCACAGGAACTTTCAACTGGCGATAGATCGAGAGAGAGACAGAGACCCAAATTGGAGCAATGGTCTGAGCTCTTAAGGTCCAAATGAGGAGCAGAAGGAGGGAGAACATGACCAAGGAAATCAGGACCACGAGGCGTGCACCCACCCACTGTGACAGTGGAACTGATCTATTGGGAGCTCTTCAAGGCCAGCTGGACTGGGACTGAATAAGCATGGGTTGAAACTGGACTCTCTGAACATGGCGGACAATGAAGGCTGATGAGAAGCCAAGGACAATGGCACTAGGTTTCGATCCTAATACATGAACTGGCTTTGTGGGAGCTTAGCCTGTTTGGATGCTCACCTTCCTGGGCCTGGATGGAAGTGGGAGGACCTTGTTCTTCCTGTAGGGCAGGGAATTTGGACTGCTCTTCAGTATCGAGAGGGAGGGGGAATGGACTGGGGGGAGGAGAAGAGGAGTGGGGATGGGGGAGGGGAGTGGGGGGAGGGGGCAATGTGTGGGAGGAGGGGAGGGAAATGGGAAATGGGGAGCAGTTGGAAATTTTAATTAAAAAATAATTAAAAAAAATGAAAAAAAAAAAGAGCAGTTTCTTGCCCAAATGGCTATCAAACTTCATAAGGAGCCTCTTTGATGCCCATCTTCCTCTTGAAGTACCTGGTGCTTCTAGGAGCAGATGTTTCTTATTGTCATGAAAACCCTAAGTTATTAAAACATTAAATGCCATATTCTGTAGTCTTTGAAAGATATGAAGAATGCCTATCTAACTGAAATATATCTCTATATATCTAGAAAATCTAACATGACTAAAAATTTGACTATTATAGAAAATTATCCATTAACAACCTATATACATTACATTTTTAAATGAACTACACAATCACAATACCTCAATCAAGATTAGAAATATGCATATACATATAACAAAACTGACCTTAAAATTAATACCAATGCAAATTATTCATATCTATATCATATCCCCCTTTAAATGTAAAAGAACATTTATAAATAATATTTGAGAATATGGGCGCAGTTTTTTTCTCTCCAAGCTGCTTCCTGCTGTATGGGGGCGCTGTTAATCAGGTCTTTTATGGTGTAACCTGTGTGCCAGGTTCATCTCAGTCCGCAGTTGAGTGAAGTAATTTTTTTGAAGGTGTTCACAGCAACCTTTCAGGAGGGCATGGTCTATCATACCATATTGGGATAAAAGCAATCCATAGGGTCTCATCCTCTTGAAAACAAAAGAAGATCCTCTCCTTAGACCCAAATTCTGAAATCATAATACCCTTATGATATCCATTCTGGTTCTGCTTGGCAGCCCATATAACGAAATGTCTCTCTGTACTTGGCTCCTTTACAGTCAAAAGATTCAAAGAAAACACAATAATACACAGAATCCAGACTCTCTGAGAATATTCCATTTTTACGTGACTTATTTTTACTTTATCACTTTACTTTATTCTGTCTCTTTAAAGGCTTTACCCTTTTTTTTAAAGGGCATTAACTTTATTCTTTTTCTTCTCTCTCTCAAGTCTACGTACACTCATCCAACATTGTGATCCATTTAGTGGTCTGAATCTGTCCTATTGTGAATCTGTAATTTTTTTTTTTTTTTTTTTACTATCCAGGAGCACTTCTTAAAATGCTAAGCACTTCTTAAAAACCTTAGCTTGCGCCACATAGGGGTAATACGGTACCGCCTGTTTCCTGCCCAGTCTAAACCTTAACTGCACTGTTATTATGGTAATTACGATAGTTCCTGCCTGAGGCCAGCACAGTTCAGCAGAAATCAGTATGGTGTTTTCTGAGAAAATTAGGAAACAATCTACTTCAAGACCCAGCAATACTGCTATTGGCTATTTACCCAACAGATGCTCAATTATACCACAAAGACATGTGCTCAACTATGTTCATAGCAGCATTATTTGCAATAGCAAGAACCTGGAAACAACCTAGATGCCCCTCAACTGGAGAATGGATAAAGAAAATGTGGTACATTTACACAATGGAGTACTACATAGTGGTAAAAAAAAAATAATGACATCTTGAAATTTGCAGGCAAATGGATGGATCTAGGGAAAAAAAATATTGTAGGAAGTAACCCAGAAAAACAAATATAATACTTACTCACTCATAAGTGGCTTTTAGACATAAAGAAAAAAAACAGCCTGCAGGCCACAACCCCAGAAAAACTAGACAACAAAGAGGTTCCTAAGAGAGACATGCATGGATCTACATAGAAAAGTGAAAAAAGACAAGATCTCTCGAGTAAATTGGGAGTGTGGGGGTCACGGGAGAGAGCAAAAGGGGAGAGGGAAGGAAGAGAAAGGAGTGGAGAAAAATGTATAGCTCAATAAAAGCAATAAAAAATGAAAAAAGAGACGATGGAAAAAACCTGACATTGTTATGACAGAACATACTAATTTTACTAAGATGTGATTTTTTAAAAAGAGTTCTCAGTTCTTTCACCTTAATTTCTCCACTATTGCATCTATACATAACTACCAATTCATCTACCCAATGAGAGATGATAAAATATGTCCATAATCATGCTAGGTTTGGCGGATGAGGAGATTAAATGACACTTTCCCTTCTTTTTAAAGAGCTAATAAAAAGTTGGAGCAATTACTACAAAAACAGATCATGAAGGCACTCTCTGGTGCATGCGCTCAGGAAGCTGAGGTAGAGATGTGATGGATGACTCAAGGGCAGTCCGAGCTCCACAGTAAGACAGAGTTGTGAACAAATAACTATACAAAATCAATCAATCAATCGAACACTGTCTTAATCCATTTGAGTTCCTATGACAAACCACTTAATTTATAAACAGAAACTTGTTACTTGGAAGTTCTCAAGGCAGAGATATTCTAGATCAAATAGCCAGAAAATTTTGTTTCTTCATAGACAGTGTCTCTTTGTTGTGTCTTCATGTAGTGGAAGGGAAAGGGTACTGCCACCCTCATTCTTTTGTGCTTCTTTTGTAAGTTGTTTTTTATAAGAGCAGGAATCCCATTCATGCAGGATCTGTCCTATGATGTACTAACTTCAAAATGTCCTACCTCTTGAAAATAATGCTCTGGGTTTGTAATGGTTTGAACCTAAAAAAATTCCCTGAAAGTTCTGATGGTAAAGTCTTGGCTGTCAGCTGAGAGAATGTTGAGAGGTAACTGGACCATTGTGGGTTCTATTCTCATCAGTAGTTGAATTCCTTAATGAGTTCAGAGCCGAATAGACTATTGGGAAGTGGGGGCTGTGGAAAGAAGTAGATCATTGGGGCATGCCTTTGAATGTTGTGTCTTATTCCTGTACCTTTCCTCTCACCTTGTCTCTGCTTCCTTCCTACCAAGAGTTGAGCAATTTCAATTTATGCTGCTCTAAAGTTGGTTGGGTTTTTTTTTCTGCTCTTTACTCTTGCTCTTTGGGGGCCCACCACCAAATACATACATGGAGACTTATTCTTACTTCCAAATGCCCAGTCTTAGATTGATTTGTTTCTAGCCAGATTTTCTTAACTTAAATTATCCCATCTACCTTTTGCCTCTGGGCTTTTATCTTTCTCTGTTCTATATACCTTTCTTTACTTCTTGCCCCAAGGCTTGCTGTGCAGCTGGATGGCTGGCTCCTAGCAACCTCTTTTCCTCCTTTTCTCACTCCTCCCTCTTTTACTTTTCTTCTTCTATTTATTCTCTCTACCTGGAACCCCCACCTGTCCCTCTCATGCCAAGCTGTTGGCCATTCAGCTCTTTATTAGACCAATCAGATATGTTAGACAGGCAAAGTAGCACAGCTTCATAGAATTAAACAAATGCAACATAAAAGAATACAACACATCTTTGCATCATTAAACAAATGTTCCACAGCATAAACTGATGTAATCTATCTTAAAAGAATATGCCACAACACTGCCCTCTTCACCAAAAAGTTCTGCCCCACCATGGGCCCAACACAGAGCTAAGTGACCCTCCACCAAAATCCCTGAAAGTAGAAGTCCAAATAAAGCCCCCTTTCCTTAAGTTGCTTTCTCGGATATTTTCACATCAACAGAAGACTAACACAGAAAGGGTTTAAAATTTGGACGTTATAAACTTAAATGGAGAGATAAAACCTTTTAAACCATAGAAAACAAAATTTTTAAAAGTGATATAGCATGCAAAGGGAAGATGAAGCAAAAGGAATTATGGAAGTGAAGATAGTTGTTATTGTTAACCTGCAGTGGGAATACATGATCAGGAAAGAAATCAAGAAGAGATTGTGCACAAATCAATTGTTAAAGGTTAAGTGTTTATGCAATGGCATAGATGAGGTAAAGAGGGTACCTAGGTTGAAGGCATTATGTGACTTTTAATGCTACATTGTTTCATGCTTGCGCACTTTCTGATTAGAGTGTCATATGCATACACAGATACCATTTATCTTCCTATCTACCGAGTGTATTCAGATCACTGTGAGTAACTATTTCAGTACATTTAGAAACCTAAAAAGTAAACATCATGCTTTCAGTACCATAAAGTCTGTGTTACAACTTCTCAGCCATAGCTCTTTTCCATCATGGATTTCATTTTCCCTTTCTCTAATATTATTATCATAGCTAATGGTGTTGAAATTATTTTCATGAGATTATTTTCCATTCATACATCTTTTTTGAAATTACTGCTCATGTATTTTCCCTACATTTGAGTTTGATTTTTATTACTCTTTAAAGAATCAGGTTTCCATACAGGCCCTCACATGGTCCTTTATTGTTAGTTATCCCTCCATACATCTCCTGATTTGCTTCTTCCTGGGGCTGAAAGTAGGACAGAGAATAAATCTTGAGTACAAAGATGTTAAATAATTTGTTCTGGTCAAACAACAACCTGATAAAAAGAAAATGTATTCTTCAAATTGAAGAGCTCTAATTATAAAAACAAACTTATTTGTGGTGGTGGTGGTGGTGTGGTGGTGGTGGTGGTGGTGGTGTGTGTGTGTGGTGTATGCCCACAAACCTAACCCTAACCCCTAACCCTAATCCAGGATGCATATGTGGAAGTTAGAGGACAACTAGCAGGATTCGGTTCTTTCCTTCCACCATTTGTGTTCCAGGGATTGAACTTGAATGCATGTGACTTTACCTGCTTAACTATCATCTCCCTGCCCCCTGAGCTCCAGTTCTTATTACTATACTTGTCTATCATCCCTAAGTAACTCACTTTAATAGTCAAAATACATGTTATAAAGGTGTTGTAATAAGAGCGGCAGGGCTGCGTCCCTGGCACCCAGCCACCCGCTTGGCTTTACCCGAAATAATTACACGGAAACTGTATTCTTTTAATCACTGCCTGGCCCATTAGTTCCAGCCTCTTATTGGCTAGCTCTTACATATTGATCTAACCCATTTCTAATATTCTGTGTAGTACCACAAGCTGGCTTACCAGGAAAGATCTTAACCTGCGTCTGTCTGGAGTGGGAGAATCATGGCGACTCCCTGACTCGGCTTCTTTCTCCCAGCATTCTGTTCTGTTTACTCCACCCACCTAAGGGTTAGCCTATCAAATGGGCCTAGGCAGTTTCTTTATTAAGTAACCAATAAAAACAACAGATTAATACAAGACCCACCTCCATCATAAAGGTTTGTGATTAAATTCTCATTTGGGGTGTGTGTATTATTCTCTTTTCATTTCTCCTTGCTTTGTGATAACTACAGCTACATTAATACCACAAAACCATATGAATTCTAGGAAGTGTTTGAAAGAGAATGCCAGAACTGTTCTGCTGAAGTAATAAACCAAGGAAAATAATGAAAGTTAGGAAAGAGAATTTAAGATCTGAACTATGAGAGCAGGCCAAAAGTGAGTCAATTTTTCAAACTGCGAGCATAGGATGAGAGCTTGTTATATGGCAAATATATATTTTGGTGGAGGCTAAAATGTTCTAGGAAGAGTCAAGGTTAAATATAAAGGAATGAGACACCTTGTAGACTGTGTTATTTGAGATCAAGAAGTGAGAGCTTTTATGCATTCTGATACTGACTTTTAGCTGAATAGTATTGGACCCAGGACTCATGTATATGCCTGAAGCTGTCTGAGATCTTTGCTGAATGCCTGGCCTGGTAATGAGTAAAACAGACGAGACCAAAGGAGAGCAGAAGGCTGTCAGAGAAGTGGCTTCCATGGCTTAGATGGTACTGACAGGGGTTTGAATGGCTATGATCAGGGGTCTTAATTCAGTCACACTGGGCAAGCTAGACCAGCACATAACTAGCAGGCATACAGACAAGACTGTAAACTCCCATAAAGAGGAGACTGAGAAATTCTCAAAACACAGGGCTTGGTACTTTCACAGACTTAGGCAATGGAATGCAGTCTAAATACTTCCTCTCAGCTACTGTTGAGTCATTATCTTGATTAATAATTTTCTATGGGAGATCTGGAAGCCTGGGAGATGATTTTAATTTAATCAGCCCTACCATAAACATGTGCAGTTTCTTTTCTTTTTTGAGACAAGTTCTCACTGTATAGCTCTGCCTGATCTGGAACTCACTCTGTAGACCTGGCTACCCTCAAACTCACAGAGATCTGTCTGCCTCTGCCTCCTGAGTGCTGGGATTAAAGCCATACATCACCATGCACCACATGTATGTAGTTTATAAAAATATTTCTTAGCCCTAACTTCATTTATACCTTCTACAATATTACTTATTTTCTTAAGCACTGAACTCAATCTTTTTATTTTCTTCTGAAGGACTTCTTTTAATATTTCTAGCAGGGTAAGTCAGTTTTCATTTTTCTCAAGATTTTATTATTTTCCTGAAAAACTGTTTCACTTTCACTTGATGCATAATTTTACTGAATATAGAATTCTACAATGATGAGTTATTTTCCCTTTAAGATTAATTACTTCATGCTACTCTCTTTCTATTTGAATCATTTCTGACAAAAGCCTGCTGTATACCTTATTCTTGTTGCTTTATTAGTTCTCACCCCTTTTATCTTCTTTTGAGAATTTTAAAATTGTCCTTGGTTTCCTGAAAGGCTTCAGGGGGCAACAGTAGGGAAAGAGTCCTTCTTCAACATGTATAATTGTCTGGTAAAGCCCTTGTTTCTTATCAGCCAGTCCCTTATTATGGATAAGGGTCTAGGCATTTTACAGTGCAAAGGATTCTTTTTAACTGATCTTTAAGAAGAGCTTCCTTAGACCTTTAGTTGGAAGGACCTGTTAATTTCCTAAAAGCAAAACCCATAAAATTATGGAAGTATCTTATGCCTGAAGTCTTCATACTCTTACTGAGTAACCCACACAGCCTCTAGCCCTTTCTTGTACCAACCACTTTGAGTATTTACATCAGTTTGAGTCCAGTCACCTTTTCTCCAGGGAAGCTAATTGCAATTATGTCTCCCTAGATGTTTTTAGTTCTACAGAATTGAAAAGCCAGTTTGCTCTACAACTTCACTTCTCTGAGTATAGGAAAATTCATTGATTATCATTTTGTTCAGATTTTTCTTATAAGAATGAGCTTAATAACTTCCAAGCTCTTTGGGGGGTTGAAATGACAAAATCATCCAAGAATTTATGTAAAAAGTATATGGTCTAGGGTAATGAAAATAATTTTAAAAGGGCAATGAAGCTGCAAAATTCATTGTAGCCATCACTATATCACTAACTACATAGATTGAACAATTAACACTATGTAATGTTGGCGAAAAGAATAGATACACAGGTGAGTGAGTCAGAATAGAGAACACAGAAATATACCCACTAAATGTGCCCAACTGAGTTTTTTGTTTGTTTAATTTTTTTCCACAGTACTGAAGATTGAACTCAGTGACTTACACACATGTGGTCTTTCTACAACGTCTGAATTTATAGAATAACAATAAATTTACAACCTATGGTAGTTTTATTGGCAGTTATTTGCCAGATAGTCCCACTTTAATCCTTGATAAGAGGATCTAAGCAAACACAGGTTCTTTATTATAATCTTAATTATTAATATTAATGGATAAATCAGAACATTACACATCACAATTATCTATCTATCTGTAAGTCTGTCTATAGATCTGTCTATCACCTTGCCATGTATCTCAGAGAAATAAAACTTATGACTTTGAAAAATATGTACTTCATGTCAGAAATATATGTAATAAACAAAACACAGGAACAGTCCTGAGGCACCCAAGTAAATGAATTGTTGAACAACTTAAGGTATATTTGTAATATGGCTACTACTCAGCAATGAAAAAAATGAATTACTAATATGTGAAACTTGGATGTTGATTAACATGATAATGAGTGGGGAAAAAGAAAATGTAATAAGATAACATACTTGTTAATTTCATTTATATAATCTTGAAAAATGATAAAATTAAAATATGTATAATAGATTGGTAGTTTCTGGGGTCTAGAGATGTTGGGTGAAAAGATCTTTGAGTGATACAGTAATTCTTCTGAATTATAATGTAATTCAGTTGGTCTTTACTTTGTATACAAGAAGCAGAGTTCAATCCCAAGCACTGCAAGAAGCAGGCATGGTGGTACAGTCTGTACTCTGAGCATTCAGTTGGCAGAAGCAGGAGCTCAAGGACACTATCACTTATATAACTAGTTCAAGGTCAACCTAAGCTACATAAGACCCTGTCTCAAAGAAAAATACAGATGAATGAATAAAATATAAATAAAAATATAATGTACAAGTGATCAAATGGCATACAGCTACAATACAATTGTAATATATTGTTATAACAATTAGTGTGAAAGAGAGGATGGGGGAACTTGGGGAAACGGGATGATTGGGGATAAAGGAAGGTTGGATAGGGGAGCAGGGAAGCACATATCTTAGTTAAGGGAGCCACCTAAGGGTTGGCAAGAGACTTGAACCTGGAGTGGCTACTAGATGCCCAGGGCAATGTCCCCAGTTAGTTCCTTGGGCAGCTGAGGATAAGGAACCTGAAATGACCCTATCCTATAGCCATACTGATGAATATCTTGCATATCACCATAGAACCTTCATCTAGCGATGGATGGAGATAGAGACAGAGACCCACACTGGAGCACCGGACTGAGCTCCCAAGGTCCTAATGAGGAGCAGAAGGAGGGAGAACATGAGCAAGGAAGTCAGGACCACGAGGGGTGTACCCACCCACTGAGACAGTGGGGCTGATCTATTGGGAGTTCACCAAGGCCAGCTGGACTGTGACTGAAAAAGCATGGGATAAAACCGGACTCTCTGAACATGACGGACAATGAGAGTTGATGAGAGGCCAAGGACAATGGCACGGAATTTTGATCCTACTTCATGTTCTGGTTTTGTGGGAGCCTAGACAGTTTGGATGTTCACCTTCCTAGACCTGGATGGAGGGGGGAGGACCTTGGACTTTCCACAGGGCAGGGAACCTTGACTGCTCTTCAGACTGGAGAGGGAGGAGAAGAGGAGTGAGGGGAGGGGAGGGGTGGGAGGACGGGGAAGGAAATGGGAGGCGGGGAGGAGGCAGAAAATTTTTTTTTCAATAAAAATAAACAATTCAGTACATTGTTAGTTTCTTAAGTTTGATATTGTACGATAGTTGCATAAGATATATTAATGGAAACAAATAGAATTAAGAATGCACAATGGCTCTTTGTGTTACGTTGTCAACTTCATATGAACCTATAATGATCTCTGCTGTGGGACAATTGTCTTTTACCCTGTAAAGATTTACCGCTTGTATTGCTTTAATAAAACACTGATTGGACAGTAACCAGGCAGGAAGTATAGGCTGGGAGATCAGCCAAGAAGCATAGATGGGGCAACCAGAACAGGAGAATTCTGGGAAGAAAAAAGGCTCAGTCTGTAGTCATCACCCAGACTCAGAGGAAGCAAGATGTGACTGCCTTGCTGATAAAAGGTACTAAGCCACATGCTTAACACAGACAAGAATTATGTGTTAATGTAGGATGTAGGAGTTAATAAGAAGACTGAGCTAATAGGCCAACCAGTTTATAATTAATGTAAGCCTCTGTGTGCTTCTTTGGGACTGAACAGCTGTGGGACTGGGTAGGATATAAACCTCAGTCAACAGATATCAATACAATAGTTTTTTTGAAAAATAAAATGAACAGAGGTTGGAGGTGTAGCACACTCAGTAGAGTGCTTGCCTAGCATGCAGAAAGGTCTGGGTTTGGTGCTCAGTTCTACATAAAAAAGTTGGTTCACATCTATGGTCTAGCACTAGGGAGGTGGAGACAGGAAGATTACAGGTTCAGGGTCATTGATATCAACACAGTGAGTTTGATGTCCTGTATAAAAAATTATATATATATATATATATATATATATATATATATATATATATATATAATCAGTAGCTTTGCAGTGGAGAAACCTATCAGAAATATCATTAACTTTGTGAACAAGGCTAACATAGGTCTGAGAGTATAGCACCATAATAGAGTGCTTGTTTAGCATTCCCACGGGCTGAACTGTCAGAAAATAAAAATAAATCTTAACATTACTAGTCTTCTAAGTTTATGACTTGAATTTCTGTTATTCTCTAATGAGGAAGGCAGTTGACCTCAGTTCTTTTATTCTCCATAGTATACAATCCCAAGCTAACATCGAAGAAACAAGACAAATCCAAACTGGAAACCACTATAAATAGTAACTATCTATTAATCTTTAAAATTGCCAAAGTCATGAAAAAAGGAGATATTTGGTAGATTGTTATAGATTAGAAGCAACAAAGAAAATATGATGACTCAATGAAACATAGTACTTTGAAGTCAACCCTGGAACAGACAAAAGACACTTAGTACAAGTGGTGATGTGTATTATACAAATTAACTGGACTGGGGGTATAGTTCAATGGCAGAGAACTTAGCTAACATGTATGAGGCTATGGCTTTGGTCTCCAGCACCACAAAATTAAATTAATAAATATACAAGTCACTGAATGAATAAATAAGAATGCTGTCATGATATCTGTAGAAAGACAGAGGCATTGTCATAAATTGGTGGGGACCCAGGAAAGTTGCTAATTAAAGGAAATCTCAAATCCTGAATTGATCCTTGACAAAAAATGGACCTTAGTAAAAAAAAAGCTGGTAAAATACAAATATAATTTATAATTTAGTTATTAGTGTTATCACAATGTTTATTTTCTGGTTTTGGTAATCCTGCCATGGTCATATATAAGAGCGACATGAAGAATGATAAATGAAGTAGTTGTCCTAACTGCATAATATTTTTGTGACTTCTTATAATTTTTAAATTATTTTAAGATGAAATAAGTTACTAAGTGATCATGTTTAAACAAACAAAACATTATTTCAAAATAAAGTTTAAAAAGTCTTTTAAAAGTGGAAAAGATGGCTCAGAAGTTAAGAATAACACTGTATGCTTTTGTATAGGACTCAGATTAAAAATCCCAGCAACAACCTGACTACTCAGAACAGTCTGTATCTCCAGTTCCAGAGGTTCTGACACCTTCTTCTGGCCTCCATAGGCACTAGGCATGGAAGTGGTGCACAGACATACATACAGGCAAAATACTCAGACACATGTAATAATTAAGAAATACTTAACAACCCCCCATGTGCCTCTTATGTGAAACCAAGACAGAGAACCATCACTCATTCACCCATGTAGTTCTGCCTCATCGACTCTTCAGACATTCTTTCCTCCTTCAGAATCATCCTTCCCCAAGGGGATTTCTTCTCAACTGGCTGCTGGTGAAAATAAAACGAAGCTAAAATTTTCTACTGCTAACACAGTAGACTATACATTTCTGAGTGAATGGCACATAGACACCATCCTATCTGTTTTCATAATAATTTTGTGACTTCTTATAATTTTAAAATTATTTTAAGAGTTTCTACATCAGAGATTCATTCTTTTTTGCCACATATCATTACATAATCATTTTTTTCCAATTAACACTTTAGTAAGAAGTATGAGTCATTTGAAATGGTGTTATCATGGCCTTATCTGCAACACTGCAGAACACAGCATCTGTACAGGTAAGAACTGAATTTCTGTTGCATCTCCAGCATAACTACTTATTGACAGTGTAGCCCAGCTGTTGGTTTGAGGCTGAAGGCTTGGGTTGTAGGTAGAGTTATCAGTCTCCAGATAGCAAGTAGCAAGAATGATCTCATGCAATGGGCTGGTCTTGGAGAACTGCCTCAAACAGAGATAGTCTCCATTAAATCTTATATAGCAAACTCTTGTTGCTGTAACAGTTTTCTAGAGCACACTTGTCCTCATCAGAGCCTGAGCCTTATTCAGTTGGCTACACCATGTTCCTGGAGTGCTATGTTTATTAAATGAACCCTGCCCTTTATTTTGCTGGGATTAATCATTATGGGTTGGTGAACTGCCCTTTTCCCCCTCTACCCCAGCTTTTCATCTACAACTTAGAAGGGAGGGCTATGTCATTGGGCCTGCTGAGAGTCCTTCAAGAGAACTGATCTGAGAGAAAATTAAGAACAGCTGGGGGTAGACACAATGACATCATATGCCTCTGGCATAAAAGGCAGCTCAGAAACTCCAATCAAGGAAAGAAAAATAATGGGAATTAGAGAAAGGGTCTGAGACTTGTGAAGTATGCAAAGGCTGATTACTAGAGATTAGGTTGGGAGCACATGTGCTCGCTGAGATATTGGAATTCTTAGTTAGGGTCTATTAATCTATTATTTAGCACTTGGAGTCTATAGATTTAATAGGTAAAACTACACTGAAACAGGCTGGTGAAAGGTGTGAAAATGCCCTGAGGCAGCACATAGTTAGGGGTAAGATTAACATAGCAATTGGTAAGAGTCTAAGCTTTATTGCAAAGTGAGTTACAGATAGCAGCCTTTACATAGAGACTTTTTTATTCCCAATTGTGCATGGGATTGCATGCACTATATTAAAATATATTTGCTCATTAAGGAGTTGTTTGCTCTGAAACAGATTCTTCAATCATATATGGAAGCTTGTTTGGAGTGGTTTATCCTCTAAAAACTTTATGATAAATTTGTATTCATTGAAGGGATGTTAGAGTTGATGTAGTTCTACTTCAATTTTATGAATAAAGAAATTGAATCCCAAAGAGTAAGGTGATGGTTCCAACATCACATAGCTAGTATATGAGTATTGCAGCTGGGGCATAGAGCTGCCAATTACCAGGCCAACTCAGCCCCCTTCAGCACCTGCTTCACTTAGCTGAGACATATCCAAAGAGAATTTGAATTTCTATCCCTTTATTACCACTCCTGATTGCCAGTGGCTATTCCAGGGAAAAAGCCTAGGATCAGTCTGTGATGAATCAAATGGCCTTTGGTGAGAATACACATATTAATCATGATTTGGAAATGTCACAGCCACAGTAAAAACAAAGACCAGTATGTAGTTATTTTAGCATTTATCACATTCAATCCTTTCTCCTCTAAGTGCTATCCAGTGATGCCGCTCTTTTCTGCAGTTTTTGAATATATTTCCAGGTTTAAGAGCAATAACTCACTATGTGTAGCTCTACTAATGGTTATGGTTCCGGGTGAGTGAGTAGCCATGGCAGCTACTGTCTTGTGCTAACCCCTTAACAGAAATGAAAATCTGTATCTTTGATGGTCAAATAAGCCTCAGGAAGGGTGACTATAAATATCAAACTTAATAGAATGAGAGTAGACTCATTAAAATTAGTTTGAAGGAGCTGGTAAGATATTATAACTAATGTGGTCTAATCAGTCTAAAAACTATTGTGGTACCTATAGAACTTACTGAGACAAAAGGTCCTCTTAAAGAACACCCTCTGAGTATTATGAGTTTCTGAATGAGATACCAGAAGCTCAACAGACTTGGCCACAAAAGACATAATTGATGGCCTAGTGAAAATGACAATAAAAGGCAGAATAAAATAGGATTGAACAACTAAAGGGGTGTTGGTAACACCAGAGCAAGTACAGTTATGAAGAAGGTCATCCAGAAATGCCATCTATGAAAATGAGTTAAAATAAAGAAATTGGTGCTAGAAACTAAGTTAGCTCAGGAGAACCTGAGTTAGATACCCCAATCCACATAAAAATGCTAAATGCAGTGGTATATTTGGAATCTAAGCACAAGAGAGGTGAAAATAGGAAAGTTCCTGGGGCTTACTAGTCAGTGTGTCCAGTGGAATCATTAAGCTTCATGTTCAGTGTGAGACCCTGCCTCAAAAAAAAAAAAAAAAAAAAAAAAAGGTGGAGTGCTATTGAGGAAGAAAATCAGCAATGGCTTCTGAATTCCATATGCATGTTCACACTCACACAAAGGAAATTGATGAAGAAAGTAAATAAAGGAATTGATATAGTTGAAGAATGAAGTAATAATGTGGAATAAATAACAGGTTTAAAATTTATCCCAGATAATACTAAAAAATGATTAAAGAGTTAAAATGTGTAGAAAGAAACCTAGAGAAACTGAAGGTGGTAGAAGTGTCAAGTTTGTTTGTAAATCACAGAAGAGGTACAGGTCTGTGGAAGTGAACTAAATAGTTGAATAAGCAATGATTACAAATTCTCAAACTTAGTGAAATATGCATATCTTCATTTATTAGGATTCAGAATTTGTCAAACAGGACATAAAAAGAAAAAGCCTAGTGCTGCACATTTAATAGTTAAAAACTTTTGCTCTCAGAAGACTTTTCAACATGAAAAGGCAGACATGCTTACAAAGAAACTAAACCATATGGGCATCTCCTACTGACAAACAGGAAACAGTACAAGATGATTTTTGAAGCGGTAAGGGGGTATCTTGTAACTTAGTGTTTTGTACTAGCTAAATATTTAATTCAGAATATATATGAGTATGTAGACTTGCATAGAAAGCTATCACAAGCAATTTTTTTTAACCTTTTCAAATCCACTAACATGGTAGTACCCCCAGGATAGGAACCTCATGTGACTCGTTTCTGCTCTAATTTATAGTTTCATCTTTCAGCTAAGCCTCAGAGGAACCCTTTTATCGGTTCTTATTTTGTATGTAACACCTGGTTCAGACATTGGTACCTTATAGACATTTATTAAATGTCTCTGCCAGAAAAGAATGGGGAAAGGAAAAGGGAGGGATTAGAAGTTGGAAAAGAAGAAGGTAGGGTTCTTCCCATTCAAAAGAACAGTAAATCTCTCTGATTTTTGTTAACAGGGAATATCCCAGTGTGGGACAATCTTTGACACTGTAGCAGGCCACCTCTTACTTCCTAAGCCTGTGGGTGACTCAAATGATAATTGAGCATTGTTTATCTCACTATCAAAATATTAAAGGCAACCTCCTTATTTTGATTCACTTTAACCATGTACTTGGCTGATCCCACAACTCATCTGAGTTGTGCTATCAACCCACAAACTCCATCTGAGTCATTCACAATGGAATGTGTGTGTGCGTGCGTGCGTGTGTGTGTGTGTGTGTGTGTGTGAAAGCAAATATACTCAAGTGGGTAATGTGAAGAAAAAGGAGGCTGAAAGTGTTTTATTTAAAAAAACTAGAATTTGTCAACACATTTCCACAGAGCTGAAGAAAATACTTTTCCTCCACTTTTAGCAACATAGTTCCATTGGCTCATATTTTACTACATAACAAGTTAACACTGATGTAGAATAAATAATTGTAGTAGCCCATTTCCACTTCTGTAACAAAATACATGAAGATGGACAACTTATAAAGAACAGATTTTTATCTGCCAGTTTTGTGAGATGGAAGGCCCAAAGATCCTGTCACCAACACTGGTGAGTACTTTCTTGACTGTATTACATCTTGACAGAGAACATTATGGTTGCAGTATGAAAGGGATAACTTACATGGTGATAAAAGAAGTCAGACATCTAGGGGTGGCCAACCTTGCTGTAACATTTGAAACAGCTAATTCAAGGTTATGCTAGGGCTATGTGTGTTAATTACTTTCAGTGGCTCACCTACTTCCAAATAAGCTTGTCTCTTAAATGTTCCATCACCTCTTCCAAATAACTATGTTGAAGGCAAAACTTTCAACACACAAATCTACAATTATGCATTTATACTTTCCTATGGATAACTAACACACTTTCTATCAGAAAATTATTTGTCTTGCATCCTGTCACATTACGGAAGATGTTTATCAGCTGTAGGATTTCCCTGGTAGAATTTTTTGGGTCACTTATGTACGCTATCATATCATTTGCAAATAGTGAAAGTTTGACTTCTTCCTTTCCAATTTGTATCTCCTTGATCTCCTTTTGTTGTCTTATTGCTTTAGCTAGAACTTCAAGAATTATGTTGAAAAGATATGGAGAGAGTGGACAGCCTTGTCTTGTTACTGATTTTACTGGAATCGCTTTGAGTTTCTCTCCATTTAATTTGATGTTGGCTGTCAGCTTGCAGTATATAGATTTTATTATGTTTAGATACATTCCCTATATCTCTGATCTCTCCAAGACCTTTATCGTGAGGGGGTGTTGAAGTACTACTCAGTGGTAAAAAAGAAAAAAAAACCAACGACATCTTTTATTGTTGTTGTTGTTGTTGAAAATCCCAATAGAAAATGGTTGGGGCAGAGACCGCTGTGGGACTGGGTGTAAGTCAGGGACCTCCAAGGGAGGAGGACCAAACCAGAGACCTCTGTAGGAGGGGCCAAATCCAGGGACCTTTACAGGATCAGGCCCAAGCTAGAGACATCTTCAAGAACAGGCTTGAGGCAGCAATCTCCATGGGAGCAGGTACAAGGAAGTGACAGCCTGCGGAGCAGGCCCAAGTCACAAACCCCTGCAGGACTGATGCAAGCAGACACCTCTGAGGGAGCAGGCCTGAACCAGAAACCTCTGTAGGACTGGGCCCAAGCAAGGGACCTCTGCGAGACAGGCCCAAGCCAGGGACATCTGTGGGAACAGGCTTAAACCAGCGACCTCTGCTGGAGCAGGCGTAAGTCAGCAACCTCACTTGGAGCAGGCCAGAGGCAGCCACCTTCACAGTAACAGGCTTGAGCCAGTGAACTCCACTGGAGCAGGCCTCAGGCAACAATCGCCACAGGACTAGGTACAAGGGAGCCACCATTGAGGAAGCAGGCCTGAGCCAGAGAACTCTGTGGAACCAGAAGCAAATCAGCAACCTCCCAGGGACCAGGTCAGAGGCAGTGACCTACCCCAGAGCAGGACAAAAACAGCAACCACAGCAGGAGCAGCCCCAAGCAAACAACTTCCATGGGAGTAGGCCCAAATGAACCCTGGTATTGCAGAACAACCCCAGGATCGCTGAGCAACCTCCTGTAACACTGAGTGATCTCCAGGGTGACTGGAACCATGGCCCTGACTGCATTATGAGGAACAACCATCTGAGCTTTGGATCCACTGGCACGTGGAAGATTGATCACCAGAGACACAGCTCCAACTACACCAATCAGAGGAAAAGATAGGTAGACAAGAACACACTCAACAATAGAAAGAGTAACACAACACCAACAAAAACTAGTGGACCTACAACAGCAAGACTTGAACACCAAAATACAGATGAAGCAGAAGAAAGTGACCTGAAAATAACTTTAGGAGAATGTTTGAGGCCCTTATAAAGGCTATTAAAAATTCCATCAAAGCAATAGAGAAGACAAACAAAAAATTGGAAGAAATCAACAAGTCCCTTAAAGAAAACCAAGAAAAAACAGTCAAACAGATAAAATATTCAAGACTTGAAAACCAATATAGAGACAATAATGAAAACACAAACTGAGGACATTATAGAAACAGAAATTATGAGAAAACAATCAGGAACCACAAATGCAAGCATAAACAGCAGAATACAAGAGATGGAAGAGAGGATATCGAACACTGAAGATACAATAGAGATAATAAACTCATGGTCAAAGGAAAACATTAAATCTAACAAAAGCTTAACACAAAATATCCAGGAAATATGGAATACCATGAAAAGACCAAACCTAAGAATAATAGGTATAGAAGAAGAAGTCCAAATAAAAGGCACAGAAATTATATTCAACAAAATGATAGAAGAAAACTTTCCCAACCTAAAGAAAGATATGTATATCAAGATATTAGAAGATTACAGAACACCAAATAGAATGGATCAAAAAAAAGTCCCCTCATCATATAGCAATCAAAACACTAAACATACAGAATAAAGAAATAATATTAAGATCTACAAAGGAAAAAAGCTAAGTAACATATAAAAGGCAGATCTATCAGAATTACACCTGACTTCTCAATGGAAACAATGAAAGCCAGACAGTCCTGGTCAAGCATTATGCAGACATTAAGAGACCATGGAATCCAGGCAAGACTACTATACCCAGAAAAACTCTCAATCATCATAGATGGAGAAAACAAGATATTCCATGACAGAACCAGATTTAACCAATACTTAGCCACAAACCCAGCCCTATACAAAGTACTAGAAGGGAAGCTCCAACCCAAGGAAGTTGACTACATGCCCCCAAAAGACAATAATAGATGACCTCCCAGCAGCAAATTCCAAAGGCAAAAACTTACACAATAACATCATCAACAACAAAAACCAAAATAACAGGAACTAACAATCACTGGTCATTAATATCCCTTAATATAAATGGACTCAACTCACCTACAAAAAGACACAGGCTAATAGATTGAATATCAAAACAGAATCTGTCTTTCTGCTGCATACAAGATACACACCTCAACCTCAAAGACATTGCCTCAGAGTAAAGTGTTGGGATGAAATTTTCCAATCTAATGGACCTAAGAAACAAGCAGGTGTAGCTATCCTAGTATTTAAAAAAAACAGACTTCAAACTAAAATCAATCAAAAGAGACAAAGAAGGACATTTCATTTTAGTCACAGGAAAAATCTATCAAGAGGAAATCTCAATATTGAACACCTATGCCCCCAATACAAGCACACCCTCATATGTGAAAGAAATATTATTAAAGCTTAAATCATACATTAAACCCCACACACTAATAGTGGGAGACTTCAACACTCCACTCTCACTACTGGACAGGTCTGTCACACAGTGAAATTAACAGAGAAATAAGAGAATAACAGATATTATGACTCAAATGGACTCTACAGACACCTATAGAACATTCCATCCAAACATAAAATAATATGTCTTCTTCTCAGCATCTCATGGAATCTTCTAAAAAATTGATCATATAGTAGGTAACAAAGCAAACCTCAACAGATACAAAAAATATTGAAATAATCCCATGTATTTTATCAAATCGCCATGGTTTAAAATTAGAATTCAACAGCAACATTAATTCCAGAATCCCACAAACATATGGAAATTAAACAATGTTTACCTGAATCATCAATGGTTAAAGAAAGAAATAAAGAAATTAAAGACTTTCTAAAATTCATTGAAAATGACCACACAAAATACCCAAATTTATGGGACACAATTATGGGAACTTAGAGGGAAGTTCATAGCACTAAATGCCTACATAAAGAAGCTGGAAGAATCACACACTAGTGAGTTAACAGAACACTGGAAAATTCTAGAATAAAAAGAAGCAAACTCACCCAGGAGGTCTAGATGGCAGGAAATAATCAAATTGAGAGCTGAAATCAACAAAATAAAAACAAAGAAAACAATACAAAGAATCGATGAGACAAAGAATTGGTTCTTTGAGAAAATCAACAAAATAGACCTTTATCCAAACTAACCAAAAGGCAGAGAGAGGATATCCAAATTAATGAAATCAGAAATGAAAAGGAAAACATAACAACACACAGAGAGGAAATTCAGAAAAGCATTAGGTTATATTTTGAAAACCTGTACTCCACAAAATTGGAAAACTTAAAAGAAATGGACAATTTTCTGGATAAATATCACCTACCAAAATTAAATCAATACCAGATAAGTAAATTAAATAGACCTATAACTGCTAAAGAAATAGAAACAGTCATCAAAGTCTGCCAACCAAAAAAAACCCAGGACCAGATAATTTCAGCACAGATTTTTACAAGATTTTCAAAGAAGAACTAATACCAATACTCCTCAAATTGTTCCACATAACAGAAACAGAAGAAACATTGCCAAACTCTTTTTATGAGGCTATAATTACCCTAATACCCAAAACACACAAAGACATCACTAAGAAAGAGAATTATAGACCAATCTCCCTCATGAACATTGATGCAAAAGTACTCAATACTGGGAGGAAGTGGAAATTTTGAATGTTATTATTTATAAAGCAAAAAATAAAATAAAATACTGGCAAACTGAATCAAAAACACATCAGAACAATCATCCACCATGATCAAGTTGGCTTCATCCCAGAGATGCAGGGATGGTTCAACATACCAAAGTCTGTCACTGTAATCCACCATATAAACAAGCTGAAAAATAAAAACCACATTATCATCTCATTAGATGCTGAAAAAGCTTTTGACAAAATACAGCATCCCTTCATAATAAAGCTCTTTGAGAGAGCAGGGATAAAGGGAACATACCTAAACATAATAAAGGCAATATACAGTAAGCCAACAGCACACATCAAACTAAATGGAGAGAAACTCAAAGCGATCCCATTGAAATCAGGAATAAGACGAGGTTGTCTGCTCTCTTCATATCTATTCAATACAGTACTTGAGGTTCTAGCGAGAGCAATAAGACAACAAAAGAAGATCAAGGGATATAAATTGATAAAAAAGAAGTCAAACTATCACTATTTGCTGATGATATGATAGTTTACATAAGCAACACCAAAAATTCTACCAAGCAACTTCTACAACTCATAAAAACTTGCAGTAATATATCAGAATACAAGATTAACTAAAAACATCAGTAAGCCTCCTATATAATGATGATAAATGGGCTGAAAAAGAAATCAGAGAAACATTATCCTTCACAATAGCCACAAATAGCATAAAATATCTCTCAGTAACTCTAACCAAACAAGTGGAAGACTTGTATGACAAGAACTTTAAGTCTTTGAAGAAAGAAATTGAAGAAGACATCTGAAAATGGAAAGAGCTCCCATGCTCTTGGGTAGGCAGAATTAACATAGTAAAAATGGCAATCTTACCAAAACCAATCTACAGATTAAATGCAATTCCCAGCAAAATATTTCACAGACCTCCAAAGAACAATACTCATCTTCATATGGAAAAGTAAAAAACCCAGGATAGCCTAAAGAATCCTGTACGATAAAGGAACTTCTGGAGGCATCACATTCCCTGACTTCAAGCTCTTCTACAGAGCTACAGTACAAAAGCAGGCTGGTGTTGGTATAAAAACAGACAGGAGAACCAATGGAACAGAACTGAAGACCCAGATATCAATCCACACACCTATGAACACCTGATTTTTGACAAAGAAGCAAAAAATATAAAATAAAAAAGAAAGTATATTTAACAAATGCTGCTGGCATAACTGGATATCAACATGTAGAAGAATGAAAATAGATCCATATTTATCACCATGCACAAAACTCAAGTTCAAATGAATTAAAAACCTCCTTATAAATCTGGCCACACTGAACCTCCTAGAAGAGAAAGTGGGCAGTAGTCTTCAAAACACGGGCACAGGAGACCACTTCCTAAATATAACCCCAGAAGCAGAGACACTGAGAGAAACAATTAATAAATGAGACCTCTTGAAACTGAAAAGCTTTTTTAAAGCAAATGATATGGTCAACAAGACAAAACAACAGCCTACAAAATGGGAAAAGTTTTTCACAAATCCCACATCGGACAGATGACTGATCTCCAAAATATACAAAGAAACCAAGCAATTGATCATCCAAAGAACAAATAATCCAATTTAAAAAATGGGGTACAGAATTAAACAGAGAATTCTCAACAGAGGAATCTAAAATAGCTGAAAGATTCTTAAGGAAATGCTCAACATCCTTCGCCATCACAGAAATGTAAATCTAAACAACTCTGAGATTCCATCTTACACCTGTAAGAATGGCCAAGACCAAAAACACTGATGACAACTTATGCTGGAGAGGATGTAAGGTAAAGCGAACACTCCTCCATTGCTGGTGGAAGTGCAAACTGGTACAAGCCCCTTTGGATATCAGTATGGCTATTCCTCGGAAAATTAAAAAACAACCTTCCTCAAGACCCAGATACCACTTTTGGGTATATACGCAACAGATGCTCAATCATACCACAAGGACATGTGCTCAACTATGTTCATAGCAGCTTTGTTTGTCATAGCCAGAACCTGGAAACAACCTAAATGCCCCTCAACCGAAGAATGGATGAAGAAAATGTGGTACATTTACACAATGGAGAGAAAATAATGACATATTGAAATTTGAGGGCAAATGGATGGATCTAGAAAACATAATATTGAGTGAGGAAACCCAGACCCCAAAAGATAAATATCATATGGACTCACTCATAAGTGGCTTTTAGACATAAAGCAAAGAAAATCCAGCCTACAGTTCACTATTCCAGAGAACCTAGACAACAAAGAAGAACCTAAGAGAGACATACACGGATCTAATCCACATGGGAAGTAGAAAATGCTGTGGCCAGCGCAGCCTGGATAGCCGAGACTGGCGGGGGGTGCCGGGATTGAGACACGAAGGCTTCATTTCAGGTGGAAGAACAGCAACCTTTATTTTGCCCAGCAACCTTTTATACCTCTACTCCTTCTGTGGAGACTCACCGGCCAGAAAGAACACATTCTTGTCAATTACAGACCATGAGGGCAGCTGGATCACAACAACTCCCCCTCTTTTATTTTATAATACCTTGCCTGTCATGGGGAAGAGCCCTCTAATATTCCCTGTCTTAGGTGCCCCCAAAGTATTGCCAGTCAGTCGCTACACAGACACATAGCCCTAAACCAAGTATCCCCAGGACTGACAGTGCCAAGGAGCCAGACCAGTGCTGCAACCATCTAGCATGCACTAACTGGGTGTTAAAATTAACAAAAGCAGTATTCCAAACCCCTCTCATATGACGATTGAGTTCCATAACAGTAACAGAAACATGCAATACAATGCCACGAGTAACACACATAACATGATTAACTGCTGAAAAGGCCAAAGATAGTCCACTTGCTACTGAACCAGAGCCACTTGTTGGTTCAAGGACAATATGTCCAAATGAATATGTCCATTAAGATCATTTTGAATGTCCAAAGCATTGCTGATTCTTTCAGCCTGCTGGTTGACAGTCTCAGCCGTCTGCACAGTCTGTGAGAGACCAAGTCTGGCAGCAGTAGCTGTGGTGGCAAAGCTCTGCTCCAACTGCCTTCACTCTGGATCCAAACTGCTGCATGGAGTGGGCAGAACTCAGAGAAGCAGGCTCCCTGCTCCTGCTCTGGAACCATTGAAGGAGCTCCACTTTAACAATTTTTTAGGGAATTAGGGCATTGTCAACCTGTTTGGCTACTTCCTGCTGAGTGGGGGTGCTGCATTCTTGGGGGATATTTTACATCAACATTTCAGGGAGTCTCAGTAATTCAAACCGCATAAATTTGCAATGAATCCACAGGTTCTCATCCTCTGTGGAGACAAAAGCAGAACCTCTTTTCCAAAGCATCAAATACTTAGGCTTGTATTTTAAAGTCAAAATACCTTTCTTAGCAGTTCCCAGAATCAAATTTCTTTCTCCAGTCCAGAACACAAAAGACAACACAGTCAACACAATAACATATATCTCTACACATTCTATCTTTTGAGACCCTCAATCCACCCTCCTGCCTCCTCTTTATTTCTTCACTACTGGCCAGTCTGCCAGAGGGTGCCCCTCAGAGCATCTCTGGGGATGAAAAAACACATATTTCTTTTAATCAAACTTGACTTGTTCCCAATCTGGAACATTTAAACCCCCTCCTGCACAAAATCTTTGGCTGTCTTCCTTGTTACTTCTGTGCCTTGTTGCTTTAAGAGTTTCAGTTACTTTTTTGAGGCCTTTCAATTCACCTTCCTGCCTCTTTATATCTTTTAGAAGATGTCCCTCAGAGTTATCTCTGGGGATGAAAAATTAAAATACTTTACCTTCCCTAATACGCTCCTCGGAATGAGCGATCCCGTTCACGAATCCCCACTTTCCAGATCTCAGTGGAACCTCCAATTGCTGCGGCCAGTGCAGCCTGGATAGCCAAGACTGGTGGGGTGCTGGGATTGAGACACGAAGGCTTCATTTCAGGTGGAAGAACAGCAACCTTTATTTTGCCCAGCAACCTTTTATACCTCTACTCCTTCTGTGGAGACTCACTGGCCAGAAAGAACACAAACATCCTTGTCAATTACAGACCACAAGGAAGTTCCCTTCCCGGTCAGGGGGAGTGAGGGCACCTGGACCATAATAGAAAAGACAAGATCTCCTGAGTAAATTGGGAGCATGGGTACAATGAGAGGATAGAAGTGGAGGGGAGAGAAAGAATGGGGAGCAAAGAAAGGAGGAGGAGGCCAGATGGTAGTAACACACACCTTTAATCCCAGCTCTTGGGAGGCAGAGACAGTCAGATATCTGAGTACAAGGCCAGCCTGGTCTACAGAGTGAGTTTCAGGACTGCTGGCTACATAGAAAAAAATGCTGTCTCAAAAAATAAACATCAAAATTAAAGCAAAGCAAAACAAAAACACGAAAAGAGAAGGGAAGGTAAGGGAAAAAAAAGAAAAGAAAAATTTGCTCTGAGGATCTGGAGAGCTGGGTCAGCAGTTAAGGACAGATATTGTTCCTCCAGAGGTTCTGCTCCTAGCACTCCCATGGCAGCTCACAACTGTCCAATACCAGAGACTCCAACACCCTCTGGACTCTAAGGACAGCAGGTACACATGGTGCATATATGTACCATTTTTTTTTGTAGGCAAAACCCTCCAAGCACATAAAATAAAAGTACATAATGTATTTTTTTTAAAAAAAACAACTTTCTCTGAGTATTTAGCACATGACTAACAATTATTGAACGAGAACAATCTGTAGAAGATGCTGTTTCCTGACAACTTCATTACTGCCAATTAGCTAGAGGTCTAGGGATCATATCAAGGGCCACTATGGATGCTCTTTCAGAAAAATGTTTTGTGTTCACTGAATTACGTTTTTGTTCAGATACTAATTCCTCAGTAAAATGTGCACTCATAAATTAATTGAGAAATATTTGGAAAGAATATAGAGAGGCAAAAGTTCACAGAAAAAAACACAACCACTATAGAATCCACAAATTACCAAGAAGGATTTTTTTCCAGAAGTATTTTTCAAGTATAAAGTCAATTTATTTATTAAAAAGAGGTTTTGTGAACAGAGCAAAAAATCTAAGAGTTTTATTATTGGTGCTTTCAACTTTAGTCACTTGCTGAAAGAAATGTCTGTCCGATTACTCCACTATGGAGCTATGCCTTCACCCTTGTAATTAGTAAGAATCTTGTGGATGGACACTTGTACTTTGCCCACAGATTTTTGCATGTGCCCTTCTGTTGTTCACACTTTACTTCTAATTTCAACCTAATGGCTCAGGGTTTATTCTAGACTTCCTCAAACTAAATGTTTTTATTTATTCATTAGTGTATGTGGATGTGCATGCATGCATGTGTGTGTGTGTGTTCCCATTTGGAGGTCAGAAGAAAACTTTGGGGAGTCTGTTTTCTCCTTTTATAATGTGAGTATTGGGAATTGAAGTCAGGTGTGGGCACACTTAGTGTCAAGTGTGTTTATGGGGAATTGAAGTCAGGTGTGGGCACACTTAGTGTCAAGTGTGTTTACCCATTGAGAGAGCCATATTGCTGGTCCTCTTTCTGTATTTTTAATATCTTTTCCCAAACAGTGATTTCAAGCCTAACATACATTCATCTCACCTCCACTTCTCTTTATGTTGTCTATGCTTATTCTCTAAGGAATATAAGAACATTCATTTCTGCTTTATAATTTATGTTTTTATTTTTGTACAAATGAGAAGGTGCATGCCTCTTCTTTCTTTTTCTTTTTCTTCTTACTTTTTCCATTCCATGTGTGTGGTGTGTATATTGGTGTGGTTTGAATACATGTATGAGTGTATGTTCACAAGTATGTGGAATCCCAAAGCTGATGTTCGGAATCATCACCAACTGCTCTTTCACTTTATTGAGACAGAGTCTCTAAATCAATCCATTGATATGACTACTCTTACTTGTCAGATTGCCCTGTCTCTGCCTCCCAACATTGGAATTACTGGTGAGCCACCGAGACCACTGGGAATTAACATAGATTTTGGAAATCTTAACTCTGCTTCTCATGCTTGCCATTGCCTCTGTACCCACCTCCACCTTTTGGGTCCCTTTTTATCCTACAGAAATGATGGTGCACCATAGAATTCTTTCAGGGCTGAAGAGATGGCTTAGAAGGAAAAAGCATTTGCTGCCAAGTGTAAAAACCAAAGTTCACTCCCCAGAGCCCACATGGTAAGAGAAAAACGGCTCCTGAAAATTGTCCTCTGACTTATGCATACACTGTGCAAGAGTATGATAAAACCCATGATAAATGAAAGTTTTTAAAACTTAAAACCATTCGGTTTGCTTTATTCATTTATATAACTCTCACTTCATAGTGATCTTTTAATTTTTAAAGCAGCTGTTAGAACCCCATTGTGCATATATATCACAGATTATTTGAGCTTTAATTTATGGGCATTTCAGTTGTTTCCAATATTTTGAAATAGCAAACAGTGTAGTAATTAAAACAAAGTGCATATCATTTTCCATATTTATTTGAGTGTGTTACTCAGGGTCTCTTTACCTTATTCTTCCTCTATCATTGCCTGTCATGCATTTAGTACCCAGAAACTAGAAATTTACCCCCAAGAGATGGACTGTATGTATAAGGACTGAAAAGCCAGTGTTATAGAGAAGGGGCACTCTGTGTCACTTTAGAGAAATTGATGATGGAGGCTTAGCCTCATGTGGTTTCTGTTAAATTCAAACTTTCCGTTCAGGCACTGCACAGTGGTGAGTAGGCCAAAAGTAAATGATACCTTGGAGACTCTGGAAGACTGAGGAAATTTCACTTTCTATATACTTGGCTTTCTTTCTTCTAGTTTGCCCAATTGCTATTGTTGGCTGGCTTTATTTTACATTTACAACAGTATCTTTGATATATTGTGGCCAGAAGATCCTGAAAATGTACTTCCTAGATAGTAAATATCCCTCCATTATGAGAGAAGATCCAATTGCATATTTATTGCTTTTGGGAAATCTCAAGGCATAATAACTGCAAAGACATATATTAATCGCTTCAGTATCAAAATGTCAATCCCCACAACAACATGTTTATTGACTGTTTTAATAAAATATGACATTTTCAGGCATTTTTTTCTGTTGCTTTGACATCTTAGGGTCTTGTGGATGCAGGACAAAGCTGTTCCTCCCAAAGTTAGCTGATTCTTACAGATAAAAACTTGCTTGATAGGCAAACCAACTAATAATCATTATCCCATAGCTCTATCTCCACTTCACTTTTATCATGTTTCTGCATTCTAGAACACTGTCAGTTTGCTCAGATAATAGCAACTGATGACTACGCCCTGTAGCCCAAAGATCACCGACAGTATTTACCCATCTAATTCTAAGCCTAATCAGCTGGCCTTCCATGTCTACCATTTCTTCCCATGAAAAATTCAATAAAGGCTATTATCCAGGCTTTCCTCTGTTCCTTTTGCTTCCTAACTGACTTCAGTGAGTCTTCATGTAGCTTTTGTATGAGATGGCATGGTGTGTGCCTAGTTCTCATGGAAGCTGTAAATAGACTCTTGATCTGTTACCCTAATTATACTTGAATAACAACAATAAAAAATCTGTGAACCAGTGCAGAGTATGGAGAATTATGATGGATGAATTGTTTAGCTTTTTCATTAATTTGTTTTTTTAAAAAACTACTTGATGTTGCCTGTGGTGGCACACATCTTTAATCCCAGCACTTGGGAGAAAAAGGAAGGCAGATTTCTGAGTTCAAAGCCAGCCTGATCTACATAGTGAGTTTCAGGTCAGCCAGTATTACTCAGTGAGACCTTGTCACCAAAACACAAAACCAACACAAACTATGACTTGTTATTGTTGTAATTTTGCATTCTTCAGGTAATACATAAGATGAATTGGTATTTGCTTGATATTAATGCTTTTTCCTTTGGAGAAGTAAATTGTGTATTCTTGTCTCCTGTTCATTTGTACAGACTAACTTTTAAAGCAAATTGGATCTACCTGAATCATGGACCTAAAAGTAAAATATAAATCCTTCAAAATTATAGGAAAATTTCTAGGTCTGGGATTTGGTTAATGATTCTTACTATTCACAATATAATCCATAAAAGTAAGTATGTGTTGTGATGCATCAAACTAAACTTTTAAAATTTAAAACATTTTTCACTATTAAAGACCCTATTATGAGAGTAAATCACAAACTCTCACATATACTGATGATGGGAATAGAAAATGGTACATCCTCTCAAAAGGGAATTTTATCTCCTTTTGTTTCCAGTTTTTTCTTTTCCAGTGCTGAGTATGACACAGATTATCAAAGTGCTCTACCACTGAATTACACACTTAATCTCTCCATTTTCCTGTAAATCTAAATATGAAATTACTTATAAAACCTAGAAATACCACTCTTGAGTATTTATCCAACATAAAGGAAAACTCATCCTCATATAAAATATGTATACAGATATTCATAATAGCTTTGTTCATAATCATTACAGACTGGAAACAACCTAAATATCTTCCAGTAGGTGAGTTGATAAACTCCAGTACATATATACCATGAAATACTCAATAGTAAAAGAAATGAAATGCTGATACAAAGAAAATTCTGCATGCATGTGAAGGATTTAATAATCACTGAAGAAAGTCAAGCTCAAATGGTCAATACCTTATGGTACTATTTATACAAACTTCTGGAAATGACAAATACAGAGTTGTGGAATATTTGATTAGTGGTTTTCAGAGAAATGTGCAAAGGTGAGGAGTGGGTATGACTGTGAAGGAGGAGAGTGAGGAAATGACTTTGTGATGGTGATTGTATGTACCTCTCTCAATACTCACAAATTCATATAAGTACTAGAAAACTGAATAATCTCTATAGTCTGTGTGACTGTATTTTACTATATGTCACCACTATGGGAAACAAGTGGAAAAATGCAGTGGACTATGAGCTAATTTTGTAAACTATTGTACATTCATATTTAAAAATAATTTTTTTAAAGTAATGATGATTTGCATAATAATGTTAAATTGAGACATTTATAATGTTAATTCTTGCCATTTTCATTATTCCTTCACTTTTAAAAATGCCCAAGTTGTTTATTTAGATATCACTTTTATCAAGCAAGATAAGACAAACATGCTTCAAGTTTAAGGCCAATGAAGTTATTTTTCTAATTAATTTTTTTTTATTGAAAAAAAATTTTCCGCCTCCTCCCTGCCTCCCATTTCCCTCCCCCTCCTCCCACCCCTCTCCCCCTCCCCCCACTCCTCTTCTCCTCCCTCTCCAGTCCCAGGAGCAGTCAGGGTTCCCTGCCCTGTGGAAAGTCCAAGGTCCTCCCCCCTCCATCCAGATCTAGGAAGGTGAACATCCAAACTGTCTAGGCTCCCACAAAGCCAGAACCTGAAGTAGGATCAAAACCCCGTGCCATTGTCCTTGGCCTCTCGTCAGCTCTCATTGTCCGCCACGTTCAGAGAGTCCGGTTTTATCCCATGGTTTTTCAGTCACAGTCCAGCTGGCCTTGGTGAGCTCCCAATAGATCAGCCCCACTGTCTCAGTGGGTGGGTACACCCCTCGTGGTCCTGACTTCGTTGTACATGTTCTCCCTCCTTCTGCTTCAAGTTTAAGGCCAATGAAGTTATTTTAAGCAGTTTTACTCTCAATTCTGCATATAATATAAAGGTTCCTGGCATTTTATATTTTCGTTTCAGTAGTATTTTTTTTTTTTTTTTTTTTTTTTTTTTTTTTTTGGTTTTTCGAGACAGGGTTTCTCTGTGGCTTTGGAGCCTGTCCTGGAACTAATTCTGTAGACCAGGCTGGTCTCGAACTCACAGAGATCCGCCTGCCTCTGCCTCCCGAGTGCTGGGATTAAAGGCGTGCGCCACCATCGCCCGGCGTTTTAGTAGTATTTTCATTGTGTTCATAATCCAATTAAAGACAGTATTTTTTTTTTTTTTTGGATTTTTTCGAGACAGGGTTTCTCTGTAGTTTTTGGTGCCTGTCCTGGAAGTAGCTCTTGTAGACCAGGCTGGCCTCGAACTCACAGAGATCCGCCTGCCTCTGCTTCCCGAATGCTGGGATTAAAGGCATGTGCCACCACCGCCTGGCAAAACTGTATTATAAGAATATTATAAAACTTTGTATGAAGTGTTTTATTCTTACAACATTAGATTTCAGTTTAACTCTATGGCCTTTGATAATGTGTATTACAACTATATATAAAAACTGAAAAATACCATATGCTTTGTTCCAAAAAAAAATCCCACGTGTTTTAAGAAATTAAAAGGCTGAAAGCAATTTCTGTTTATATATGAATGTGCGTATGAAAATTATTTTGCTTCATTTTAAGTGAATATCTGAAATTCCATTTGGGTTCATTTCCCTTTAGCTTAATGAAGAACATCCTTTTGTCAAGAGGTCAAGCAGAAGCGAGGCAGCAGTAGTACAGGATCTCATAGGATCCCTTGTGCAGCTACTAGATAATTTCATTACAATTCCTTAGACTCCTCCAGAAAGAATATGATCAACCCAATGGATTCAAAGCATTACTTGGGCAACAAAAAGATCAGCATGGCATCAGTTCACCAGCTCCATAGTCCTACATTGTTACAATAAACTAGAGGGCACAGGTGACATGTTGCATTAACAATCAATTGTCATGTCCATGAATAAGACTTCAAAGTATGAATCAAAGACTTCATGCATCTTTACCCCAAGATGTAAAAATGTGGAAAGCTCTATGTTCAACTAATCATATAACCATAGATGAGAAAGAGCCTTGGTATCATGCCTCCTAAGACTCTTTCCATTGCATTGTCGCAAGATAAATTGCAGGATTTTTTTCCCAAGACCCATGCCAGATTATAATCAACACATGCATAAATGGTTTATACTGAAAAAAGTCACAGAGGTACCAGATATTGCAACTGTTTTTCCTACACATTTAGTATTTCAGGTAAATTTAAGCCTATTGACAAATTATTTTCTTTATTTTGTTGCAATTCAAAATACTTTGTCTTTCTTCATTCTTAAAGAATATATTTGTTGAGTGCAAAATCATGAGTTGACTTTTGTTTCTCCAGTACTTTAAAGATTCCTAGATACTATGATTTTAGATATCAGCCACTTGTGCTATAAAAGTTTCCCATATTTATGTATCTTTATACAATGGATTGTTTTTCTCTGCCAGTTTTCTATGATTTTGTGTTTATAAACCACATGATAATTCTCACCTTAATTTGCATATTTTAATTGTATAAAACAATGTGATTTGTTGTGACATTTTCATATATGAATATAATGTACATTGAGATTATCCTTCCCATCTTGTACCTTTCTCCCACTTTCCCTCACTCCTTTCTTTTAGGCAAATAGTTCTTTTTCTACTTTCATAATTTTTCAAATCTGAATTCAGATTGAAAGAAAGTATATAATGTCTATCTTTCTGGGTGTGTATTATTTTGCTTAATATGATTATCTTCAGTTCCATCCATTTTCCTGTAATCATCATGATTTTTTTGTTCTTTGGGTCAAAAAAATGCTCTGTTTGTGTAAGTATCATATTTTCTCTATCCATTTAACTGCTGGTAGGTACCTAGACTGAATCTATAACATTGTTATAATGAACAGTACTGTAACAAACATGGATGTACAATGATCTCTGTGGTATACTGACTTAATATTTTTGGATATGCACATGTATACTCAGTAGTGGTAGAACTATGTTTGGTTTATGAGGAACCTCCATAATTATTTCCATAGTTATTACATCAATTTACATTACCACTGTCTTAGCCAGTATCCTATTGCTGTGAAGAGACACCATGACTGCATCAACTCTTATAAAGGAAAATATTTAATTGGAACTGGCTTACAGTTTCAGAGTTTTAGTTCATTATCATCATGGCAGGGAGCATGGTAATGTGCAGGCAGATGTTGTGCTGGAGAAGGAACTGGGAGTTCTATATCCAGATCAGAAGAAGGCAGCAGGAAGAGAAAGAGAGAGAGAGAGAGAGAGAGAGAGAGAGAGAGAGAGAGAGAGAGAGAGAGAGAAACTGAGCCTGGCTTGAGCATTTGAAACTCTAAAGTCCACCCCAGTGACACACTTCTTCCAACAAGGCCATGTCTTTTAATCCCTGTCAAGAAGTGCCACTACCTAATGACCAATCACTCAAATATATGAGCCTCTGAAGGTCATTCCTATTCAAACCACCATAGCCACCAACAGTGAATAAAGGTTAGCTTCTACCTCCATCCTCAGAAACATTTGCTATTGTTTCTTCATGGTAACCATTCTGATTAATATGAAATGGAATCTGAGTATTGTTTGGACTTGCATTTTCATGATGGTCAAAGATGTTTATTCATATATGTATTTGGCTTTTTATACTCATTGTGTATACTTTCTGTTCCATCTATTTGCCAATTTATTGATTAGAATTTTATCCTTTTGGTTAGTTTCAGAGTTTTGATTCTTAAGTTTTCTCAGTTCTCCTTCTCCTTTACACAGTTCAGGATCACATCCATGGAATGGTCCCTCAACAGTAGGTGGATATTCCCATTTAATCAAGAAAAATTTTCAAGTTCTTTATTGCTTTTATATATTAATCACATGTCAGGTATGTAATTAGGAAAGATTTCATTTCTCCAGCTTGGCAAGCTGTATATATTCGCTCACTCAGGTAATTGTTTCTTTTGCTCTGCTAAAGGGGTTTCTTTGGGGAAATGGTGGAATTAAAAACTTCACCTAAATAAGTATAAGAGAGGAGAATGAGCACAAAATTATCAAACTTTAATAGACATTTGTGAAACTTTTCAAACAAAAGAATGATAAATAACGCCCCAAATTCTGTAGGTTTATTTTCCACCTATCGATTAAAACTTAAGATGGAATGATTTCTAAGCTCCAGAATAATACTACTGAGAATTTTACACAATGAAAAATGATTAATTACTGACTTTGTTCTCTTCCCTGATTAATGAGAGAAGCATATCACCACCAGTGGTATAGATATTAAATATACATTTGTATCCATAAGATCTAACAGTATAGGATCTAATTTTTATTTTTATAAAACATTTCACTGATAAACTATAAAGTAATGAATAAATTTACATTATGTCATTATTGATCATTGGACCAAGACTGTAATACATACTATCCAATAAAACTAAAAATACCTGATTTTTGTTTGCTTATAGGTTTTTCTTATAGTCTGATGAGGATAAGTCATAATTTATAGCTTCTGAGGAGATTAATATGATATAAAGTTTGAATAAAAAGTCATACCAAATTGCTCTAGTTCTTAATTTTGCCAGAGCCTTTAAAGCTCAATTAGACACAGACCAAATTCCTGTTTATTAGAAGGTTCAGAAGTCTTATAAATGAGTGCCTACATGGTTACAAAAACCCGTTGCATTCAACTCCATGCAGCCTTTTGCAAAAAAGCATTGCATCATTTTAATAACAAGCACATTTTCCATGATTATACTTATGTTGAGAAAGAAACTCCAATCATTTTACACTCCAGTGATGTAGACTGTTTAAACAAATGAGAGTGTGTGCTTCTTTCCCTCTTAAATCTTCTCTGCCATTAACACTTCATGCCCACCTCCATGCTAGTTGAAATATTATTCATATTCTCTTGAACCAACTAGAATTGTATCAAATCTTGTCCCTCTTCTACGAAACAGAATTGATTGTTTCCTTCCTTCTTCTTATCACTGCATATAATGTGTAGCTCAGAACACAGACTGTAGTAAACCATGTTTGTAAATTCAGTCAGACTAAAACCAAATATAACATGCAAAGTGAAAACAATGCTCCCCAAAAGAACTTCCTGGACTAAGTTAAGTGCTACTATGGGTTAAGTGCTACTATGCAAATTTAAAGGTATATGTTTGGATACCCAGAACCCATGTACAAAGCCATGCATAACTACAAACCCTTGTAACCACATTGCTGATGGGGGCAGAGACAGAAGAATAGCTGGGGTGTGTTGTGTGACAATGGTCTTTTATCCTATCACTTGTATTATTTTTAATAAATGCTGATTGGCCAGTAGCCAGGCAGAAAGTATAGGCAGGGAGACCAGGCAGAAAGTAGAGGCAGGGTGATAAGAGCAGGAGAATTCTGGGAAGAGAAGATGTCGAGGACACGGATGAGATTGCCTCGCTGGTGAAAGGTACCAAGCCATGTGGCTAACACAGACGAGAAGTATGGCTTAATATGTAAGAATTAATTAATAAGAAGCCTGAGTTAATAAGCCAACCATTTTATGATTAATGTAGTCCCCTGTGTATTTCTTTGGGACTGAATGACTGTGGGACCTGGTGAGACAGAAACTTCTGTCAACAGGTGTGTACTAGCTCTTGTCCAGTCAAAGACCCTATCTCAAAGGAAAAGTCAGAGTGTTAGAGGGAGATACCTACACACACACACACACACACACACACACCATGAATGCAATAGAAATAAAAACAATAAAATAATTTTTTAAATATTTTAAAAAGAATGCTCTGCTTTACTGCCAAGACCCAAGCAAGCATGCTAAGAACACTTGTGCAAGACTTACTGTGGTTATTTCTATCGGTAACACAGAGAACCAAGGAATACATATTGAAAGTAATATGCACCCTGCTCTAAGTTACTCCATATTGTATTAAACACTGTTTTTTTTTTTCAGGCAGTGCTTTGCCCTGAAAGACACTATTTTACTCCACTTCTTAATATAAACAGAGAGGCACTATATGTATGACTCTGTATCTTGTTGGGCACATAAATACCACCATCTGTTTGACTCCACATACAAGGTACAGACTGATCAATATCTCACTTCCCAGAGAAGAAACAGTACCACTCTAAAAAATTACCAAAGTAGTTTTGGAACATATGAGCACATGGGCTGTAATGGTTGATCTTTACTGTGAATTTGATTGGATTTAAAATCACAATGGAAACAAATCTCTGTCCATGTCTGAGGGGGGTATCTAAATTCAGTTTGCTGAGATGGGAAGTCCCACCTTAACTGTAGATGACACTATTCCACAGGCTGGAATCCTGCACTAAGTACAAAGAAGAAAGGGAACTGAATACAAGCATCACATCTGTTGTTCTCTGCTTCTTGACTAGCCATCTGCTTCTGATGCCATCCATTCCCTTACATGATGAACTGGACTCCTGGAATTATAGACCAAAATAATCCTTTTCTTCATGATTTTTTGGGGGGGAACATGAGGAGTCAGGTACTTTGTACAGCAATGAGACAAGTAATTTTAGTCTAGATGTACTAAAATCTTATTAGGAATCTCAGACCTTGGAACTTGTAGAACATACAAGACCAAGAAAAGAATGCAACACCCTCATCTTGAGCCCCATAAAGAAGAGCATAGTTAACATTGTGATGGCAAGGCCCCCAAAACCTGGTGTGTGCACAAAGAGACTGATAGGCAGAGAGTACCCAATGGTACAATGGCCTTCGGCTCAGCTCTGTCCCCTGTGTAATGGTAAAAGTAAAATGCTGCCTATCCTCAAGTGACTTCAGTGAGCAACAGGTCCCAAGACCATGCCACAGGTCTCCAAAGTAGTGGCAGGCATCAGGCAATGGGTCCCAAGAGCCGCCAGTCCCAGGTAGGGATGTCACAGTTCCCTGAGTGGCTTCCACAAGCCAGACAGGGAGCTACATGGTGGATGAGAGCTGCCTCAGTGGGGCAGCCAGTCCCACAAGGAGAGACAGACAGATGGGCATGCCACAAGACCACTCCACAGGTCTCTGAACGTGGCTGATCCTGGACAGGGAGCGAGAGACAGAGACATGAATAGGCACACCATTCAGAGTTAGGTTGGATATTTATTTAGTGGGTTATGGAGAAGAGCAGGGGGAAAGGGGAGAATGGCAGATGGGGGAGGAAGTGGGTGTGGCTTGTCTCTTAAAGGGACAGAGCAGACCATTCCATTCCCATCTCTTTATAATAAAAAGGCGAGAAGTTATGCACCCACAGGTTAAAGAAATTGGGGCGGTGGATTCTCAAGACTGCTTTTTACTTATTTGTAGACATCATTTTTTCAGGGGGACACCTGAGAATGCTGGGTTCTGGTCACATCCTGGCATAGCTGGTCTGTTTATTCCTGTCTGATGTTTGTGATATGGAAATGTCTAGTGTCTCTTACACCTGTTTAAGATATTGGCAGAACAGAGGACAAAGTTAAGTTAAGGAAAAAAATATTAGGAGCAGGGAATTGAGAGGGGTTTATCTGGCCTGTTTAAGGTGAATCCCTCAACTCGACTTGGCATCCAACGTCGGGCTATTTTGCCCCCGACTCAAGCACGTAGCCCGCTAGCTAACACAGCACGCTCCTGGGTGCCATTTTTTAGTTTGTGACTCGGGCCCCAGTGCCGAGTATGAGATACACTCGGCCACACAAGCCCATTCTGCCCCACCTGCTCGCCAGTTGTGGTGGTGCATGCCTTTAATCCCAGCACTTGGGAGGCAGAGACAGGCGGATCTCTGTGAGTTTGAGACCAGCCTGGTCTACAAGAGCTAGTTCCAGGACAGGCTCCAAAACCACAGAGACCACCACTGGCAGGAACCGGTCATTGCAGGTAAAAAAATTTTCTTTTATAAATAAAATGTCTGAACACGTTACCATTCAAGAATTTAACAGTTTTTTTTAATTGTACCATGTGGGAGATTTTACAAGAGGTGTCTATCACCCCACATCTATGGATCCTTCTGGGATTCGTAGTTTTCATTGGCACTAAATGGTTTGATAACAGAAATATGATAAAGTCTTTACAAGACAAATCCAGGATTCTTAAGGCAGAGATTGAATGCTTAAAAACAATTGAGAATGACAACAATCTTCTCAAGAATCAGTTTGAAGTCCTCCAGGAAGAGAACGGATCTTTGTTTAACATAACTCGATCAACCGAGCAAAATTTAAAAAAAGGTACAGGCTGATGTTAAGGAGAAATTCATTACTATGGAAGAGGGACAGCTGATTTGGATCGTAAGCTTCAGTCACTTTCTGTAGGAACTGAAACATTAACTGAGAGAATCAAAACTGCTGAATGTGACAATCGGATTTTGTCTAAAGCTTATGACAGATTGGCGGAAAGATTGTCAATACAAGAAGGCACGGTTTATGCCATAAAAATTATGTCCAAAGATGAGATGTTATCTCTAATGGACAAACTTCATACTTTAGAATCCTCAATGAAGGCTTCAGAACATAATTCTGGACAGGAGATTCAGACATTGCAGAAGGCAATGGTGAATAGAATTGAAAAGATTGAGGAATTTCTAAATTCTGATGAAGAAGAGCAATGGGTAGAAAGGCAAATTTTAACTACATCTGTGGGTAAATCTCTCTGGGACAATTTCCACAAAGCTCTACCTACAGCTTTACCTGCCTTTCCAGTAATAACAACAGAGAAGGTGATTGGTTCCAGAAACCCTAGGGTCATCAAGGAAGATACATGGGAGCCTGTCCGTATGAATGATCTCAAAGAAATTAAACAGTTTGTCATGACTTTTGGGATGCACGCCTCTTTTGTTAAAGAGATGCTAAAATCTTGAGCCACGACAAGCAGAGCAACCCCCTCGGACTGGCTCCAGCTGAGCTCTGTGGTACTTGAGAGTGGACTGCAATTGAAATGGAAATGCTTATTCAGGCAAGAGGCTAGACTTTAGAACAGCAGGAAAAAGCGAAGGGAATTGACATTTCCCTAGATACAATTCTAGGTGAAGGGCTCTTTTCCAACCCTCAGAACAAGCTAATTTGGATGAAAACACACTCTCCATGTGTACTACAGCAGCCTTAAGGGCTTGGGACAGAGCACAAGACCCAGGACAGAGAATGGAATCATTTGTCAGAGTTAAATAGGGTCAGAGAGAACCCTTTAGTGACTTTTTACAAAGACTAACTAAGGCTGTACAAATAGGGATATCTGACCCAGAATCAAGACATATAATGATTGAATCTTTGGCTTATGAAAATGCAAATGTGGAATGCGAAAGGATTTTGGGGCCTTTAAAGCTCAGATCAGCACCATCGGAAGAATGGGTCTTGCATACACTGAATGTTGATACATTTGATTGTGGCACTGAAGCATGGGTAGAAGAAGCAATTTCCAATGGTAAAAGGAGACACCAGAATACCAAAAGTTTTAATTGTGGCAAAATGGGTCATATGAAAAGGAATTGTAGACAACGGATTTTCAGAAATAATAATAATGTATCTTCTAGAAATAACAGAAATAGGAGGACTCAGCCTTCAGGTTTATGTAGAAGATGTGGAAAAGGCAGACATTGGACAAATGAATGCAGGTCTACAAGAGATAGACAAGGCAACCTGATACAGATGGGAAACGTGAGAGGTGGGGGGGGGCCTCAAGGCCCCCATGGCAAACATGGTTCAGTCATTTCCAGTTTCTGCAGAGAACGTGCCTCATCAGGACAATTAGGAAGCCCCATGCCTACTGTTACAAGCAATAATGATCAGATTGGCAAACTTCTATAAATGATCAAAGACCTAAACTGAGAGTATGTGTAAATGGCATTTTTATTACTGGCCTGCTGGACACAGGTGCTGATGTAAGTATCATTACCCCAGAATCTTGGCATCCATATTGGCCTCTTCAGAATGTAAATGTTCAACTCCTGGGAATTGGAACCCTATCTCAAGTAAGGCAGAGCAGGAGATGGGTTGAATGTATAGGGCTAGAGGGACAAATAGGAAAATTAAGCCCATATGTAGCCAATATTGTAATGAATTTATGGGGTCGTGACCTATTACAACAATGGAATACCCAAATTAACATTCCTGCTACTTCTAGAGCCTATATTTCTGAGAATAATGCTAAAAGATATTACAAATGGAGAAAACCAGCCATTCGGGCTGTACAAGAACAAGCAATTGATGTCTCTTCAGAGATACCAACAGCCTTGGCTCTAAAATGGTTGACTGAGAAACCAATATGGACAAAGCAATGGCCTTTAGCTGAGGAAAAGTTACAGGCTTTAGAACAGCTGGTACAAGAACAATTAGATGCTGGACATATAGAAGAATCTACCAGCCCTTGGAATTCTCCTGTATTTGTGGTTAAGAAAAAATCAGGTAAATGGAGAATGGTGACAGATCTCAGGGACATCAACAAGGTTATTCAACCTATGGGCCCTCTGCAATCTGGAATTTCTTTGCCCTCTTTATTACCAAAAGGATGGCCTCTCATAGTTATTGATTTAAAGGATTGTTTTTTCACTATACCTTTACAAAAAGAAGACAGAGAAAAATTTGCCTTCACAGTGCCTACTTATAACAATTCTCAACCTTCGAGGAGGTACCACTGGGCCGTCCTCCCCCAGGGTATGTTAAATAGCCCCTCCCTGTGCCAATATTTTGTGAACCAACCATTGCAAATAATATGCAAGAAATTTCCCAAATCTATAGTATACCATTACATGGATGACATTTTGCTATCTGATTCAAACATGGATACCTTGAACAGACTGTTTGAAGAAATAAAAATACTTTTACCTAAATGGGGATTGAAAATTGCTCCTGAAAAGATTCAGAAGGGAGATTCTGTTAATTATTTAGGTTATAAAATAGGTTTGCAAAAAATTAAGACACAAAAGGTACAAATTAGGAGAGATCGCCTACGGACTCTCAATGACTTTCAACGACTGTTAGGAGACATTTCAGGTCTACGACCAGCTATTGGGATAACACCTGATCTAATAATTCATTTGAACAAAACCTTGGATGGTGATAAAGATTTAAACAGTCCCAGAGAATTAACAGCTGAAGCAGAAAAGAAACTGACAATGATTGAGGAAAAATTACAACAGACACATGTGGACAGGGTGAATCCAGAGCTCGACTGTATTCTTGTCATACTACCATCAAAAATTTCTCCTACAGGAATTTTAATGCGGAGAGATATTATCTTGGAATGGATCTTTTTACCACATAAACCAAGTAAGAAATTGAAAACATATGTGGAAAAGATCTCTGAGTTAATTATAAAAGGCAAGCTGAGACTTCGTCAACTAGCAGGCATAGACCCAGCAGAAATTATAGTGCCTTTCACTGCTGATGAACTAAAGAAATTATGGGAAGATAATGAATCATGGCAAAGAGCTTGTGCTAATTTTTTGGGAGACATTAATAACAACTATCCAAAAAGCAAGAGGCTTAACTTCATAAAGAGAACTTCTTGGATTCTTCCTCGAATTATCCGTGATGCTCCAATAACTGGAGACCATACATTCTATACTGATGCCAATAAATCAGGGAAGGCAGGTTACAAATCAGAAGACTTGGATAAGGTGGAACAAAGTCCTTATGATTCTGTCCAGAAGGCAGAATTATATGCCATTCTTATGGTACTAAGGGATTTTAAAGAACCTATTAATACAGTTACTGATTTACAATACACAGAGTTATTTTACATATTGAAACTGCTGAATTTATACCTGATGATACAGAACTAACCTCATTGTTTCTCCAGGTTCAAGATTTGATCAGGAACAGGCTTTGCCCTATGTACATAACACACATCCAATCCCATACGGGTCTGCCAGGTCCTCTAGCACAAGGGAATGCAGAAATTGATCAATTATTGATTGGTAGTGTGCTACTAGCCTAGGTTAGAACATAGGTGGGTAGAGTAAACAGAACAGAATGCTGGGAGGAAGAGGAAGTGAGCAAGCTCAGACTCGACACCTCTGCTCTCTGGAAGAGAGGCCATGCTCCCCTCTCCTGGGCAGATGCCATGAAGCAAGCTGCCAGGTCAGACATGCTGAATCTTTCCTGGTAAGACTGATGCTACACAGATTATTAGAGATGGGTTGATCGGGATATGAGAATTAGCCAGTAAGAGCTAGAGCTAATGGGCCAAGCAGTGTTTAAAAGAATACAGTTTGTGTGTAATTATTTCGGGTAAAGCTAGCCAGGTGGTGGGACACAGTCCGCAGCCCCCTCAAAAGAAATGGCACCCAACGTGGATGAATGAACTCCAGGTAAAGCCTGAGAAAGCTTGGGAAAGAATAGAGTAAAGCATGTTTTCTTGGTAGCAGCAATTTCTCGGGTCTGCTCTGCTTACCAAAGGCAAACAAGCGCTCTCATCTAAGAGAGGCTTCCTGACTCAGCTTTAGCGGCAAAACCCTGCAGCTCTTAAGAGGTCCTGCCACGAAACACTTAAATGGTATTGATAAAAGCTGACTTAATGCTTGTTTGTTTTCAGCTGTAGCAGGAAAAAAGTTGTGCTATTTTAAAATGCTGGCGTTCTGGTCTGTCCTGCCAGGGCAAACTCTGACTGTTTGAGGCAGGAGAGCTGACTACAGAGAGAGGACTTGAGTGTTGTCTGTGGATATAGTGTTCCAGCTTACTTGCTGGCAGGGACTTTGAAACACCACAGAGTTGTGACAATAAAAATGGCTCCACCAATACCTCAGCCACGAGGCTGGAAAGCTAAGGAATGGGCTGGATCCAGCCGTCAAAGCCACGACTTTAGTCCTACTGAGATTGCTTGGTAAATTAAAAGACTCATATGGTCAGAAAAACAGAGAGAGATACAGTAAAGAGAGAGTCAAAAACAAAGAAAACTTCTAAATGGTTTACAATGTGTTAAAAATATATGCAGGCTAAAAGTTAAAGTTCTTAAAGTAAAAAAAAAGAGGAAGAAAGTAGTTGGGTGTGGTAGTACACACCTTTAATCCCAACACTTGGGAGGCAGAGGGGGATTGACCTCTGTGACTTCAAGGTGTGGTAGCACACGCCTTTAATCCCAATGCCTGGGAGGCAAAGACAGAAGGATCTCTGAGAGTTCAAGGACAGCCTGGTCAACAGAGTTATTCCAGGACAAAGATATATAAAATAAAAGTAAAAATAAATGAAATAGAGGTTAAAATAAAGCTGCACAAAGATGGAAAATATACAGAGAATCTTGATACTGTATGCTAATTATGCTCTCTTTGAATTGTTTTAATGGTGAGGAAGGAGCAACATCTGCTAAAAGATTTGTTTATAAATGCTGTTGAACTAATCCAAGACAGATATTTTGAAAATACCTTGACTTCAGAATTTGGATCTAAGGATATGATACTTTGGAAAAGAGTTTCTTCTTTTGTTTTCACAGAGGATGAGACACTGTGGATTGCTTTTATTCCAATATGGTATGATGGACCACACCCTCCTGAAGGGTTGCTGTGAACACCTTCAAAAAATCACTCAACTGCCGACTGACATGAATCTAGCACACAGGTTATACCTGATTAACAGTGCCCCCATTCAGCAGGAAGCAGTTTGGAGAGAAATAACTGCGCTCATATTCCCAAATACTGTTTATAAATGTTCTTTTACATTTAAAGGGAGAGATGTATTAGATGTGAATAATCGCATTGATATGAATCTTGGTTTACTGATTAATTTAAGGTCAATTTTATTATATGTATATGTATTTCTGACCTTGACTAAGGTATTGTGATTGTGTAGCTCATGTAAAAATGTTATGTATATAGATTGTTAATGGATAATCATCGATAATTGTCAAGCTTTTAGTAATGATAGATTTTCTAGATGTGCATAGATATATTTCAGTTAGATAGGCATTCTTCATGTCTTTCAAAGATTATAAAATATGGCATTTTAAGAGTTTTAATAACTTAGGGTTTTTCATGACAATGAGATACGTCTGCTCCTGGCAGCACCAGCTACTTCAAGAGGAAGATGGGCATCAAAGAGGATCCTTATGGAGTTTGATAGCCATTTGGGCAAGAAACTGTTCTTGCCTGGACTGTTGCATAAACTGGACACCAAGAACCCACAGAGAGAGGACTGCTGAACTTGCCTAAAGGTGAGATGATCTTTCGGGGTTCCTGATTCATGAAAGAGTCTGTGAGACATTCTGCAGGACACAGCAGATAGTGACTGAACTGACTTTGAAATTTCCTGCTTCATGGAAATGTCTCCAGATACTATGGACCTGTAGGCCGAAGATGGATGCCCCAACAGTACAGAGGAACTTTGGGTGACTGTCCAGGCAGCAAGATGTCTCTGTCCTTTCTAGAGTTTGAAAGTTGTTTATTTCTTGTTTGCTTAGGTAATATTGTATCTTTCTGGAGTCTTTGATGGAGTTGAAGAATAGTTAGTTATAGTTATAGTTTTCCTTAGTTATGATAAAGATAAAATAGATGTAAATATTGTAATTTTTACTTGATAACTGTTTTGTTATATGTAATTTTGCTATGTTAAAGTTAAAGCCTTCTTTTTTTTTGTTTAAACAGAAAAAGGGGAAATGATGGTGGAAGGTCATTGGTTAAAAAATAAAGAAACTGCTTGGCCCTCATAGGTTAGAACATATGTGGGTGTAGTAAACAGAACAGAATGCTGGGAGGAAGAGGAAGTGAGCTCAGACTCGACAGCTCTGCTCTCTGGAAGAGAGGCCATGCTCCCCTCTCCCGGGCAGACGCCATGAAGCAAGCTGCCAGGTCAGACATGCTGATTCTTTCCCAGTAAGACTGATGCTACACAGGTTATTAGAGATGGGTTGATCGGGATATGAGAATTAGCCAGTAAGGGCTAGAACTAATGGGCCAAGCAGTGTTTAAAAGAATACAGTTTGTGTGCTGTTATTTTGGGGCATAAGCTAGCCAGGCAACCAGGAGCTGGGGCAGCAGGAACACAGCCTGCAGCTCCCACAACATCAGCTCCCTGGAACTCACAAGAATTCTTTGGGTTTGTGAAAACACAAGTTTTAGACATATACGTTGTATAAATAATAGCATATTTATGTCAGAATGACTGTGACAGATATATCTGTACAATGAAAAGTATTTTTAAGACTATGGAAGGCAGCATGAGAGAGAAATCTGATAACTTGTATTTGTCCTCACACCTTTGTAACTTGCAGGTCTTGTATTTGTATTTTACCGAAATTTGTTTGGTGAGGTTGTCTTTTTAAACTGACAAAACCTCTCCAGCTGTCAAACTATATCAGAGATCTTTGAGAAGGATAAAATTTTACTTGAGTTATTGATTAAAAATAACACAGAACTTATTTGGTTGGCACCTAGAGCTACTCCTCAGGGTTCTCCATGATCAATGAAGGTCATATTTACCTTTTGCTGTATAACACAGGGCCTGCCAGGCTCCAGAAGACCCTGTGGGCTAAGAAATCTATAGGAAGACAAGTCTACCTCCACCTAAGCATCTAGGCTGTTGATTCCTGTCATTCTGTCCACATCTGGAGATCTTCAGTTTAGATCTGAGTCACAGCACCAATGAAATTACTTGACTCAAGTGAGAAGGAAACATGGAACATGCAACAAACCCACTAAGAGTTTATTAGAGGGGGTGTGTACAGGTCTGGGGAAGTCAATGTGCAGAGAGAGAGAGAGAGAGAGAGAGAGAGAGAGAGAGAGAGAGAGAGAGAGGAAGATAGCACATTCAGCTTTTAAAAGCTGCCTAGCGCATGTGCAGAGAAGGTTGACATGGTTATGTCACATGCAGATGATAGGGCTCACACATGCGCATAAGGGCTTAACTGAGTCATATGTGGATGATATAATCCATGCCACATGGGTAACATGAGGCTCTTTAACATCCCTTGGGGCCATTAGACACTTCTGCCTGAGAGCTTGTCTGCACATGCATGGCCCCTAGAACCCAGAAGTGTCAGCCTTATGTGGCTGAAATCATTACACCCAGTACTGATGAATCTTATTCAAACTGTCATCTGTCAACCCATCCCATTGTCCATTGTGTTCTTAATCTCTATGTCCTTCACCATTTGGAACCTCTCTTCAGATGCTCAAATTATCCCCAAGACTTAGAGATGGCTCAATTCTAACTTCATGACACCACTACTTCCAACATCACTTTAAAACTGGTTTCTTTAATATTTTATGTAACCACTTTACTGATTCTCTTTGTGTACTTGTCAGATTTCTACTTGTTTCCAATTTGACCTCTTTGAGACTCTGTTTCACCATCTTTAGCTCGTTTGCAGCCATTCCGTAATACACACGTGCTAGATACATAGACAGAGTGTACAATATTTTATGTGATCTGGGAATTAATATTGGTAGTTAAAATTAGAGTAAAAGTACCTGAATTTGTCCTAGTCAACTATTGGGAAAATTAGAACTGCTTGGCAAATCAGAGCCAAAGAAACTAAAATAACCCATGAATTTATTGCTAGGCAATAATTTATGACATTTTAGTAAGATACAAATAAGTCCATTTATGCTCCTGACACTGCGCACTTTTTCCTCAACATGTGCAAACCTATTTTAGATGACTTGTACTTGGGGGAGTAGGGTATTGCTGTTCTTTTGGAGACAAGGCCATGCATGCGCAGAAAATACAGTCTCTAAGTGGACTACAAACCCCAGTGGTACAATGGAAAACCACGCATGCGCAGGACATTTTCTCCCAGAATGCCCAGAGCCCTTTAAAAAACGGGCATTCCAACCCGCCCTTCCCTTTCTCCCCTTCCGTCTCTTCACTCCCGCTCCTTGTCTGTTACCCTCCCCCATTAAAGCTCACCCACATGGGACCCCGCGTGTCTCGTCTCTCCTTCCCCAACTCCGCGTGTCTCGTCTCTCCTTCCCGAACCCCGCATAAAAAATAATAACAGGTATGACACTTCTGACATGGAAATATATGGCTGGATATGGAGACAGGCCTTTTCCATCAATCATATACACCTGCAGCAGACATTAACCAGCAACAACAGTGGGAGATAACAAATGTATTTTGCGATACTTTTAGGAGAAAAAGTGCCATTGTAGTTTTAAGTGTTGATTTTTTTCTATAGAAAGCACCCTGCCTTGTTCTATAATATTGCCTTTTTAATTAAAACCCTCAGAAATTCATTTTAGTTATTGATAAATTAATAATTTACTTTTGCCCAGCCCTATGATGTTCTTTGTTTTAGGCAAATGTGATATTCATTTAACTTTTATGTCTTTAAATTAACTGTCAGTAAAACAACCTGATGTATCTCCCCATCTCCCCATCCAATTTTGTTACTTGAATTCTGAAGATAATGCTTCTTTTCACTTTCAAATAAAGCCGACTTTAAGAAAGAAAAGGACAAGCAGCAGTACTGGCCTTTTCTTTTGCAAAGCACCTCTTGCAAGTAAGGAACTTGTGGAATTTGGCTCCCTTTCCCACAGTCATTGGAATAGAGTTGTATGTAAACAATAATATCCTGTGCTACTTGGGGCTCATTTAACTATCCTTATTGGTTTAGAATGAATGACCTGAATACTTTCTCAAAGGTCATACTTGACATTCCATAAATGATGTAGGGTCTACTTTAAAATTTGTACCCCACACTACCAAGTTTGGGGCTGTCCGCACACTTTGTTTGCCATTGGGCTTGGTGCTGGCACAGTCTTTCAAATAGCATGGAATGTGCACTGTCCTTGTTGAAAACATCTGGTACTCTGTACTTTTGCCTGTAATTGCTGGATGCCTTTGCAGTAAGTTACCACTTGGGTGTTTTCCTAGAAAAAGTGATAGCAGTCAAAAACCCATAGCTTCTGAGAGCTTAGGTCCTAGGAGTGAACTGTTGTTTAGATAAACTGTTACAATGCCAAACTATCTTATAAATATTTATGTTTATACTTATAAACAAATGCTACTTCCAGCCTTAATCAGAGAAGCCTTTTGCAATGAAAGGGACTAAATGCAAAGATGCATAGCTGCTCAAGGTGCAGAAAATAAGTAAAAGTAGAGTGCTCTAAACAAGATATTTAAACTACCCCTTCTAAAATGCAGGGATCATTGCTGAAGAGGGGATAGAAAGAATATCAGAGACAAAAGATAGGAAAAGGGCTGTGAAATTCTGACTTCTGGGCATGACACAGCAATGTAGTTATGATCTCACAGCAGCTATGGCTGCCTGCAATGTACCTAGGTAAGACAGAACTGGGCCCATCAACCATTATTTGTGAATTAGGAATGGGCCCACAGGACTGTATTCCTCCTGTTGATGTATTTATTGCCTAGTGATGGATTCTGGGAAAGTAGAGCATACTTAATGAACTAGGAATAGAGTAACTTTTTAAAAAGAAAACTACTATAATTCCCATACTTGAAGTATCAAGGCTTCAAGGCTGCTTTGAAGTTATACAGCAAGTTCAAATCCAGCCTAGAGACTTCATCTCAAAAAAAAAATTAAATACATAAAAGAAGAAGAGGAGAGGAGAATAGAAGAGAGTAAGGGGGGAGGAAGGAAGGAAGACTATCATGCATTTATTTCTTCAGCACTGAAGCACTGAACTGGGAATTAGGTGATCTGAACTGTACTCCCTAGCTAACTCCTTGGTCTTGGAAAACATTCTTGGTGTCTCTGGCCTTTTGTTGAAATCTTGAAAAAATGGGATTACACTAGATAATCTGCAAATTCCTATGTTCATCCAGGCAAACATCAGTGAGGAACTCATAAAACATAAACTGCCAGTTCAGGCTCTGGAGCCCTGATGTAGGTACCACTTCACTCCCAGCCTCAGATCTCTGTTTTCTCTATATGTTTTACTGTAGGTTGTACCTAGTGTAATGGTAAACATAAAAATGCTGCGGATCCCCGGCAGCTGCAGTGGGTAGCGGGTCTGGAGAGCAGCCAGTCCCAGGCAGGGATGGCACAGTTCCCGGAATGGCTGTAGTAGGCCACAAGGAGAGACAGACAGATGGGCAAGCCATGAGACCACAGTGCTGGTCTATGAAGGCGGCTGGTCCCAGGCAGGGAGCCACATGGTGGGCAAGAGACAGACTGATAGGCACACCATGCAGAGTGAGGTTGTATATTTTTTAGTGGGTTATGGAGGGGAAGGGGAGAAGGGGGTAGGAGCAGAGAGGCTGAGAGAGAAAGAGAGAGAGAGAGAGAGAGAGAGAGAGAGAGAGAGAGAGAGAGAGAAGAAGAAGAAGAAGAAGAAGAAGAAGAAGAAGAAGAAGAAGAAGAAGAAGAAGAAGAAGAAGAAGAAGAAGAAGCAGGGGATACAGAAGGGGGAAGGGGAGAAGTGGGGAGAGAATGAAGCAAGGCAGAAGCTGCTTCTTCAGGGAAGACATGGAAAAGAAAGAGACTCAGGCTGCAAGCGGGAAGGAAGATCTGCCTGCCTCAGCAGACAAGGGAGGGAGTGGGTGGGGCTTGTCTCTTAAAGGAATAGCACAGATCATTACACCTAGTGTGTAGGGAAGTAGCTGATTCACTGAGCACTTGAGCAGTTACCGTGTGGTAGCAACTTTCCAGATGTGAGATACATAAATGTTACTATATCTATTACTACTACAACTACTAGCTACTGTTATTCTCAGTCCATGGGGACCCCAAAAAACCACCAGGGAGACCGACTTATCAGGGTTTTGGGTGACAGGTTCAATCCTCATTAGCTTGTGTTTATGGACTTCGCAGAAATTTTATTTTCCAACCACATCTGTTGCCTGTCGTCTGACCTTCAGATGGGGACATTCTGCGGTTATTTGTACTCTCCAGATGGCTACACTGTTACTTTTGCCCCTAGCCATTTCTGAGGACTGAAATATTTTATGGGAAATAGCTTACAGAAGACACAAAATGGAGGTGGAGGACAAAATGGAGGAACTTTGGTCCTTCAGCTACAATTTGAGTCAAATTCCTATGCCATGTACTTATGTACAGTATCCCATTTTGTTTTCACTTTATGGAAGAGAAAACTAGGTTGAGAGAATTTTAACAACTTGATCAGGATCATGTAGCTTCACAGGGCAGAAGCAGTTGCTTTTGCTAGTGTACTGTTCTTTATTTTATTTTGAATTATAAATTTAAAAAAAAATATTGATTTTTGTGAATTTGAAATTATGTATCACAATCCTACTCATTTTCCAGTCCTTCCATATCCACCCTCTACCTTTGTTTCCCCCATAAAGAAAATGAAAAATAAAATATAAAAAAAAAATCTCACTGTGGTAACTGCTATGTGTCACAGTGTATCACACAGTATACCTTTTTACCCAAACAGTTTTACTTGCAAATGTTCATTGCAACGAGTTACTAGTCTGCTTTGAGGCTTCTGGCTTCTGCTACACCGTCAATACTGGATCCTCACTGGGACTCCTCTTGGATATCCTGTTGCTGCCGTCTGCTATGGAGATCCTGTGGCTATGGTTCTGCAAGACTGGCTCTTCATGTGCTCCAGCAGATCATGGATGGGGTAGATGTTGGGATGGGCCAACTCAAAGCCCTGGATCTGGGCTTGGGTGGTAGCTAAGTTGGTTAGCCTGCCAGTTCTCCTGCATCCAAGTCACCTGGGACAGCTTTCTTGCTTTTCCCAGGTGAGGTGTAGGGCCGGCTCTCCCAGGTCAATGTCACAGATGGTGCCACTGTGTAGTGGCCAATGAGGTGCACAGTCAGTTCAGTGCTGCCCTCAGACTTCAACATAGCTTCAGGCTGCAACCCAGACCACGGATGTTCACAAGGCCTATGGAGGTAACATGGGCCATGGACATCAACACACAACCCTGCTGTGGCATGACCATGAACCCAGATAAGGTCCTAGGTAACAGTGCAGGCTTCTCACACCAGGCTGTTCCTCACCACCCCCACGTTTCCAGTTCTGTCTTTCACTAAGCACTCCATTTGTTTCTCCACCATGCACTAGATCATTGTAGTGTCACCCACATGCCCCCACTGCATGGCAGACTTCTTTTTTGTTTCTTTTTTCTTAATATTTTATTTTTGACATAGGGGCTCAGTCTATAGCTCAGTATGACCTGAAACTCATGGCAATCCTCCTTCTTCTGCCTTTTCAGTGCTGGCTAACCTCAAACTCATGATGATTTTCCTACTTCAGACTCCTGGGTTTTAGGATTGTATTCAGAAATAACCATATGTGGCTTGTTCTTTCTTTTTAAAATCTCATTTCTGACAGAGACTGTGTTAGTATTATCTTTTTGAAGCACACTGTTTGAATCCTGTGGACTCCAAATTGTATACATAGGGAGAACACTGGCTTGACTGAGTTGTCAAAACTAAGGGACTAGACAGAAAGCATCAAGGGTACAGTCAGGAGAAATATGAAGAAGAACATGTCCTGGAGGTTTCAGGAAGGACACATACTTTATTTGCCTAAGTTAGCTCTCACCACTATTTCCATTATCCTTTCCCTATATATGTTCATTCGTGGGGGGGGGTGTTTATGCCTCTGTGTATGTTCATGTATCTCTTGCTTTCATACACACACACACACACAGAGGGAGAGAAAGAGAGAGAAAGGAGACATGTGACACATGTATGGGTGTCTGACATGCACGTGTGTGTGTGTGTGTGTGTGTGTGTGTGTGTGCGCGCACATTTGTGGAATCCAGAGGTCAAATTTAGGTGTCGTCCTCAATCATTTTTCCACTTTATTGTTTTTTAAATAAAATAATTTTTATTTTTAAAATCGTAATTTAATTACACTTCTTTTCTTTTCCACCCCTCCAAATCTTCCCACACACCCCTCCCACTCTCCTTCAAACTCTTGGCCTCCTTTTTCATTGTTACCTGTTCAGTCTGTATAATGTTGCTTGTATGTGCATATTCAGGGTTGACTGTGGTGTGGGACAGTTCTATATTTTGTCAATTATATATTAAATAAATGCTGATTGGCCCAGTAGCCAGACAGGAAGTAGAGGTGGGGCAATGAGAACAAGAGTATTCTGGGAAGAAGGAAGCTCTTTCCCAATTCCTGCCCAGACCACAGAAGAAGCAGGATGTGATCTGCCCCACTGAATAAGGTCCTGAGCCACATGGCTAGCATAGATAAGAATAATGGGCTATATAAGTTAGAAGAGTAAATAAGAATCCTGAGCTAATGGGCCAATCAGTTTATAACTTATGGAGACCTCTATGTGATTTTCTTTGGGGCTAACTGCCTGCGGGAACTGGGCAGGACAGAAATCCCGACAAGCAGGCCCTCATGTTACATGACTGTTTGGTATTTGATAACCAGTTGGTGTGTTCTTCCCTGGAGAAGGCTATTCCTATTCCTCCTGCTCTCAGCTTTCCTCAGTTGCCTGTAGTTCTTTGTGTAGGGTTGAGGCCTTGTGGACTTTTCTCTGTCCAATTTGGTACATTCATTTCTACCTTATTTTTTGAAGTACTGTTTCTCACTATGCATGGAACTTGCTGCATGGATAGACTAGCTGACCAGCAAGCCCCAATGATCTTCCTGTCTCCTTCTCCCCAGGCTGGGATTATAGGCATGTGCCATTGTATCTGGGTTTTTTTGTTTGTTTGTTTGTTTTGTTTTGTTTTGTTTTTATTCTGTGTTAGATATTTGAACTCAGGTCTTCATGCTTATACAGCATACACTTTACCAACTGAGCCATCTTTCCAGTGTCCACCTTGTTTTTTGAAAGACTTAGAGTTTCTACTGGGAACCAGAGTCTATATAGATTAGGCCAAACTGGCTGTTGAAGGAGCTTCAGAAATTCACCTGCCTCCACCTCCCCAGCATTAGGATTACAAGTACAGCTCAGTATGTTTTACTTTTTATATGGGTGCTGGGAATTAAACCTAGGTTCTTGTGGTTAGGCAGTAAGCATTTTACCCCTGGGCTAGGTATTCCTTGAGGCTAGTGTGGTGGCGCAAATGAATGTAGACAGATTATATAGATATATACAGCTTTAATAAGGAAATAGACTTACAGGACCACAGGTTCCCACGGAGTACTGGAAAAGCGGAGCAAAAGAAAAGGGGCTGCTGGGCTCACGCCCGGCAGATTTATCCGTAAACATTAGCCCGAGGTGAACACGCCCCCAATGGGTGGGGCTATGTCCCTACATCTCCCCCTTTTGTCTAAATAAGATAGAACCAAACCAAATACAACTATATACAATAATAACAAATAATAAATATAACAAACAATATTGAGAACAAAACTTTTGCTAAACATTCTATCTCAAGGAGTCTAAATAACATAGAGAGTAACTACAATTATATAATCTTTAACTCCGTCAAAGATCTGAGAAGGGAATAAATATTACTTAACAATCGAGAGATATCTAAAATGTACAACAATTGACAGAGACAACTGACTACCTGGGCAATCACCCAAAGTCTCGTTTGCAATGTTGAGTCAACCAACTTTGGCTAAGGCCTAACATAACTGGCATACCATTATTAAAGGCAAGGAACTTTCTTAGGACTATCCTACCCTGTCTTGGCAAGATAAGACAATCCTGTTTTATCCATTTAGGGATATTCTGTATCTTTGTCAGAAGTTGAGGTATGGGCTTTTCTTAACCCAAAGGCCAGTTCTGCCAAGAAGACAAGCTCCCAGTGGAGTGTCTTTGGTGCTCAACGTTCTCTCGGGAGTAGAGTGGTGTTGCCAGGAGTAATTGTGTCTCTTTGGCACAGAAATTTTAGGTTAGATTAAAGGCCATTTTCTACAGCTCTTCGAAGAGGCTGAAGATCATACTATCTATACTAAATATAATCTCTAAGTAACTAAAAGACCTGATAAACTTAAAAATAAATATGACAAACATATAATTCTCAATACCTATCTAACTTTGAAGACTAAAAGAATAAACAACTGTGCAATATATGAAGACAATGATCTTTAACTGTAAACAATGTCATAGTATCAGAGGTAGAAATGTACAATGTAATATGGTAGATATATCAATACAATATAGACAAAGTTATAAGCATACTCATACAAAAATAGAGGTAGGAACACTCACATTCAATATTCAACATATCAATATACAAGAAACAGTACCAGTACGATTTTCTATAAACAGTAATTCACAAATACCAATCATCCCAAAAAACCAGTTACCCCCTTCTTCTTCCTCTTTTTTATTTTTTTTTCCAAAAAAAAAAAAAATATATCACCCCATCCCCTCAACCCTAAACCAACCATTAAAAGATGTCACCAACCCTGAGGGCAAACTCTGTTGGGACAGATTATATAGATATATACAGCTTTAATAAGGAAATAGACTTACAGGACCACAGGTTCCCGCGGAGTACTGGAAAAGCGGAGCAAAAGAAAAGGGGCTGCTCGGCTCACGCCCGGCAGATTTATCCGTAAACATTAGCCCGAGGCGAACATGCCCCCAATGGGTGGGGCTATGTCCCTACAGGCTAGTTAAGTAGCGATACTCATGAATGTTGAATGGGCTAATACCTCTAAAGAGTATGTTGTAAGATAACACACTGGTGTCACTGTATCTACAGAACAACATTGAGTTAAATGATCTCCGAAGGCACACCTATGCCAGACATTCCCAGTGTCAGGAGGTCTGAAAAGCCGTACTCCCCCAAGCAAATTCTCTCTCTAGGACATTGTTCTCGCTTAAGAATGACTCTGAAATTTTGAGATGCTGGGATTCTGATTTGATTACATCCAGAAGCTGCACTGGCAACATTACCAGAATTTGAGGCTTATAGTACTTGCCTGTCTCCTGCAGACCTGGGGGAGATTAACTGGTGGAAGGAAATGGGCTTATTAAAAACCAGTTTTGAAGAAGACAGAGGACACTCTAGTCTCAAACCTATCTTATGGGTTTTTAGGGTACAGAGAACTTTTATGGGGGAAAAGGCAGGGAATATTGAGAGACAATGGGTAGGAAGTTCATGAACTGGGCAGGGCCTTCCTCATCCAGAGGTGTGCCTTCTTTCCTCTTCTCTGACAAGAACCTCACAATGGAATTTGAATCTAGTTATCCAGAATTTGAGCAAGAGCTTCTATTCAGAATAAAACATCAAAGAAGGGCAGAAGGCAGAAGGAAAGGAGCAATGAAGAGCTTCAAAAGAAACCCCATTACAATTCCTCTTTGCTTTTCTACGTACTTGACTTTTGAGGGATTTGAACTGTGTCTGACTTATCATTTATGCAGCGCTCATCTATTGCTTGTATATTCCATCAAGGTTTCCTGAAGTGTACAGTGAGAAAAGAAGCCGCATGCCTGAAAGAAAGACCAAGAGCAAAATCCAAGTCGGAGCCAAGGTTAGATGATATCTGATGTCTCCACCTAGTGGAAGCATAGGCACCATTCATATGATCTCTGCAGGTTTCTCCCATCATCCCCATCTTGACAAAAGTTCCTTTTGTCTGTGAAGGAGCTTGTTTTCTGACGCCATCTCAATGATTCCTTGCCTTGGCCTTTCATAGTGGGGGATGTGGAAGAATGCATGTCAGTCTTTTCCCAAGTAGCAGGACAAAGTAATATAAGGAAAGGCCATTCTTAGGCCAATATAAACAACACAGGAGGTTTAGAAAAGTGTCCTATGTCTTATTACTATGACGAATAACCATGACCAAAGAGCAAGTTGTGGAGGAAAGGGTTTATTAGGCTTACTGAAGTATTTATCTAATTATTCGTTGTCAATAAAAAATTGGGAGTCTGACATCAGGGTAAGAACATGAAAGATCAGAGGAGGGAAAGAGACACCAGTGATGTCCTGCCTCTTCTATTCCTTCCTCCAAAAGAGCTGAGATTCTTTCTCAGACCCCACTTTACCAATTCCTGTTTCCTATCTGTCTACAGTCCTCCAAACCTCTATGGTTAATTTTGGTCAGCCAGTGACTAGTTCTGTTCTCTGACTCAGATCAAATTTTATTTTCAGAATGAAATCAAAATATAACACAACAGCTTATGCTTCAGCATTGCTGTTCATCACTAAAGGAAATCAAGACAGGAACTCAAACAGGGCAGGATCCTGGAAACAGGAGCTGATGCAGAGGCCAGCTCCTCTACTGGAGCTGAGGAGGGGAGCTGCTTACTGACTTTCTTCCCACAGCTTCTACAGCCTGATCTTTTATAGAACCCAGGACCAGCAGGCCAGGAATGGCACCACCCACCATGGGATGTGTCTTCCTACAGTGATCTCTAAATGAGAAAATGCCTTACAAGTGGATCTCAAAGAGGCATTTCCTCAACTGAGGCTCTTTCCTCTGATGACTCTAGCTTGTGTCAAATTGACACACAAAACCAGCCAATACAGCCTAAGTTGACTTGGAGTTCACAGTAAAAGCAGCAGCTCTGATCCTAGAAGAGAAGAAAAGCTGACTGGCCATTGGACTACAGGTCAATCCTGTCATTGCCTATTTAGACCTGAAATTGCAAGCAAACTCTATCACGCTATCATTTTTCAAATGGGTGCTGGGAAGTGAACTCAGGTTCTTGTGCCTGGGTATAGTAGTCTGAGTTGGCTATCTGTGGTCTCTTAATGTCTGCATAATGCTTGACCATGACCTTCTGGCTTTCATTGTCTCCATTGAAAAGTCAGGTGTAATTCTGATAGGTCTGCCTTTATATGTTACTTGGCCTTTTTTGTAGCTTTTAATATTCTTTCTTTATTCTTTATGTTTAGTGTTTTGATCATTATGTGGCAAAGGGACTTTTTCTTTGATCTGGTCTGTTTGGTGTTCTGTAGGCTTCTTGTATCTTCATAGTCATATCTTTCTTAAGGTTGTGAAAGTTTTCTTCTATGGTTTTGTTAAATATATTTTCTGTGCTTCTCCTTCTTATATACCTATGATTCTTTGGTTTGGCCTTTTCATGGTGTCCCGTATTTCCTGGATATTTTAGGTTAAGCGTTTATTCGATTTAATATTTTCTTTGACTGATGAGTCTATTTCCTCTATTGTATCTTTAGCACTCGAGATTCTCTCTTCCATCTTTTGTATTCTGCTGTTCATGCGTGTGTTTGTGGTTCCTGATCATTTTCTCATGATTTCTTTTTCTATAATTCCCTTGGCTTGTGTTTTATTTATTGTCTCTATTTCAATTTTCAAGTCTTGATTAGTTTCTTTCATATGTTTGATTTCTTTTTCTTGGTTTTCTTTAAAAGATTTGCTAATCATTGGGGTGAGTTTGTGACCTGCGGCAGCAGCCCCGGACAGGGAACTCAGAAGTTCCTCACCCCCCCCATCCCTCCTGGGCTCCCTGCAGAGACTCTACTCCCTGCAGACTGCCTCTCTCTTCCTAGCCCACCCAGCTTGCATCCAGAACTCTTCTTCCTTCTGCCCCCTTCCTTCTTTGGGCACATAACACCACCTAGCTCAGCCTGTCTGGGCGCTGGGGGCTAATCCTCAGGGCAAACAGGCGGGCGGGTGTTCCTTTGTTTCACTGGCCTGCCTGCACCAAGCAAGGTAGGCTTGTTTACAAACTACCCAACCAGCACGGAGAGCTGATCTCGGCACCAGGAGAGCCAACATTGGGCACGGAGATCTGATATTGTCGCCAGGAGAGACATCACTGGAGCACCAGGAGAACCATCTCTGGGGAGTACCATCACTGGGAAGGTACAACAGTAGGCAAGGGGACCTGATCCTGTAAAAGAAGATCCATAGGAGAGAATTCAGAGGAAGAGATGGGCAGGCGCCAATGCAAGAATTCACCCAACAATCTAAAAAATAATATGAAACCACTAGAACCCAGCGACCTCACAACAGGAGGACATGAACACCTTAATCATGAAGAAGTAGATAAAATTGACTTTATGAAAGTGATTGACGCCCTTAAACAGCATGTAAAAAATGCCCTCATAGAAATGGATAAGAAGTATAACAGAAAGTTTGAAGAATTGAGTAAATCAGTGAATGATACCCTAGGAAACCAAGGAAAAACAATCAAACAGATAATGGAAACAGTTCAAGTCATGAAAACTGAAATGGAGGCTAAGAAGAAAACACAAACAGAAGGCTGGCTGGACATGGAAAATCTAGGTAAACAAATAGAGTCTACAGAAACAAGCATAACCAACAGAATACAAGAGATAGAAGAAAGAATCTCAGATTCTGAAGATACCATAGAGAAAAAAAACACGCTGATCAAAGAAAACAGCAAGGCCAACAAACTCTCATCACAAAACATTCAGGAAATATGGGACACAATAAAAAGACCAAACCTAAGAATAATAGGAGTAGAAGAAGGGGAAGAAGCGCAGCTCAATGGTCCAGAAAATATATTTAATAAAATTATAGAAGAAAACTTTCCCAACCTAAAGAAAGATATACCTACGAAGGTTCAAGAAGCATACAGAACACCGAATAGGCTGGATCAAAAAAAAAAATCCCCTCGCCATATAATAATCAAAACACAAAGCATACAGAAAAAAAAGAATATTAAGAGCTGCAAAGGAAAAAAGGCCAAGTTACTTATAAAGGTAAACCTATCAGACTTACACCTGACTTCTCTATGGAAACAATGAAAGCCAGAAGGTCCTGGATAGATGTACTGCAGAAACTAAGAGACTGTGGATGCAAGCCCAGACTACTATACCCAGCCAAACTTTCGTTCACTATAAATGGAGAAAACAAAATTTTCCAGGATAAAAACAAATTTAAACAATACGTAGCCACAAATCCAGCCTTACAGAAAGTAATAGAAGGAAAATCACTAACCAAGGAGTCCAACAGTGACCACAATACCTCAGACAACTAGAGACCCTTCACCAGCGCAACTCAAAGAAGGGAAACACACAAAATTTACTACTAAAAAAATGACCGGAGTTAACAACCACGGGTCATTAATATCACTTAATGTCAATGGACTCAACTCACCTATAAAAAGGCACAGACTAAGAGATTGGATATGAAAACAGGATCCAACATTCTGCTGTTTACAAGAAACACACCTCAACCACAAAGACAGACACCTACTCAAAGTAAAGGGTTGGGATAAGGCTTATCAAGTAAATGGACCTAAGAAACAAGCAGGTGTGGCCATACTAATTTCTAACAAAGTTGACTTCAAACTTAAATCAATCAGAAGAGATGGAGAGGGACATTTTCTACTCATAACAGGAACAATTCATCAGGATGAAGTCTCAATCCTGAATATCTATGCCCCTAATATAAAAGCACCCATGTACGTAAAAGAAACATTGCTAAAACTCAAGGCAGCAATCAAACCGCACACATTAATAGTAGGAGACTTTAACACTCCTCTCTCACCAATGGACAGGTCAATTAGACAGAAACCTAACAGAGAAATAAGAGAATTAATGGAGGTAATGAATCAAATGGACTTAACAGACATCTATAGAATATTCCACCCAAATAGGAAAGAATATACCTTCTTCTCTGCAGCTCATGGAACCTTTTCGAAAATTGACCACATACTCGGTAACAAAGCAAACATCCACAGTTACAAAAAAATATCTGTAACCACCTGTATCTTATCAGATCACCATGGATTAAAGCTAGAAGTCAACAACAATGCTACCCCCAGAAAGCCTACAAACTCATGGAAACTGAACAGTCAACTACTGAACCATACCTGGATTAAGGAAGAAATAAAGAAAGAAATTAAAGTCTTCCTTGAATTCAATGAAAATAAAGAAACAACATACTCAAACCTATGGGACACTATGAAAGCAGTCCTGAGAGGAAAGTTCATAGCACTAAGTGCCCACTTAAAGAAAACAGAGAAAGCACACATTGGAGACTTAACAGCCCACCTGAAAGCTCTAGAAAAAAAAGAAGCAGACTCACCTAGAAGGAGTAGAAGACTGAAAATAATCAAACTAAGGGCTAAAATCAACAAAATAGAAACACAGAAAACAATTGAAAGAATCAATGAAACAAAAAGCTGGTTCCTGGAGAAAATCAACAAGATTGATAAACCCCTATTCAAACTAATCAAACGGCAGAGAGAGAATTTGGAAATTAATAAAATCAGAAATGAAAAGGGGGACATAACCACAGACACAGAGGAAATTCAGAGAATCATTAGATCTTACTACAAAAGCCTGTATGCCACAAAACTGGAAAATTTTAAAGAAATGGACACTTTTTTAGATGAATACCATATACCAAAGTTAAACCAGGACCAGGTGAGTCGCGAAGAATTAGAAGCTGTTATCAAAAACCTCCCTTCCAAAAAAAAAGTCCAGGACCAGATGGTTTCAATGCGGAATTCTACCAGAACTTCCAAGAAGACCTAATACCTATACTCCTAAATGTATTTCACAATATAGAAACAGAGGAGTCATTGCCAAATTCCTTTTATGAAGCTACAGTAACTCTGATACCAAAACCACACAAAGACTCAACCAAGAAAGAGAATTAAAGGCCAATCTCACTCATGAACATCGACGCAAAAATCCTCAACAAAATACTGGCAAACCGAATCCAGGAACACATTAGAAAAATTATCCATTATGATCAAGTAGGCTTCATCCCAGAGATGCAGGGCTGGTTTAACATATGCAAATCTATCAATGTAATCCATCATATAAATAAACTGAAAGAAATAAACCATATGATAGTTTTTTTTTTTGTTTTTTTTTTTTTTTTTTTTTGGTTTTTTGAGACAGGGTTTCTCTGTGGTTTTGGAGCCTGTCCTGGAACTAGCTCTTGTAGACCAGGCTGGTCTCGAACTCACAGAGATCCGCCTGCCTCTGCCTCCCGAGTGCTGGGATTAAAGGCGTGCGCCACCACCGCCCGGCTGATAGTTTCATTAGATGCTGAAAAAGCATTTGTCAAAATTCAACATCCCTTTATGATAAAAGTCTTGGAGAGATTAGGGATACAAGGGTCATACCTAAATATAATTAAAGCTATTTACAGCAAGCCGACAGCTAACATCAAATTAAACGGATAGAAACTTAAAGCCATCCCACTAAAATCAGGAACATGCCAAGGCTGTCCACTCTCCCCATACCTCTCCAATATAGTTCTTGAAGTCTTAGCAATAGCAATAAGACAACATAAGGGGATCAAGGGGATCGAATTGGAAAGGAAGAAGTTAAACTTGCGTTATTTGCAGATGATATGATAGTGTACTTAAGCGACCCCAAAAACTCCACCAAAGAACTTCTACAGCTGATAAATACCTTTAGTAATGTGGCAGGATACAAGATCAACTCCAAAAAAATCAGTCACCCTCTTATACACAAAGGATATGGAAGCAGAGAGGGAAATAAGAGAATCATCACCTTTCACAATAGCCACAAACAGCATAAAATATCTTGGGGTAACTCTAACCAAGGAAGTGAAAGATCTATTTGACAAGAACTTTAAGTCTTTGAAGAAAGAAATTGAAGAGGATACCAGAAAATGGAACGATCTCCCTTGCTCTTGGATTGGGAGGATCAAGATAGTAAAAATGGCAATTCTACCAAAGGCAATCTATAGATTCAATGCAATCCCCATCAAGGTCCCATCAAAATTCTTCACAGATCTTGAGAGGACAATAATCAACTTTATATGGAAAAACAAATAACCCAGGATAGCCAAAACAATCTTATACAATAAAGGAACTTCTGGAGGCATTACCATCCCTGACTTCAAACTCTATTACAGAGCTACAGTAATGAAAACAGCGTCGTACTGGCATAAAAACAGAGAAGTCGACCAATGGAATCGTATAGAAGACCCAGATTTTAACCCAAAAACCTATGAACACCTCATTTTCGATAAAGGAGTTAAAAGTGTACAATGGAAGAAAGAAAGCATCTTCAACAAATGGTGCTGGCACAACTGGATGTCAACCTGTAGAAGAATGAAAATAGACCCATATCTATCACCATGCACAAAACTCAAGTCCAAATGGATCAAAGACCTCAATATCAATCTGAACACACTGAACCTGATAGAAGAGAAAATGGGAAGTACCCTACAACATATGGGCACAGGAGATCGCTTCCTATGTATAACCCCAGCAGCACAGACATTAAGGGCAACATTAAATAAATGGGACCTCCTGAAACTGAGAAGCTTCTGTAAAGCAAAGGACACTGTCACTAAGACAAAAAGGCAGCCTACTGACTGGGAGAAGATCTTCACCAACCCCGCAACAGACAAAGGTCTGATCTCCAAAATATATAAAGAACACAAGAAACTAGACGTTAAAATGATAATTAACCCAATTAAAAAATGGGGCACTGAACTGAACAGAGATTTCTCAACAGAAGAAGTTCAAATGGCCAAAAGATACTTAAGGTCATGCTCAACCTCCTTAGCGATCAGAGAAATGCAAATCAAAACAACTTTGAGATATCATCTTACACCTGTCAGAATGGCTAAAATCAAAAACACCAATGATAGCCTTTGCTGGAGAGGTTGTGGAGAAAGGGGTACCATCATCCATTGCTGGTGGGACTGCAAACTTGTGCAACCATTTTGGAAATAAGTGTGGCGGTTTCTCAGAAAAATTGGGATCAACCTACCCCTGGACCCAGCTATACCACACTTGGGAATATACCCAAGTGATTCCTTATGATATGACAAAAGCATTTGTTCAACTATGTTCATAGCAGCATTATTTGTAATAGCCAGAACCTGGAAGCATCCTAGGTGTCCTTCAATGGAGGAATGGATGAAGAAAGTGTGAATATATACACATTAGAGTACTACTCTGCAGTAAAAAACAATGACTTCTCGAATTTTGCATACAAATGGATGGAAATAGAAAATACTATCCTGAGTGAGGTAACCCAGACCCCAAAAGAAGATCATGGGATGTACTCACTCATAATTGGTTTCTAGCCATGGATAGGGGGCCACTGAGTCTATAATTTGTGGTCCTAAAGAAGCTAAACAAGAGGGCAAACCCAAGGAAAAACGTATAGTTATCCTCCTGGCTATGGGAAATAGACAAGATTGCCGGGCAAAAAATTGGAATCTTGGGGGTAAAGTGGGATGGGGGTAAGGGGAGATGGAGAGAGAAAAGTGTGAAGGAGAGGATGAGGGGAACTTGGGGAAATGGGATGATTGGGGATATAGGAAGGTTGGATAGGGGAGTAGGGAAACTCATATCTTAGTTAAGGGAACCACCTAAGGGTTGGCAAGAGACTTGAACTTGGGGTGGCTACCAGATGCCCAGGGCAATGTCCCCAGTTAGTTCCTTGGGCACCTGAGGATAGGGAACCTGAAATGAACCTATCCTATAGCCATACTGATGAATATCTTGCATATCACCATAGAACTTTCATCTAGCGATGGATGGAGGTAGAGACAGAGACCCACACTGGAGCACCGGACTGAGCTCCCAAGGTCCTAATGAGGAGCAGAAGGAGGGAGAACATGTACAACGAAGTCAGGACCACGAGGGGTGCACGCACCCACTGAGACAGTGGGGCTGATCTATTGGGAGCTCACCAAGGCCAGCTGGACTGTGACTGAAAAAGCATGGGATAAAACCGGACTCTCTGAACATGGCGGACAATGAGAGCTGACAAGAGGCCAAGGACAATGGCACGGGGTTTTGTTTTATTTATTTATTTATTTATTTATTTATTTATTTAATTTTTTATTTATTTATTTTTTATTAATTAATGTATTTAATTATTAAAGATTTCTGCCTCTTCCCCGCCACCACCTCCCATTCCCTCCCCCTCCCCGAATCAAGTCTTCCTCCCTCCTCAGCCCAAAGAGCAAGCAGGTTTCTCTGCCCTGTGGGAGGTCCAAGGACCACCCACCTCCATCCAGGTCTATTAAGGTGAGCATCCAAACTACCTGGGCTCCCACAAAGCCATTACATGCAATAGGATCAAGAACTGGCACAGGGTTTTGATCCTACTTCAGGTTCTGGCTTTGTGGGAGCCTAGACAGTTTGGATGTTCAACTTCCTAGATCTGGATGGAGGGGGGAGGACCTTGGACTTTCCACAGGGCAGGGAACCCTGACTGCTCCTGGGTCTGGAGAGGGAGGAAAAGAGGAGTGGGGGGAGGGGGAGAGGGGCGGGATGAGGAGGAGGGAAATGGGAGGCGGGGAGGAGGCGGAAAATTTTTTTTTCAAAAAAAAAAAAGATTTGCTGATGTCTTCCAATATTTTTGTTTGTCTTTTCCTCCATTTCTTTCAGGGAATTTCTCATTTCCTCTTTAAGAGTTTCAAACATTCTCTTGAAGTTATTTAGGTTATTTTCTTCTGTTTCATCTCTGTTTGGTTGTTCAAGTCTTACTGTTGTAGGGTCTTTAGTTTTTACTGGTGTTGTGTTGCTCTTTGTGGTGGTGTATGTGTTCTTACCTTTTCTACTCTTCTTTTTCTCTAATAGGTGTAGTTGGAACTGTCTGTGATTCTGCTTATTAATCTTCTAGGTGCCAATGAATCGAAGGCCCAGATGGTTATTCCTCATGGTACAGTTAGTGACAAGGTTCTAGTTACCCCATTTGTCACTCCATGTTCTTGGAGGTCGCTCAGTGCTCCTGGGCTTTGCTCCATTCTCTTGGAGTTTGCTGTTTCAGGCCTGCTCTAGCCCAGGTTTTTGGCTCAGACCTGTTTCTATAAATGTCCCCATGATCTGGATCTATTCTTGCAGAGGTTCCTGGATTGGGGTTAGTCCTGTAAAGGACTCTGACTCTGATCTATTCCCTCATAGTTCCCAGGTTTGGGTATGCCCAGACCTGCAGAGGACCTGGCTCAGACTCACACTCAGTCTCACAGAGGTTTCTGGTTCCTGCCTACTCCCTTTGAGATCCCAGGCCAACACCAGGACCTACAGAAATCCTGGCTCAGGCTTACTCCCTCAGAAGTCCCAGACTCATGACTGGAACTACAGAGATCTTTGGTTCTTGTCTATTCCCTCAGAGGTCCCAATCTTACTCCCAGACTCACAGAGGTCCTGGCTCAGGCCTCATTCCTTAGGGGTCCTAGACTCATGCCCAGACCCACAGGGATTCTGGCTTAGGTCTACTCCATCAAAGGTCCCAGCTTCATGCCTGGACCCTTGGAAGTCTCTGTCTCTGGCACACTTGCTCAGTGCTTGCTCCCCTATACCTGCTCCTATGGAGTTGCTGTCTCAGGTATGCTCTGGCCCAGGTTGCTGGCTTAGTCCTGCCTCCACTAATGTCCCTGGTCTGGATCCACTACCAGTCCCATGGAACTCGCTTTCTCAGGTCCACTTCAGCCTAGGTAGCTGGTTCAGTCTCACTCCTGTGGAGGTCCCCGTCTCAGGCCTTCTCTGGCCTAGGTCACTTGCCCAGTTCTGCTTCCATAAATGACCCTGGTCTGGATCTGCACCTGCTCTAGTGGAGTTCACTGTTGGAGACCTGCTCAGTCCTGCTCTTTTGGAGATCACTGCCTCAGACCTGCTCTAACCTTGAATTTTCTTAATGTTAATGAGAAAGGAACAATGGCAGTGGAGAGACACTGGATAATAGAAAAAACTTCTGAATTAAATCAAGATGTGTTGACCTCACAGTGGAAACCAGGAGATGTCTCAAAAAACAAAAACAAAAACAAGAAAACAACAACAAAAAAAAAACAAAACAAACAAAAAAAAGAAACCAGGAGATGTGTTATGTTGGGGAAGGGAATTTGCTCTTGCTTCCACAGGAGAAGAAATACTATGGATATCACCAAATTAATAAAGATTCGGTTTGAAAAAGAGAAACCTCCTGAGAAAGTGAAATGATAGTTTAACCACAAAGGTGACAATTATACAGGTGGTAAGAAAACCACATAAGGGTTGGGGCAGGGTTCTGTTATTGTTTTTGCAGGAAAATACTCATCTTCAAAGAGTCGAGAGACCTTGGACATCTAGATGCCTAAAGATGAAATGATAGCTATCCAGAAAGAATCAACAAGCAAACAGAAATATGACTAATGATCCTGTATTATCTGCACAGTAAAATTTGATTATCTGGACATATATACATCTCTAACTAAAAATAAGAGCTGGCTTTAGAGTTGGACAATGGCTATCCTTCTCTAAATCCAAGCATGTTGTTAAAAGAAAAAATCAGAATTTCTGTCTCATGTCAGGAGTCATCTGGTATGGGACAGAAAAAAAGATAGATTTTAAGGAAGTAGTTTACTTTTTTCCATGCCCCTTTTGTCTATATCATATCTTTCATTGAATATATGTCTATATAAAGAATGTTTAATTTTTCAACAATGAACAGCTGATTTTCCTGCAGTAGTCTTTGAAACTTCCAGGAAGAAGATGGGCCCCCAAACAACTCCACCTGGTTGATATGACGTGATAATACTGATAGCACTACTATGAGACTGGTTTTGGGGTACCAGCTGCAGAAATGGTGCACCTTCTTACAAGGTTCTGGCCAGAACTCCAAGTAAGAAGTTCAGAAAAACCCTACCATCTATTCAGAGATCATTAGCAATGATAAAAAACAGCAACCTTGAAACTTAACCATAACTTTACTTTTACAGATTTCCATAGAAAGAACTTTGCCTCCATGACATCTGGAACAATTCTAAAAGACAACATACCCTCTCCCAACAAAGATTGTCTTCACAGTTAGGGGGCACCATTTAATGACAATTTACATTGGTATAGATTTTTGTATATTGATACAAGTTTAAATTTGTTATATTGAATATGCTCCTATTTCTGTTTACAATATTTGTACCCCTATGCAAAGTTATTTTGTCAGAGTATAAGCATGCATATTTCTACCTCTGTTTAAGACATTTTTATATTGATACAATTTTAGGATATATTTATTATATTGCATTATATATTTCTACCTCTGGTCATTTTGAGGTCATTGTCCTCCTTTACTGCCAGGTTGTTTAAAGATTGTTTAATATTCTGATATAAAGCCTTAATCTTTAAGTTATATAGGTATTAAATATTATAGGTCATTAGTCATTCATGTTTCTTATACTTTTACTCAGACTAATTAGATTCTTTAAATACATAGATATTGTATTCCACATATATAGGTAATCTTCAGCAGCTTCAAAGATCTGTAAAACATGCCATTTAAATAACTTAGGATTCCGTTGACATGAAACATGATTGCTCCTGGCAGCACCGACCTAATCCTGAGAGAACGTTGAGCACTAAAGACACTCCACTTGGAGTTTGTTTTCTTCTTGGCCCAACTGGCCTTTGGGCAAGGAACTGCCCATTCCTTGACCTCTGACAAAGTGCATGATGTCTGGACTGGACAAGCAGGATACAAGGAAAAAGACTGCCAAATCTTGCCAAGACAGGGTAAGATGGTTTTGAAAATTTTCCTTCCTCTGAAAATGGTCTGTCAGTTATTCTAGACCTTAACCAAAGTTGGTTGCTTCAACATTGAAAATGAGACTTTGGGTGATTGCCCAGGCAGCCAGTTGTCTCTGTCATTTATTGCACATTTTGGAAGCTGCTGGATTGTACTTCCTGCCTACTCAAGTAATATTTTCTCCTTTCTCAGGCCTTTGATGGGGTTGAAGATTAGATAGTCATAGTTACCATCCTCTTATGATCTAGACAAGCCATTTTCAATACAAGATTTAGACTCCTTAGGATAGAATGTTTATCAAAACATTAGGATAGTAGAGACTCTGTGAAGTTACTTAAATGAATAGCTGATAGGGTGGGGGAATGAAAGAAGAAACGAATGAAGAAATGGTGGAAGGTTGAAGATTAAAGAAGTTTCTTATGTGTTCACTATTAGTGAAGTCATTGTCATTTGGAAATTAATTAGGATACATGGTAGAAATGGATGGTTAGGGCTTGCTTTATTTGCCGAGGGCTTTTCCTTTTCAACAGTTCTGGGATATAATACAACTGGCTACCTTTCTCTTGCTGTCCTTCCCTTCTTTAGCCTTCTTTAGATTAACTATATCAGATTTCCTCTCTGACTTCTTCCTTGTTCTGCTTTTCTTGTCCACTCTTCATTTTTTTCTCAACATTTTCTGCCTCTTTCATCCAGAGCAGCCCCTTGTCTAGACCTCAGACTTGGTTTTTCCTTCTATTTCCTAGTGAAAATGTAATCTCAAGTCTTCTCTCTGTAGAGGTGCTGGTATAAATGACTCTCAAATATCTGTCTGGCTCTGACATCTCATCTGAGTACTAAGTTTGAAGTTCCAGTCTCCTACTGTACTTTTTCTGATACAGCAATTGTAGCTTTTTTTTTTTTTTGAGACAAGGTCTCATGTATCCTCTATCATTGCTTTAGCTAACAATGATCTTGGACTCTTGATCTTCCTGCCTCTACCTTCTGAGTGTATACACTCAGGTATTCACTATCATGCCTGATTTATGTGGTACTAAGGACGGAACCTAGGGCTTTACATGCAAAGCACTTGAACACGGATCTATCCTCTTTGCCTATGACTATCTTTAATATTTCCCAAAGACTCATATATTTAAGGCTTGGTCTCCTATTTAACAATGTTCAGAAGTATAACTTTGAGGAGGTGGTTGGATCATAAGGACTCTTACATTATTAATAGATTGAAGATTTGATGGATTTGGTGGAAACTTTAGGAGGTTGGGCCTAACTGATATAAGTGTGTCACTGGGGACACTGGAATGGCGTATCTTATCCCTGGAATCTTCCCTATGTTTTTTCTTTTCCTGACCATCCTGACAACAGTTTTTTTTCCTCCCTCCCCTCCCTTTCATAAAGTTCTGTTTCACTGAACACCCACAGGGATGGATGGAGCCAAGTGACCATGGCCTGAAACCTCTTCAACTGTGAGCCAAAAGTAATCTTTTGTGTTTTAATTTTCTTGGATATGTTTGTCAGAACTATGGAAAGCTGAATGAGAGAATATACATCTGTCTGACTATCTGTCTATGAATCTATTAACAGATAACACAAAATGAATATTTATAGGTATTAATTAATATCCAACCCCTAGCCAAATTTTCCTGATTTTCTTCAAGATGTGTATTTTTGTTAGTTTACTTGAAATAGAATCCAAACAGGATCCAAATGTGTATTTGGTTATATCTTGCAATGGCCTGCTTTAAAGTTGTCGGAAAACTCAGACTTTTTGTATCAAAGTATGCCTCATATTCTTAATTCATCTGATTGTGTTTTTGTATTGAGTTTATTCTCTATCCCTTCCATCTCTAATAATCTCTTAGCTATATGTAGAGTCTTTAATTAGATGATTCAAGTTAAATTGGGGGTGGGTGGGTGAAAAATCCTTGCTGACATCACTTTATAAGTCAATTCTGCTTGCTTCATGATTAGTGATACCAGGATGGCTCAGTGGGTTCAAGTGGTGTCATCTGAGGTATTCCATTTTAGAGGGCCCCTTTGTTCCTTTTCCTAATGCTTTTAGCAGCCATTGTGATTATAGCTTAGGCTCATTATTTCATTAACGGTTACAAAAAGGCACTCTTTCTAATTCTGGTGTTTCTCCTATATCTATTAGCTCTATTTTTTTCTATAAAGAACTTTACTCATCAACCATTTAGTTACCTTGAATGACAGTGTAAACCAAAAAGGCAAGATAATTATTTGATACCTTCCCTTTAAAATTACCAATTTTCAGAATGAGTTCGTATCCTAGCAACGTTCACTAATGGCCAATCAAGTCATTTAAGTATTGCTATGAATTCATGGGTTTTTATATATTTCATGTGTTTTGGTCCACTGTAGCCGTTACTTATTTTCCTTCATAAGATTATATCAACATGGGTTAGTGGGAGTCATTCACCATGAGCTCTTACTGCCTTTTGTCTTGAAAGCGCTCTTGATTTTCATTTGAGAAGTTTCATGCTCTGCACAGACATGGGGGTCATCTGTTCTCCAAAGAGATCTAGCTCTTCTTGACTGAAATGGGTCAGTGCAACCCCAGGGTTGGGCTTCTTTCTTGGTATTAGGTTATCATGTCTTTTCTTTAAAGGGAATGATTTAGAAAACAGTAATCTCACGCTGATATTTTAAAGTCAAATTTAAATGTATGTATGTAATTTTTATATACGATCGCAAGGTATAACCCTGGTTATTTGTCTGGAGATGACTTATTAAAGGTTAAGAGGAGTTCAAAGGACCCCAATCCTAGAAGAGCTCTCTTTTTTCCACCGTTCCCTGACTGAAATGAAAAAACATGGTGTTAATGTTGGGGAAGAAAGGGAATCATACAAATCTCACACTGTCATAGCCAGAAGCTGGGGTATAGTGATTGCCCCAACACACATTACAGAACAATGAATGTTATATTGTTCATTTCTGTGCTTCTATTACTGACTTTCATTAACCTTGGTTTCTTAAATTAACATCTGAAAGTACATACAACTATTTTTAGGTTTATTTATTTATAATTTTCCTCCTCTCTTCTTTTAAAAATATTTTATTATTTGAGAATTTCTTAAAACATATTTAGTGCATTCCATTCCACCCTCTAAATTTTCCTAGATACATGTATACCCTACCTCTGCAACTTCATATCCCTCTTTTAAAAATACCTCAATTAGTCTAGCTTAAGCTGTCCATATATCCTGGATGTGGGGCAATCCTCTGGAAAGTGGTTAACCAACCAGGGATTATACCATTTAAGAAAACTGAATTCCCCACTTTCAAAAGACGTAAACTATCCATAACTCTTTAGTATAAGGTGGGGACTTCTGAGCTCTTATCTTCTCCATTCTAGAATGTTAACTGGTTTGGTCTTATGCTGGCATTCATGACTGCAGCATTCTGGTCATGTCTAGAAGATACTGTTTCACTCAAATCTTCCTTGGTCCCCCTTGGATCTCATAGCCCCTCTGTTCCATCTTCCAGGATTGTCTCTGAGCCTTGGTTGGGGATCCCCTTTATTTTATATCTTACACATTTAAACAAATGTAAACTAAGACAAACACAATTTTATGTCAAAAAAGTAGCTATTATCAGATGTACATATCAGATTTATGGAACCTGATGATTCTTAAGCATTGGTATTGACTCTGATATTTTATCACTTGCAACGAATACACTTGTAAACATTACTTGGAAAATGAAATGGGGATATATTCTTCCTTTAAGCTTAACTGAAACTCCAGTAGAAATTTGTCATAGTAAATCTGAATAAGCTCATTAGGTACATAGTGGAATATGTCTTTAATTTTAATTGGAACAAATGATACAGAATACCAACCAAATCAACACCACTTGTGTGAACTAAAGTAGAGTTCTGCTTCTATTGTTGTTAATGTAAATTTGAACAATTAATTCAACTTGTATACTCCATAAATTCATAAACACTTGAGAAAGTTGGTTGATGGTATCTACCAAAGCTAAATAAATATCTTACCTATGGCCCAGAATTCTATTGTTTATGGTCAGCCTAAGGCATGGGGTACAAATTTCTTTTAGAATATTAACTAATTTATGTCATTTAGATAATGGTAATAACTTGGATGTCTATCAACAGTTAGTAGATTATAGTGTATTTATACTATAGATTACTCTACAGTAATGACAGTGAACTGTAGCTAATGTACACCCATGGACTGAGACTTACTGATGGAGTACCACAGACACAGCTTCTGCCTTGCCTTCTTCCAATGACACAGCAGAATTACTGAATAGATTAGTGGAAGCAACCTGCTATATAATTTCAGTGACTGTGCTCTCCTCTATCTTTTAGCATATAGCTCTGTTCCTGTATTTTCTTTACCCACTTTATGTGGTAAATGAACATATTTGAATTTATGTAACCCCCATATGCATATGGCATGGCTTTACTGTGTATCCTTGGTATTAATTCTAAGAAGTAAAATTTGGGGCTACACATTCTTTACATGCATCTTGAAATCAAATGTATGTTTATTATATAGATATAACCTTTACTGATGAAAAATTTCAATCAGATAAAATTAGATATAATTTTAGAATGAGCCTTCATATCCACCACTAAGCCTTAACAATAACCATGTGTGGCCACTGTGATTTTATCTATACTTACATCTGCTCTTTTTCTTTCTGTAATATCATGAAACATACTGCAGAGATAACATTTTATCTGTAAATAGTTTGTTATGTATTTCTAAAGTATTATGACTGTTAAAATGTATTCCATGTTCATTATTATATAAAAATGAATAAAGCTTTGTTAAAATATATAGATATTAAGACAAATGCTTAAATTTCCAATTACTTTTACAATTGAAATGAGTGAATACTTGTTTGAATGAAGTATGTTTAATACATAGGTTTTTCCCATTTGATTTCTTCTTGCAAATTTTTCTTCTGTAAAAACAGGTTGCTTTTCTTATAGCAAGTCCTAGTCTTGGTTTTGCTTAGTTATGTTTAGTATGATCCACAGTATTTGGAGCTACTTTCAAATTAGTAGTTGATTACAGAGCCTTAATCAGAGTCACCCATATGGTCTATTATTTATTTACATTGTATTTGGTTTTTTATTACACTGTCTCATGTGTGCATTTTTGCTCTCTCTTAGGAAAAAGATATTTGGATGTCTCCGTTTTTATGACTTTTTAACAATTGATTGATCCTAAATTCACTCATTCACTGAGTATTACAAAATTATGCTTTTATTTTATTTTTCTTTCCTTCTTTGTTAAATGGACTATTTCAACATTCCTACTACCTTATTATTCAGGGGAATATTTTTCTATGTAGGCAACGTGATTGCTGAATTCAAAATTATAATCTATTTCACTAGCATCTTCTAGTGTATTCAATCAGTGTTTTAAATTTTCAATGATTAACTCACTGATTTAAGCACATTTGATGTTCTAAACTCATCATTTTCTTCATATTGAGGCTAACTTTGGTACCTCTTTGGCAATTGGGAGCCTGTTTAAATAGTCTTCTGAGTCCTTTTCACATAAACTTGGTAGCCTTTGAAAGCTTCCTTGCTAGGCATGATAAGATATTCCAGTATCATCATGTGAATTTCCTGCTCTAGATCCAAAAAAGCATATTTTTAGATACCAATATGGTACAGAGAAAAGAGTACAGACTTTTGAGTCAGAGAAACAGGACTGAACTGTGTGGCCTACCTCATGCTGTCTGTATAGTCATGAGCAAATTAACTGATACATACCTACTTCAAGACTCTTTTTGAGAATGAGGCAATAAAATGTAACTCCAATGATTCTTAGGAGAATTAGAATGTAGATATTCTATCAATATAGAAACCTGAATAGTACTTAAGAATTAGTAGGTACTCAGGAGTCCAAGTACTTTTTCTATTTCTTGTTCTTACTCTAGTGGTATCATCTCAGCTATACTCACCTACACTTTTGTGTTTATAGCATAATAGCATAGAATGAGCCCTATTATGTGTGGTAGACTGTACCAGGAATAATAAAAACCCAGAGACAGAAATTGGGGTTTAACCCCAAAACCAGAAAAGCAAAGCAATCAAGCTACTAGAGAAGTCTTAACTCTGTCAAGGCTGGATGATTGTAAACCAAGCCCCTCTCTCTCTCCTCCCATTTTTTTAAATTTTTTTAATTAATTAATTTATTTATTAAAGATTTCTGCCTCCTCCCCGCCACCGCCTCCCATTTCCCTCCCCCTCCACCAATCAAGTCCCCCTCCCTCGTCAGCCCTAAGAGCAATCAGGGTTCCCTGCCCTGTGGGAAGTCCAAGGACCACCCTCCTCCATCCAGGTCTAGTAAGGTGAGCATCCAAACTGCCTAGGCTCCCACAAAGCCAGTACGTGCAGTAGGATCAAAAACCCATTGCCATTGTTCTTGAGTTCTCAGCAGACCTCATTGTCCGCTATGTTCAGCGAGTCCGGTTTTATACCATGCTTTTTCGGACCCAGGCCAGCTGGCCTTGGTGAGTTCCTGATAGAACATCCCCATTGTCTCAGTGTGTGGGTGCACCCCTCGCGGTCCTGAGTTCCTTGCTCGTGCTCTCTCTCCTTCTGCTCCTGACTTGGGCCTTGAGATTTCAGTCCGGTGCTCCAATGTGGATCTCTGTTTCTGTCTCCTTTCATCGCCTGATGAAGGTTAATATTCAGGAGGATGCCTATATGTTTTACTTTGGGTTCACCTTCTTATTTAGCTTCTCTAGGATCACGAATTATAGGCTCAATGTCCTTTATTTATGGCTAGAAACCAAATATGAGTGAGTACATCCCATGTTCCTCTTTTGGGGTCTGGCTTACCTCAGGATAGTGTTTTCTGTTTCTGTCCATTTGCATGCAAAATTCAGGAAGTCATTGTTTTTTTACTGCTGAGTAGTACTCTAATATGTATATATTCCATACTTTCTTCATCCATTCTTCCATTGAAGGGCATCTAGGTTGTTTCCAGGTTTTGGCTATTACAAACAATGCTGCTATGAACATAGTTGAGCATATACTTTTGTTGTATGATAGGGCATCTCTTGGGTATATTCCCAAGAGTGGTATTGCTGGGTCCAGGGGTAGGTTGATTCCGACTTTCCTGAGAAACCGCCACACTGCTTTCCAAAGTGGTTGACAAGTTTGCATTCCTCAAAGTCATCTCTCCTCCCATTTTATACACCCTCTAGGGCTGGGATTAAAGGTAGCCTCCAGGGAAAGGTAAACACTGAAACACAAGGGGACAGTACACTTGGGGCTGCTGGATGAACCACAAACAGACTATATCCATTTTCCATGTTGCTCTAACCAATTGAGCTGTAATAGAGTCGGTGATGGAACAACTATATCTCCATGCAAGACCATGGTTAAACAAGAAGCAAATGTGGATACAAATTGTTTAATCTGAGAAGCAACAAGCTAATCAGAGTCATGGAAACTTTAGGTTAAAGCCAGTTAAAGGAAAAGAAATTATCAGAACATATCCTCAGTATAGTTAGTGTTTTTTCTGCTTGCTTTACTCTGTTAAAGTTTTACAGATAAATGAAAAAAGTACAAGAGGACAATACTGCTGAGATTTTACCTCAACACACACAAAAATATTTTTACACAGTGCACCCTTAAAATAGGTAATAAGAATTATTAAATGGGTTTTTAAGAGATGGATGGTATCCAACCATCCAACTTACTTTCCAGCTGTGCCCTCACGCCTGCTTTCTGCTGATACAAAACAGGGATCTAATTGATCCTGTCACCAGAATTATTTTACTCAATAGGTCATTTTTTTCTAACCACATTAGATCACAATACTTTATTTTTCTGTGTGTACATGTGTATACATTTTGGCATAAAGACCAATTATTTTAAAATTAGATTTATTTCACTGTCTTAGAAAACTGAAATATCAAAAGTTCTAGTAGTTTCTGCAGACTCCTCCCCCATAAGAGGGATGCCTGTTCATCTTTCCATTCACAGGCCTATCCCCTCAGGTGTTCTTTATACTCCATGATTGTCCTTCAGTTGAGCCCACATAGGACAATAGGCAGAATACTTATTGCTATTGCTATTCTTTTGTCCTTTTCACAGATTTCACTATCATCATCTTCTTTCTATTGTCCAACTGAAGACATGTTTCAAATTTCTACTCCTGTTCTACTCCATGAAATATATCTTACATGTCAATCCTGAGCTAATGTAAGAAAGATAAACAATCTATGATCCATAGATAGTTTCAACCTCCTGATTTTCTTTCTAAAGTTCTAATGACATAAAATGATACACACCTGTTTGCATGTCATCTCTGAATACTTTTGTTCTTTAGTAGCAGAGTTGAGTAGCTGTCATAAAGACTATCCTACAAAGACTGAAATATTGACTATCTGGTCCTTTGTAGAAAATATTCTCCCATCTCTGTCCTAAAGAATAGATCCTATGCCTAACAGGTACTCAAAATAGCTTGGGGCATTTACAAACTGTTTAAAGTGAGAAAAAACATAAGGAAGATGCAGCAGGAGCCCTTAACATGAAGTCATGAAAATGTGTTCTAATTCGTGTTCTGCTAGTAGTTACACTAACTCACCTCAGGCAGATTCTGTTTCTTTCTTGAACCAAGTTTATCTCAAAGGTCAAATGAGAGACTTAAATGAAATTTTATATATATATACTGTTTGGCCAATAGCTTAAGCTTATTTCTAGCTAACTCATATCTTAAATTAACCCATCTCCATTAATCTGTGTATCACCACGATGCTGTGGCTTAAAGTTCCAGCATCTGTCTCTGGCGGGTCTACATGACTTCTTTCTGATTCTGCCTTCTTCCTCCTAGCATTCAGTTTAGTTTTTCCCACCTACCTCTATTCTACCCTATCACAGACCAAGGCAGATTCTTTATTCATTAATCAATGGTATTCACAGCATACAGAGGGGAAATCCCAATCACGTCCCCTTTTCTACCTAAATAAATATTAAGAAAGATGCGAACTGCCAGCTGGAACCTTGCCAGTAGACCACAAGCCTCGTGGTAAAATCTCAAATAATGGAAATGGGTTAATCCAAGGATATAAGAGTTAGCTAGCAATATACTTAAGCTACTGGCCAAACACTGATTTAATTAATACAGTTTCTACATGGTTATTTCAGGGCTGAGCAGCCAGGAACAAACAACCTCCTGACTACATATACATGTATGTTTGTGTTAAATTTTGCTATTCTAGGAGTCTAACATTTAGTATAATACAATTTGTTATGCTATACAAATGTATATCTATAGTGACAACTATAGGATGCTCTAATATATAAAATATTTTCATTTTGAAGCAACTTTATATTTACAGAAAAATTACAAAAACTAACACAGAAAAGTGATACACATTCTTCAAACAGCTTCTCCCAGGTCAATTCTTTATATAATTATGGTACAGTGTTTGTCTTAGTTAGGCTTTCTGTTGTTGTGATAAAACACCATGTCTAAAATCAACTTGGGAAGGAAAGGGATAATTTCAATTTTTGACTCTCAGATAGCATTCCATTATTGATGGAAGTCAGGGCAGGAACTCAAGGTGGGAAATGGGGACAGGAATTCATGCAGAGGCCGTAGAAGTGTTGCTTACTGGCTTCCTCTTCATGACTTGCTTAGCCTGCTTTCTCACAGCACTGAAGGCCACCAACCAAGAACTAGCACCATCCCCAGTAAGCTGGACCCTCCTGCATCAATCATTAATGAAGAAATGACATACAGACTTGCCTACAAACCAATCTTGTTGAGTAATTTTCTCAAGATTCCCTCTTCCCAGGCGATCTTGTGTGTTTCCACTTTCCAGGTGGATCTATCTATATTTTTCTCAGGGTTCACGTTATTACTTAGCTTCTCTAGGACTATGAATTATAGGCTCTATATCTTTTGTTTATAGCTAGTATCCACATATGAGTGAGTACATACCATATTCATCTTTTTGGGTCTGCGTTACTTCACTCAGGATAGTGTTGTCTAATTCCATTCATTTGCGTGCAAAATTCAAGATGTCATTGTTTTTACCACTGAGTAGTATTCTAATGTGTAAATGTGCCACATTTTCTTTATCCATTCTTCAGTTGAGGGGCATCTAGGTTGTTTCCAGGTTTTGGCTATTACAAATGATGCTGCTATGAACATAGTTGAACAAATGCCTTTATAGCATGATTGAGCATCTTTAGGTTATATGCCTAAGAGTGGTATTGCTGAGGTAGTTTGATTCCCAATTATGGGGGTTGGGGAAGAAGGGAGGGTGGAAGGGTAAGAGGAGGGGAGAAGAGGAGGGGTGAGGAGAACTTGAGGGAATGGGACAGTCAAGATGGAATAAGGATAGAGATGAGAGCAAGGAAAGAGATACCTCGATTCAGGGAGCCATCATAGAGTTAGCAAAAACCTAGCTCTAGAGAAATTCCCAGGGATCCACAAGGATGACCCCAGCTAAGACTATAAGCAGTAGAAGAGAGGGCACCCAATTTTGACTTGTCCTGTAGTTAGACTGATGAATATCTTAAATATCACCATAGAACCTTCATCCATCAACTGATGGAAGCAGAGGCAGAGACCTGCATTGGAGCACTGGACTGAGCTCCCAAAGTCCAGTTGAAGAGTGGAAGGAGTGAGAATATGAGCAAAGAGGTGAAGTCCAGGATTGGTACACCCACTGAAACAGTTTACCTGAGCTAATGGGAGCTCACAAACGCCAGCCAGACTGAGAAGAAACAAGCATAGGACCAAACTAGTCCCTCTGAATGTGATTGACAGTTACATGGCTGGACCAGACAGAGGGGCCACTGGCAGTGGCACCAGGATTCATCCCTACTGCATGTACTGGTTTTTTGGGAACCTATTCTTTTTGGATGGATAACTTGCTCAGCCTAGATATAGTAGGGATGGCCTTGGACTTTCCCCCAAAGCAATGTGACTTACCCTCTCTGAGGATTGGATGGGTGTGGAGTGGGAGAGTGTGTGGAGGGAATGGGAGGAGGACAGGTAGTAGGAACTTGGATTGGTATGTATAATGAAATAAGATAGCTTGTTTTCCTTTTTAAAAAATAAGTAAAAAATATTCCCTCTTACCAGACATGTATAAGTTTGTGTTAAGTAGACAAAACTCAACCAATATGGTGCTCAAAGCTAATACATTAACCTCAGCACAACACAATAGATAATAGACTTTATTTAAATTTTTGATAATTTTTAACTAACGTATTTTTCTGTTCCCACTCCAACCCTAGGCCCTCCATTCCATTTGGTCATCATATCTTCTTAGTCTCCTCAATCTATGGCACTTTATCATACAAGTTTCAACTTGTTGCATGCAAAATGTCCCTCAACATGGTTTTGAATACTTTTTCATGACTTTATTGAAGTTATCTAACTGGGCTTGCTCAGTCCAACATATAGAGATACAGGACATTGGTATTTATTATTGGGGGGGGCATTGAACTCATTACCTGGATAATATGGTTTCTGTCAGAATTGCCCAATTTTTTTCCTCACTTCTGCAATAAATGACTATTTTGAGAAAAATACCTGAAAGGATGCAGCATTGTATTCTATTTCAACTTTATTGCAACTATTGATGGATTACTCCTGTCATGTATTTCACTATGGCACTGTAATCGTGCTTTTCTAGTCTTTTCATTTCTCCTACATCTATTAATTAGAATGCTTCTATTTAAGACTGCATTAGTTACTTTTCTCATCTCTGTGACAAAATACCTGGCAGAAACAACTTAATGGAACAAGGATTTATTTGCTCTCACCGTTTAAGAGGATACAGTCCATCATAGAGCGGAAAGCGTGGAAATAAGGGTTGCTTGTGGCTGTGGCCACCAGAGTGTGAGAGATCTGGTTATGGTACATTGGCAGTCAGAAAGCAAAAAGGTTGGGAAAGAACTGGGGCTGGGGTATAACAATGCACTAGGTTTTCCCATCAGCTACTAACTTTCTTGAACTAGGCTCCACCTCCTACAAAGGTTCCAGCACCTCCCCAAATAGTACTAAAGATAGACACTCTCAAACACAGGATTCTGGTTGGGCAGGGAACATTCCACATTCAAACCATAACAAAGAATACATTGACTCTTTGATTCTAACAACTCTGATTACAGAAGGAGGAGCTGAAAAAACATTTAGAAAGTAAGACCAGAATAGAAAGCTGGAATGGCCATCCCTATTGGGTAGACTTCAGTGCAGGGAATGTAGCCAGGGATAAAAAGGAATTATTTATAATTCTAAACTGGTCAGTTCATCAAAATGTTTTTTATATTTGATAGCAAGCTTTAATAAGCAAAAGTTGATGGAACCAGGGGAAGAATAGTCAAACCCACAATTAGAGTTGGTGATTCTAACACCCTCTTTTACTTATCAATGGACAAATAGGAAGTAAATCAGTAAGATTACACAATGCTTGAATTTCATTGTCAAATTGATCTAATTGACTTTCACATGACACTCTACCTACACAAGAACAGAATACACACCATTACCAAAGAGCATTCACTGCCTCGACAGTGTGGTTCACGCCTTTAATCCCATCACTCGGGAGGCAAAGGCAGGTGAATCCCTGTGAGTTCAAGGCCAGCCTGGTCTACAAGAGCTAGTTCCAGGACAGCTAGGACTGTTACACAGGGAAACCCTGTCTAAAAAAAAAAAAAAACATTCAAACATTCACTAACAATTACTGTATTCTGGGCTATAAAAAGCTATATACATAGCTTCTGCATGTGTAAGAGAACTGAAATCATAAAAAGGATATTCTTTGACCTCAAAGCAATCAAACAAAAGATCAATTCTCTGAAATATGTCTTAACATCTTTTAAAAGATCTAATTCACATACCATAATATTAATTCATACATTCACGTAGAGTACCAGACCTGTGCAACCATTGCAAATTTTATTTTCTAAGATTTATTTTTAATTTTTAGATTTATTTGATTACTTTTATGTGTGAGAGTGTTTTGCCTACGTGTATATATGTGCACCATATGTGTGCCTGGTTCCTGCAGAGTTCAGAAGAGTGCTTTGTATTCCCTGGGACTGAAGTTACTTGTGGGTTCTGCAAGAGCAACAAGTGCTTTTAAATGCTAAGCCAAATCTTGATCACCTATTTTTATTTTTAATTATGTATCTCTCTCTGTGTGTTCCACATAGCTGTAAGTGCCCGCAGAGGCCAGAAGCTAGAGTTACAAATTGTGATCTGCCTCATGTGGGTGTGAGGAACTGAACTCAGGTTCTCTGGAAGAGCAGCATCTCTCCAACCTCCTCCTTCCATAGCTAATTTTTAAACATTTTCACATGTGTCCTTTGACTAACAGCCCCTTATTTCCTACCCTCCCTAGACCTAATCAAGCACAAATCAATTTTCTGTCTCTTTAATTTTCTCTATTTCTAAATTTCCCATTTATGGAGTTACATGGTATATAGTTTTATTTTCCTGGCTTATTTAGTTTTTATTTACATGATTTCTTGGAGTTGACTACTGTTTTATGTAATAATAGCCTTTTGGATTTTATCCTCTCCATAGTTCCTGCTCATGTTTTTGCCTGTTTCAATTGCCTAGGATAATACTTTGTGTGTGTAACACGTTGGCAGTGGAACTCAGAGCCTTATACATAGAAGCACAATCCCACCTTTGAGGTAAATTTCCAGAACACTTAAGCTGGGCTGTTTGTCTTTTATTTTTGCTTGGAAATTTTTAAAAAGTTATAGATATGAATCTTTGCCAATTATTTATATTAAAAATATCTTGCCGGGCGGTGGTGGCGCACGCCTTTAATCCCAGCACTCGGGAGGCAGAGGCAGGCGGATCTCTGTGAGTTCGAGACCAGCCTGGTCTACAAGAGCTAGTTCCAGGACAGGCTCCAAAACCACAGAGAAACCCTGTCTCGAAAAAACCAAAAAAAAAAAAAAATCTTTTGTCAGTCTGTTGTTTTTATCTTTAAATTTTTAAATTTTATATTTTGTTTGTTTGTTTGTTTACAGATTTGTTCCTTTGTTACTTTTCTTTTTTCTCTCTTTCATACATTACAACCAGACCACAGTTTTCGCTCCCTTCACTCCTCCCAGTCCCTCACCCACTCTGCTCTCCCTCAGATCCACTTCTCTGTTTTCCCCTTCAAAAAGAAAACGCATACACACAAACACACACACACACACATACACACAAGAACAGACTTCCCAGAAATGTCCACAAAAGAGCTGAACATGGAACTAGAAGTTACAATAAGACACAGTATAAACCCCCATATATTGTCTTTGTTATAGAAGTGATTTAATTAAACAAAGTCAAATTTATAATCATTTTAAAATTTGTTCTGTTTTTTTTCCTGTTACAGTATCTGGACTAATTATTTATTCCATCACTATTACCAAATACCTGATTAAAAGCAACTTAGTGACAGAATAGTTGATGTTGGCCCATAGTTCAGAGAAGTATCATGATGGAAAAGGCACAGCAGCAGAGGCTGCATCCTTGTGAACAGGAGGTAGAGAGATGTGATGCTGGTTTTCAGATGGCTTCACTCCTCTGCCACCTTTATTCAGTCTGGGGCTCCAACCCATGGTATAGTGCTGCTTCCTTTTAGGGGGGTTTCCCTCCTGAGTTAAAACTGTCTAGAATGTGGTTTACAGAGAAGCTTGGAGGTGTTTCTGGTTAATTCCCTAGGTAAGTCTCAACCTAGTCAAATTGACGGTTCAAATCAATAACCCAAATGGCCCACTTAATAAATTCAGCTTTCTGTGTTTTCCTTTGTTTTTAAATTATTGCTTTTATTTTTGAGATTATAATGTAATAAGTTGTTCTTGTAACCATTTATCTTTTACATTGTTTATTCTTCTTATCTGTGAAGTTTAACACTTGAGTACCATTTTTGTGAATATTCTATCCTTTCGTTGCCCCTTTGCTATTCTAACATTGTTATGCATCAAACTTATCTTCACCTGTAAGAAATATACTGAGATTTCTGATCTGTTTCACTGATTAGTTTTATTTTTAATTCTTCACATTAATCCTGTGCTAACATCAAATCGATTAAGTACTATATCTTATAATAAATGTTGTTATCATACATATCCTTTATTCTTCTTTAAAAGTTGCCAACATATGGTTAATACTAAGTGTCGAGATATATGTATAAGTTATTCTGTGCTCATTCTAATGTCAGTGCAGACTTTTAGATAGGATTTCATGGTCTACTAGTTTGTCTTTGTAATTGAATAGACTTCCCTAGCTCTGTGCTTCAGCCTTCCATAAGTGAATATCTAGGCTGATTGTTTTTTCCTGTTTTAACTAATAGAGTTTATGTTTTACGTTTACAGAAGAATTGAGCAAAGAGTTTCCATATATCCTTTCAATTCCCTCTAATATCAACATCTTTCGTTGTGTGACATATCCATTAAAATTGGTATATTGATAGTATATTACTATACTATCAATAACTCAAGCAAATAGCTTACACTGACATTTATCCTTTGTTCTACAAAAGATTACACATTTTGGAAAATCTAGCATGTCATATATCCACTATCACAGAATTGTACAGAATAGCTGGACTGTTCTAAGAATCCCCTGCATTGGACAGCTTCACCATTCTTCTCCCTTCAAAATCCTGGCAACCGTGGAACTTTTTTCTACTGTGTTTATTACTTGACCTTTCAGAACACATATAAATTGCAGCAGTGTTTACTGGATGAGTCAACCCCATAGCTGAACTGAACTCTTAAGTTCATTACCTATTGCATTTGTTTCCCCACTATGTTAACTATTTAATTAATTAATTAACTTGCATATTTACTAATCATAATTTTATTTTGTTTTTGCTACAAAGGTTCATTATGTTGTTTAGACTGGCTTTTAACTCTATATACACCTGCCTCAGGTTTTCAAGTGCTAGGATTACAGGCATAATCCACCATGCCTAACTCAATTATTTGTATGTATGTATGTTTTCAAAGTGTTGTCTTCAATTTTAATTTTTATTCGTTTTTAAAAACATCTTAAAAAGTAGTGATATCACTCACAATATTCTAAAAGAAAAAATAGAAGACCAAAAATCAGTAATAGAAACTTCATTTATTATAATTTGGGCAAAACCCAGGGAGAGGCAAATTAAAACAAAACAACATAGAACAAACAAAAAAAACTTAATTTTTCTCCCCTTTTCTTGTGGTAGTTTTACAACTCACACAAAAACTAAATCAAAGGCCAGAAGTTATGTAGGTTTAACTGTGAGACAGACTATGGGTCTTTTCCTGAGAAAAGGTGACTCTATTAGGCTTAATACTTGGGCTTCATCAATTCTTAGTATTGGCTGGTCATGGTGGTGCATAGCTTCAATCAAAGGATATAGGAAGCAGAAACAGGCAGGTCTCTGTTAGTTCCTGGCCAGCCTGGTGTACTAGTGAGTTCCAGGCTAGTCAAGGCCATACAGTGAGATAATGTCTCAAAACAAACAACAACAACAACAAAACCCTATCATCCACCTAGTGTGATCACATTTTTAGGTACTAGAACTCAACATATAAACCATTAAAGGTTGATGTAATTCATCCCATAACAATAAGCAGTGATGGCTTAGGCAATGCACCATCATGAGAAGGTTTACACAGATGACTGTTGGGACAAGTACAGGATAACCAATGAGCTGTTGACCACATCACAAATTGACATCTAGGACTAAAAATATTAATCTATAATTGAGCTAACTAACTAGAAATAAGCATAGATTCATTTAAGACAGCAGTCCCTATGGTTCTACATGGTACATTGTTGGATCAAGAAAGTTTCTAGTAAAGAAGCCTATGTCTCTTGCTTCCTCTGATTTGGCTCAGGTCCCACCTGGGAAAAGAACTCTCCATGCTCTTTTTTTCAGTTCCTCTTTTCCCTGTGTAACTGAGGAGGTAAAGAAACACAAAAAGGTCTAAATTCAGCCCAATGAAGCAATTTGTAAACATTTTTATTATAGATGGGAAAGTCGCAATCCCTCAGAATTCTTCTCTCTCTCTCTCTCTCTCTCTCTCTCTCTCTCTCTCTCTCTCTCTCTCTCTCTCTCTCTCAACAAAAATGAGGTGACAATCCCTGTGGAACATTACTGAGAGAATACAATGAGATTTTGGGAGAGCCTATAAATCAAACCAAGTCTAGTGTGGCTTGATCCTCTATCTACATCCTAGCAAAAAGCCAATATGGGATAGTACCCAGATCGTCTATGTTTACTGAGTGCAACATTAATATCTAAGGCAGGAGCAGCATCCTACTGCCACTCATCTGGAAAGAAAATCTTACATGCATATATGTAATTATTTTTTGACCAGGAGTGCTTTCTCTTCCTTCCTTCCTTCCTTCCTTCCTTCCTTCCTTCCTTCCTTCCTTCCTCCTTCCTTCCTTCCTTCCTTCCTTCCTTCCTTCCTTCCTTCCTTCTTTCTTTCTTTCTTTCTTTCTTTCTTTCTTTCTTTCTTTCTCTTGAGAGCCTGATGTTTGTGTGTCAGTACTAAAACTTGGGTAATAGGATAAGAGTCCCGGAGAGTTTGTTTGGTATTTTTTTTAAGAGTCCTTTGTTTAGCTCTCGGTGTGCTGAAGCTTTTATCCGGAGGGTCCTGAGTCGTCCTGTAGAGGTGCTGGCTTTGCATGAGATGTATGGATCCAGGCTGCAATGTTGTCTACTTTGAGAGCGGTGGGTGTCATCAGGATTATAACAGTCTGGGAAGAACAGCATCAGGATTATATACCTTATTTGTCTTAGTGAGCAGTGGCAGCTCTCACATAGGATCTTACAAAAAGTGAGTTTAAATCGCCCCAAGGTGTTTTGAACCCAAAACCGGACAGAGGGAGGGAGGTCTATCCAGTCATTTTGCCGGTCTCTAGGGCCAATTTTGTTAATTTGTAAAAATTTTTTTCTATCTATCTGACCTGAGCTTTGGGGTTGGTAAGCACAATTTAATCTTTAATTGGCCACACACTGACTTACCTGGGCAACAAAGGCAGGTCTATTATGAGACATAATTATCTTGGGCATCCCAAACCTCAGGATGATTTTTTTATGATCTTTTTAGTCATTACATTGGGTGTCTCAGTCCTGGTTAATGTATGATGGCTATTTTTTTTTTTTTGGCAAATGTGTGGCCTCCTGGAGGCTCAAAATTTCTGCAGATGTCAACAGTCCTCTTTGTCTGTATATTGTTCTGCGTATATGGGTGGTGGCAAAAGCATACCTGCTGTCAGTATAGACGTTCCCTCTGCCATCTGTAGAGCTTGTATCAAAGCCACAAGTTTAGCTTTTTGGTAGGGCCGATGTCCCTGCAGGGCGGCTACTGGCCCAGATCATTTGCTTCCTGTCCACCAATGTTGCCCCCGCCTTCTGCTTACCTTCAGTCTTGTGTACCTGCTCAGCTCGAACCCAGCCTTGTGTCCCAGGCAAACTTCACCATCATTTTCAGCTCTGTCTGGCACAGCTCAGCCTGCCGTTCTTCCAGCAGCCTGTCCTTTTTTTAGATGCTGGTAGGATCCTTAGTCCATCGACGTGAGCAGGGCACAGGAGCAGCAGCCCGGTACAGGACGGCACATGTGGTAGCATTGTGAGTGCTCTATCACAGTCTGACATGTGTGAGGGGAGCGAGACTGCAGGGTGAGCAGCCAGGGCTCATGCAGGCTTTAGAGAAAGCACAGCACCAAGGCAGTTGCTAGGAGGCAAGGATTTCTCTGGTGGTGATGGCAGGGGGAGGTGGTCATCCTGGTGAGGAGGGCATGGCAGAGGCGTAGGCAGACAAGCAGCCTGCGTCTCCTGCAGAACTGAGAACTGCAGGGAAAGCAAAGTCCCTCATTTTGTCAACAAACGGCTTTGATCATACATTTAGGGGTGACCGGGGAGGAACGAGTCATTTATTTGTCCTTTTCCCAAATTTATAGTTTGTAAGGTGTTCAGTTTGTTTAATGGTTGTTTTAACACAGAGTACTCAGTCCCTGTGTCCCTTAGAAAATCTATAGAGGTATCTAATGTCCTTTTTCTTGCCATAAGCACATTGGCCTTTTTATTTGTCTTTGATCTTCTGTTGCCCAGGCTCCCTATCTGTCTGAGTCCTTCTTGTTTATGATCCCTTTGGCCTTTTTCTTTTTTTTGTTTTCCGCCTCTCTCTTTTTTTTTGCTTTCCGCCTCTCTCTCTTTCTCTTAACACTTTTTCTGTCTCTCATTTAACACTTTTTCTGTCTCTCATTTAACACTTTTTCTGTCTCTCATTTAACACTTTTTCTGTCTCTCCAAACTTTGCAAGCTATCATCTTGCAGCCTATCTACTTGCTGTAACTTTCTCCTTATATCTGATGCTGACTGTCCTACGACGGCCATGGCTATCGCTACCTGCTGACCTTTAGAGGTTGGGTAAAATGCCTGTAAACCTCCATTAAACATTTAAGAAACACAGATTTTAACTGGCCCCTGGAGAACCTTTTTTACCTTGGCCGAATCAGTGGGGTGCCTTGCCCCTGAAATTTGCCATGAGCCCGGCATTTTGACTGTCAGTTTTTCCCTTTCAGAATTAACTAGACATAGAAGAATGAAAATAGATCCATATTTATCTCTATGCACAAAACTGAAATCCAAACAAATCAAAGACCTTAACATAAACATGGCCTCAGTGGCATAGACATTGAGAGAAACAATCAATAAACAGGATCTCCAGAACCGAGAAGCTTTTTGTATAGCAAAGGATATAATCAACAAAACATAAAAACATATAAGGAACTTAGGAACTTATTTTTTATCTAGTGAAATTATGTTACAGACCTAAACTGTAAACTCCAACAGATGAACTTAAAATGACTGAAAGATATTTAAAATTTGCTTAAATATAACATCCTTAATCATTGAGGAAATGCAATTTAAACAATTCTGAGATTTTATCTTATCCCTGTAAAAATGACCAAGATTAAAAATATTGTTTGACAATTTATGTTTAAGAGAATGTGAAATAAAAATCCTTCGTTTTTGGTACAAATACACACTGATACAACTATTTTGAACATTAGTATGATGAATTTTTAGTATTAGGTAACATATTACCTTAAAACTTAGCAATATCCCTTTTGGGCCTACTTTACATAACAGAATTATTTTATCATAGATAGAATCTGAAAACAACCCAAAATGTACCTCTTTTATATCAATAATAAATGAGAATCTTTGCCATGTTTTTAAATAGCCATAAACATTATAAAGAGTCAAAAGGGCCATTTTAACTCAACCTCATCACTCAGTAACACCCTCTTTGCCATTGTAGTGGGGTGAGAGGCTTTAGCAGATCTTCACCATGTGGGGCAACTCAGGGCCCCTACCTCATCACAAACATTACGAGCAGTCAGGTATCAAATTTAGATCTAAACATGGGCTGGCTTAGAAGCTCAGCTGGGCTGTTCACATGGCCCTGGCCCGGGGTCACAGGGCTTTTACAGCAATAGTTCTTGAAGACAGTGTATTTCTGTATCCATCTAAACAGAGTTGGGAATTTAATTTTTTATGGGCACACTGCATAGTAAGAAATATAGAAACCAACAATCTGTAGGTTTTTATAAGCACATTCTTTTAAAAGTGACTCAGCTTAATTTTTTCCATTTTTAAACCAGAAGCTTTACCCTGGACACAGCACGTGATGACTAGGACAGGGCATCCCTAGAAGAGAGATGCTATCAGGGCTGCAAGGCCCTTTTGATGTTGGCTTGTGGTACTACCTGTTGCTCCTGAATCCACATTTGCCTTTTACCAAAAGCCACAGGGATACTTACTTGCAATCTCTCTATCTGCTGTCATACTCAGTCCTGGCTGCCAAAATGAAGAGGTCCAGGTTTTTTACGGGACATGTGCTTTTTAATAGGGTATCTGAGCCCAGAGAAACAGCCTACTGCTGCTTCCCAGGCTTACTGGGTCCTGTGGGGGAGGAATTAGCACCAGCTTGGACCCCGCTGGCATGTGTGCCTCCTGTTTGGGAAAAGAGACGGGGGAAGGTCAGACTGCTGTTATCAAAGTCAGAGGGAAGCTGGCCTTGGTGCCTGCACTGTGCTCTGTAACAAAAATGGTTTTTCATGTTAATTTCTCTTTTTTTAATAAAGCAACAAACAAATTACCAAAACAAACAAGACACTGAACAATCCAACAATCAGACGCGCTGCGCGGCTTCGGTGCAAAACCGAAAGCAAAAATTTAGACGGAGATCGTGAGGAGGGTCCGGATTCCTCATCTCCCAGAAAAACCACGTACCCCTCGGACACGGGCGGAGCCCCAAAAAGTCCTACTCTGGTCGTGGGATCAAACAGATGAGACCAGAAAAATCGGGCTCCAGACACCCGTGGAACGTCTTCCAGGGCTGCGGGGGAGAAGTCGGAGCTCGTCAGCTCCTTCTGAGACCCGCCAGATACAGACCAACTCAGCTGCACAGAATACAGATTCGCAGCGCAACAATTCAAACAGACAAACAGACAAGAACACAAGCACACAAAACACACAAAGACGGCTGGCCAGCTTACCTCCCGAAGGTGGGTCGGTGGTCCCTGAGTGGGGGCCTCAGTTTCCCGGCCAACGCACCAAAATGAAAGACCCCCCCGAAGGATGTCTTTCTTCTGGAGAGACCCCCTACCCAAGGATCAGTCGAGACCACTCGTGCGGATGCAAACAGCAAGAGGATTTTTTATTCTGTCATGACAGGGTCCTTCAGGTTTGGGATATGAAGGACATCCACAGCTGTTACAGCCCATCTTTTAAAGCAAAGGGCCACAGAGACAAGGCGGGGGGGGGGGGGCTGTAAGTTGTTTTTCAACTTATTGGATTGGCTTATTCAAAAAGGCTATTACCAATAATTAGCTGGAGAGTGATTGCCAGATCAGATGAGGTAAAGGGAAACTTCTGAAGGTCACTTTGCCCCTTCCCAGGGACTAAGTCAAAACATCAGTAACTGAGTCAACACCTAAGGGTTATCATGCCCCTCTTCAGGGAGATGGAAAGTTTCCAACATCTCAGTACGTGCATGCATAGCTGTTATGTTCTTGGTTCCCGGGGGAGGAGGGGAAGTACTGAGAGTCATCAGAAATGGCTTTAGATTTTTCTACATTTTCTTAGGGTTGAGGGGGCTTACAAATGCATTTAGAGTCTTTCTCTTTCTTTCTTTCTTTCTTTCTTTCGTTCTTTCTTTCTTTCTTTCTTTCTTTCTTTCGTTCTTTCTTTCTTTCTTTCGTTCTTTCTTTTTTTCTTTCTTTTTTCTGCTAAGCAGGCATGGCTAGGACCAACTACACAATCCTGCCTGCTTGTTCTGCCCAGTCCAACATGGTGCAGATATGTTCCCTGCTTCTGAGAGTTATTCTCTCTGTTCCAGATCCAGGGTCACAGAGGGTCTGTGTCACCATTAAGCAATTTGAAACACACTGCTCACAGACCCCATGTAAGTGCTTGGTCTCCTGAAAGAGCCAGAGTTCGTGCTGGCAGCATAAACCAGGAAGTTGCCATTTTGAAACTATGTGGGATTTTTTTGCTGCTACCAGTGAATTAGGAAGATTCTCTTAAAGGAACCATGGCATTCCTACCCATGGGCAACAAACAGAGCCTGTCTGAAAACAAATGTGGCTAAACTTTGTTCTTTTGTGTCTAGAATTTCTTTACAAGCTCTCTCAGGTTTTATGTGCATTTAGCTGGCACACATTGGCTCGCCAATCTTTTGATGGAGGCTGCTTGTTCCCAGCCACTCAGACCTGAAATAATCACACAGAAACTATATTATTTCCAATAATGTTTGGCCGATAGCTTAAGCATATTTATAGCTAGCTCTTATATCCTAAATTAACATATATCCATTAATCAGCGCATTACCATGAGATAGTGGCCTACCAGCAATTATTTTCAGGCTCTGGTAAAGGTATCTGTCTCCTGTGGTGGCTACATGGCTTCTCCCTGACTCCACTTGTTTCCCTCCTTTATCTGCTCTATTCTATTCTATTAAATCACTAGCCAAAACAGATTTGTTCATTAATCAATAAAAGCAATGTATATACAGAAAAACTTCCCACACCACTCACAGACTTGCATACAGGTTGGCTTCCAGGTGTCATATTACTTCCTCTGTCAAATCTTTACCTTCAATGTAGGTTGTATTGAAAATCTTAAGAATTTTACCCCACCTCTGAGCTTTAGCTAAGTTTTCCTCTCAAAATTCCCTGTTGGGATATCAGCAAATATTTATCCTTCAAATTCATTAATTCATGCCACACACACGCGCACACACACACACACACACACATCATCAGAAATACAACTCTGACTTCTCTCTCTCTCTCTCTCTCTCTCTCTTTCTCTCTCTTTGGTTTTTTTTTTTTTTTTTCTCTTTGGTTTTTCAAGACAGGGTTTCTCTGCAGTTTTGGAGCCTGTCCTGGAACTAGCACTTGTAGTCAAGGCTGGCCTCAAACTCAAAGAGATCTGCCTGTTTCTGCCTCTTGAGTGCCACCATTGCCCAGCTGCCATTCACTCTCTTAAATCTCTGTTTTGAGCCCCATCTTCACCGGATGTCAGCAGGTAGAAGGATGCAAACAGCTCGCCTCCTCACTACACATATCTGTCAACCCTGCACAAAGCTCCAGTCCAAGTGTATCAAAGACTTCAACATAAAACCAGACACACTGAACCTGACAGAAGAGAAAGTGGGAAATGGCCCTGAATGCCTTTGCACAGGAGACTACTTCATGAACAGAAAACTAATAGCACAGGCACTAAGATCAACAATTAATAAATGGGATCTCATGAAACTGAAAAGCTTCTGTAAGGCAAAGGACACCATCCAAAGCACAAAACAGCAGCCTACAAAATGGGAAAATACCTTCACCAACTCCACATCTGATAGAGGACTGATTATATATATATATATATATATATATATATATATCAAGAAACTAGACACCAATAAACCAAATAATCCAATTAAATATAGAATTCTCAACAGAAAAATCTCAAATGGCAGAGAAACACTTAAAGAAATGTTCAACATCCTTAGCCATCAGGGAAATGCAAATCAAATCAAAGCAACTCTGAGATTCCATCTTATGCCTGTCAGAATGGCTAAGATCAAAAACACAAGTGAAAGCTCATGCTGGAGAGCAGGTGGAACAAGTGGAACACTCCACCATAGGTGGAAGTGCAGACTTGTACAGCCACTTTGGAAATCAATATGGTGGTTTCTCAGAAAATTGGGAATTGGCCTATCTCAAGACCCAGTTATACCAGTCTTGAGCATACACTGAAAAGATGCTCAATCATACCACAAGAACACTTACTCAATTATGTTCATAGTAGCTTTATTTGTAATAGCCAAAGACTGGAAACAACCTAGATGCCCCTCAACTGAAGAATGGGTAAAGAAAATGTGGTACATAAACACAATGGAGTGTTATTCAGCTGTTAAAAACAATGACATCACGAAATTTGCCGGCAAATTGATGGAACTAGAAAAGATCATCCTGAGTGAAGTAACCCAGACCCAGAAATATGAACATGGTATGTACCCAGTTATAAGTGGATATTAGCCATAAAGTAAAGGATAATGATGCTACAACCCAGAGACCCAAAAGAGCCAAGTAACAAGGAGGGTTCAAATTGGGGATGCATGAATCTCACTGTGAAGGGGAAATAGAATGGACATTGCCAGTGGGCAGGGTTATGGTTATGGGTCTGGATGGGGGTTGGTGATGGGAACAGGAATGATCAGGACAGGGGAGTATGGAGCGAAAAAGTACTAGCCTAGACAACTGGAATCAGAGACAACTCTGGAGTGAGCTAGATACTTAGAGCAATGGAAATTCCCAGGAATATATGAGGGTGACCTTAGCTAAGATTCCTAGCAATGGAAGACACAGAGTCTGAACAGCCATCTCCTGTAACCAGGTAAGACTTTCACTGGAGGAATTCAGACTCCAACCCAGCCACATAACCCTTGGCTTACAATTTGTCCTGCCTACAAGATGTGCTAGGGTAAAGGTGGCACAGAAATTATGGGAGTGGTCAACCAATGACTGATCCAGCTTGAGACCCATACCATGAGAGGGAACCTGCTCCTGACACTTCCTGGATGGCCAAGACCCAGAGGCTGGATAGCCCAGAGATCTAGGATAGAACCAAACACAGCTGAGACTTGAAAATAAAAGCCAGGTGGTGGTGGCGCACACCTTTAATCCCAGCACCCAGAAGGCTGAAGCAGGTGGATCTCTGTGAGTTCAAGGCCAGCCTAGTCTACAATAGCTAGTTCTAGGATAAGCTCCAAAGCTACAGAGAAACCCTGAACATAGCGGACAATGAGGACTGCTGAGAAGTCAAGAACAATGGCACTGGGCTTTGATCCTACTGCACATACTGGCTTTGTGGGAGCCTAGGCAGTTTGGATGCTCACCTTACTAGACCTGGAAGGAGGTAGGAAGTCCTTGGACTTCCCACAGGGCAGGGAACCCTGACTGCTCTTTGGGCTGATGAGGGAGGGGGACTTCATTGGGGGAGGGGGAGGGAAATGGGAGGCGGTGGCGGGGAGGAGGCAGAAATCTTTAATAAATAAATAAATAAATAATAAAAAACAAAGCAAAGCAAAAACAAAAAAAGCCAATGAAATGACTCCTGATGATATTCTGCTATACTCATAAATTGGTGCCTAGCCCAATTGTCATCAGAGAGGCTTCATCCAGAAACTGACAGGAGCAGATGCAAAGACCCACAGCCAAACAAGAAGACAAAGGAGGAGCGGATGGGGGGCAGAAGTTGGGGGAGAGTGACTGGGAAGAGAAGAGGGATGGGGCTGGAAAATAAATTAATAAAAATATTTTTAAAAAGAGCCCCATCATCTTGGATGGAGAGGATTCATCAGGCCCACAGAGAATTTTTGTTGTGTTAGGCCTCAGGGGTGAAATGAACAGTTACCAATGTTTAGCAGAACAAATCTGAGAAGAAAGAACCAGTCCTTTGGCCAAGACTTGCCAGTAGGCAGTCCTTTCCTTCCACCTATTGTAAATAAGATCTGAGATCTAGTGATGGCTGCTTGCTGTGGGAGCTCCTTTTGTTCCTTCAGCCAATAGCCTTTAAGATACCAGCCCACTTGGGCATGGTCTCTTTTGCTTTTAAAAGCAGCGGTAGCCCTGCTCTCTCTCTCTCTCTCTCGCTCTCTCTCGCTCTCTCTCGCTCTCTCTCGCTCTCGCTCTCTCTCGCTCTCTCTCGCTCTCTCTCGCTCTCTCGCTCTCGCTTCCAGCTCTGCTTCTGGCTACTAGACTCTGTTCCTGGTCATGCAGAGGGCTGTTGTCTAGGACAGTATAACTTTTCCCCTTAAATAAATAACCCTTTTATTAATCATAATTCCAAACTGGTGTGGAATTGTTTTGTGATTTACATCTACAGCTGCTTTTGCAGGCCCATTGTCATTTGTTCCCCCTATTTCCTCCTCCTAACCCCTAAAAACAAACCATAAGTGACAAGGAAAGTATTTACCCCTAGCTCTTCTCTATACCTTCATGTGCTCATCCCTATCTATGTGGCCAAGCACTGGAAAGGAAACTTTCAGAATCCTAATCCCAGCTTGGTTATGTCTTACTCTTCATTTTATATAAATTCCCTCCCTTTCTAGGCTATGGCTCCTTCAGCATCACTTTGATAGTTGGCCTATCCCTCCCCTGAGCTCCTTTCCTGATTGAACTCTCCTTGTAGTCAAGGATAATTTACTTGAACTCCCTAATCCAGCAACTGAAAGCCCTTCTGGTCAGGGAGTTTCTTTTCCAGCTTGAATGAGAACTTCTGCTGTTCCCTATCTGTGCCTACTCTGTGCTTGTCACTGTTTCCAAGCATCTCCAAAGCCCAGATCATATATTATTTGTACTTTGAGACATTTGCGATAGGAAAGGGATCATAGTTTTAAGTAGCCACTAGGCACAAATCTACTTCTTTGCAAATATTTTCCACTTCTTGTCTCATATACCATTAAGTAACCTGAAATACACTAAACATGATATGTGTCCCGGCTCCGTATTTTGAACTAACTGTGCCTTAAAAAAATATGTATCACACTGAGATTCCCTCACACATAGCACACAAAAATAGCTTGATCCGAAACAGCCCCAATTCCTTTCCACAGATACTTGGCCCAAGGAAAGCAAATATTTCCACGGTTAACTCTTTCTCTCCTATTCTTTTCTATATATGCTAAGTCCTTGCTTAGGAAGGAAAAACTGTTTATCACATTCTTACACGGCCATTCTATATCAGATTGAGTGGGTGACAGGCCGAGAAGTTGAAAAGGAAATGCCTGCAATATTTAGTTAGTATGGTCATTGTATTTGACTTGGCTACACTTCCTGAAATGCAAATACAAATGTCCCACTTTATTTGCAAGTCAGTTCTTTTTTAACAGGGAGTACTGGGTGAGTCTGCCAAAGTCCTAGTGATGCTGGAGTAGCGTAATAGTTTAGTTGAGAGTAACAGTAGTTGTGCTGGGCCCAAGGTAGCTATGGTGTGGTATCTAGGAAGCTTCTCAGAAGAAAAGGCCACATGCCCATATATTTATCTCAACTGAGCACTTGAAAACCTATCACAGTTCAATCTTTCAAAATCCATTGCACTAGTTCCTGTCACAGAAATGAGCATGAACATTGGAAAGAGCAAAAGCACTAAAAAAGAATTACTCAAGTCAGAGCTGAGTATTACCGCTTGGCCTGGAGTAAATATCTAAGATCCTTGGGCTCTGCCTTTTCTCCTTAATAAAGCAGGACTAAAACCTCTGCTCCGTAGACCTCGTGGAGTTATTGTTTCATTTACTGAAGAGCACACGGTGTTGATTGTCATTATCATTATTAAGTGAGAGGGCTAGAAAATGACCATAAAGTCAGGCAATAGACTCCAGTAGAGGTGAGTTAAGAAGTTACTTAGAACATGTGGAGTTGTACTTAGTGTCAGGGCTGGTGAGATAGCTCAGTGGGTAAAAGTTCTTGTGCAAGTCTAGTGACTTGTATTCATTCCCTGAAGCCCATAGGGGAATGAGAAAATTGACCTCAGAAAGTTAAGCTGTTCTCTGACTTCCACATGTGCACTATGGCATGCATGTACTTACACACACACACACACACACACTAATGACTAATGATAATATAATAATAATAGCAATAACAGTGTAAAATTTTAAAAAGAGCTCAGCATATGAACCACAGACCTGAGGCCAGAGAGCAGTTTACCACAGTAGATGATGCTGGAGACTTGCTACCCTCTCTGGCTTCTCCTCTATTTCCCATCTACATTTTGTGGGATTGATCTGAACGCCATCCCCTTCTTCTTTCTCCTTTATGAAGCCTGTTCTATGGTTGACGTCTGTCACACTTTCCAGAGGTTGTGCATTCACTAAGCCAGTGGAACTTAGTGGTGATTGGAAGCATCCAGGGAAGAGTCATGGCACGCATGCTGATGAGCTACAGGAGGGGTCTGGGAGGAGCTGGGTGAGGGGACTGAACAGAATAAAAACCGTACAGTAGGGAAGAACTGCATAGATTTTGCACATAAATCAACTTAGTGTTCTGTCCTCTCCATTTTGGTGGGCCTGCTTCCAATCTGTTTGTAGGAACCCAAGAGAAGTCTGACATAGCTTGGGCTGTGTCCTTAGCCTGACAGCCTAGTGGGGGAGGAAAAGGCAGATGGGACTTCAGAAGTCATGTCCCTGAAAAGTTGATGCGGAGGCCTGGGAATTGTTTAGAGTGATTAGAACAGTGCTATGAGTTCAATATCAAGCCCAAAGAAATGATTTTCAAGGTGTGATGGTATATGACTATAATCCCAACACTCAGGCTGCTGAGGGAAGAGTTTTATGAGTTCAAGACCAGCCTGAGTTACAAAACAGGACCTTGGAGGTGGGGAGAAGGATGGAGGGAGGGAAAGGAGAAGTGAAAAAATATAACGGCGGTGTTTTTGTGGCCTGCACAGGCATTGGTGTCTGAAATGTAGGCTTATCTTGTGGGCCAAATGTAATTAGGAACTTGAAGACATTGGGTGTTTAGTATTCGATTGTCAGATGTTGAATTACTAATACCAAAAGCTTATCAGCAGCTGAGTAGAAGAATGACTGTATCTATCACTTCTGATGGAGGATAGGTAGAAGGCGAACATGGAGATGGAACCTGATTGAAACACACTGGGGCTGAAGTCCATCAAGGAGTTGGAATACATCAGAGGAAAACCAAAGCAGAGTATACTTTCACAGGCTCAGTCAACATGCCAGGGGCAGGGAAAACCTGGGGATCTGTAGACACAGAGTATGTAGGACTCCCTGGGCTTCAGCAACTGCTGATTCAGAGGAAGTATGAAGGCCACAGCTAGCTCTGAGAGGGTGAGACTGCAGAGACCCGGGCCTGACAGTGAGTAGCAGAATGGACAGTGTTATGTTCCTCTTGGAGCCTTGTCTTTCCTCACTTGTATACCATATTAAAGGTCACTTGGCTACTCACTACTCACTTAGACAACCAATGTTTTTTTGTTGTTTATTGTTTGTTTTGTCTTGTTTTATTTTGTAATAAGGTTTTGTGTAACTTAAGCTGGCCTCCATCTGGATATGTAGCAAAGAATGACCTTAAACTTCTGATTAGATCTACTACTCTAATATTTAAAGGTGTGAGACACACACACACACACACACACACACATGCACACACACATACATACACACACATGCACATGGACGCACACACACACTGTTTTATGAGACATCTTTTCTGGTCAGGACTGCTCTTTTCTGAGCAGAGTAGCAACACCATTGGCTGTGTTCTTTTTTTTTTTTATTAAAAAAAAAATTTCCGCCTCCTCCCCGCCTCCCATTTCCCTCCCCCTCCTCCCACCCCTCTCCCCCTCCCCCCTCCTCTTCTCCTCCCTCTCCAGCCCCAAGAGCAGTCAGGGTTCCCTGCCCTGTGGAAAGTCCAAGGTCCTCCCCACTCCATCCAGGTCTAGGAAGGTGAACATCCAAACTGTCTAGGCTCCCACAACGCCAGAACATGAAGTAGGATCAAAACCCCGTGCCATTGTCCTTGGCCTCTCAACCACTTTGGAAATCGGTGTGGTGGTTTCTCAGGAAATTTGGGATCAACCTACCCCTGGACCCAGCAATACCACTCTTGGGAATATACCCAAGAGATGCCCTATCATATGACAAAAGCATTTGTTCAACTATGATCATAGCAGCATTATTTGTAATAGCCAGAACCTGGAAGCAACCTAGATGTCCTTCAATGGAAGAATAGATGAAGAAAGTGTGAAATATATATATATATATATATATATATATATATATATATATATGTACTACTCTGCAGTAAAAAACAATGACTTCTCGAATTTTGCATGCAAATGGACGGAAATAGAAAATACTATCCTGAGTGAGGTAACCCAGACCCAAAAAGAAGATCATGAAATGTACTCACTCATAATTGGTTTCTAGCCATGGATAGGGGCCACTGAGTCTATAATTTGTGATCCTAAAGAAGCTAAATAAAAGGAACCTTCATCTAGCGATGGATGGAGATAGAGACAGAGGCCCACACTGGAGCACCGGACTGAGCTCCCAAGGTCCTAACGAGGAGCAGAAGGAGGGAGAACATGAACAAGGAAGGCAGGACCACGAGGGGTGCACCCACCCACTGAGACAGTGGATCTGATCTATTGGGAGCTCACCAAGGCCAGCTGGACTGTGACTGAAAAAGCATGGGATAAAACCGGACTCTCTGAACATGGAGGACAATGAGAGCTGGCTGTGTTCTTATAGGCCTCCCTTGATCTCTAGAGGTTCCCACCAAACAGACTGACAACCAGAAGGTGGAATAGACAACATGGTAACAGAGCGCAGCAGATTCCAGTTGGGGGAATCTAGTGAGAAGCTGACTCCTATTTCTGTTACCTCTTTGACAGGCATTATTTTCTTCTTCTTTCTTCTTCATTCTTCTCCCCCTTCTTCCTTTCCCCCTCCTCTTCTTCTTTTTCTTCTTCTTCATTCTTCTGCTATTAGTACAGAACATGCTTAGGAGTGGGATGCAAATCAAGGATGGTTGGATTTCTTTCTTACAGTCAGAATTAAACATGAAGTTCAAACCCTTGAGATAGGCAACATATGACTAGACAAATATTTTATTTAAGGTCTAGCTCTGACATGTACCAAAAACTGGCAAAAATGGGTCAAGGCATTAAAAAGAAGGGGAAGCAGTCAATTTCATTTGGGATTCTCAAGTTAGCAGCAAAGCTTCATGAGGGAATTGAAACACTTAGGATGCTCCAGGCACTTTTTTGCTTCCCTCTAATAAGAGGGATTTGTCCTGTGGTGAAGGTTATGCAGAGGCCCTACATCCTCCTGGGACAAAAAGAAAATTCCCTTTCAGTGATTGAGAAGTGGGGATTTTATTTCACAATGGAGCGATAATGGCAAGCATGAGTTTCTGAGAAAAGAGTGCTGTAGTGCCCAGGAAATTTAGTCTGGGACAGGATAATAGTGCCCTGCAGCCCAGGACCCACTGAAGAATTGACCCACTAGGGACTGGGTAGCACACAAGTAAAGACATTTGCTGTTCTCTCTTACCAGGGAGGACAGCTACAGCCAGGAAGAAATCACCAAAGGCTATAATGGAAATCACTAGTGGAAATGGTGCAGCTTGCTTATAAAAAAGGTTTGGCGAGTGGTAGGGGTAAATTTTCAATGTGCCAGAATTCATGGCAGGGAAAGGAGGAAGCAGCTCTCGGTGGACTCTCTAGCCTCTTTCTGTACTAAGATGTCCTATTTTTCTACCCAGAGTAGGAAATGCATATGTCTTCATGCTTTCTCCCCTCATCTCCTTGCTGTGTTTCAGTTTCAGAAAGCCATGGGAAGGAGCAGCCTAAGATTGCTCTCCAAGTTTGGTCTCTCCCCTGCAGCTCTCTGTTACTTGGGCTCCTTTTCTGTGTGACTGGGAGAATTTTGAGGGTCACAGTCCTGCTGGCAAGTGTTTTTCTTTATAGAACAGCTCAAACATGCCCCCACGACTTGCTAACTTGAGGAATCACACAGGATCAATATGCACAAAATCCCCCGGAGGCCTACTCTCTGTCCTCTATTATCTCTGTGTCAGTTTTCCAGATGGATAGAGGGAAGTGAAGGGCATGGAAATGAGAGCACACAGTACACGTGGCACCAGGCTGCACTAGTGGTGCTTAGTATTTACATGCATGCTTGTTGACTATAGAGCAAAGTGTTGAGCTCAGCTTGGATGCCAGATCAAGTCAATTCATATTTTCCCATGCTGAGACTGAGCTTCTCTAAACCATATTTCTGAGAGGACAAAAGAGACAAACAGAAAATTAATTTGAACATATCTTATTCATCCTGAAATAGTTAAAAAGCTACAGATTAGGAGGCAAAATGCATGAGGTCAACTCTCTCCTTTGTCACATACTAGTATGTGATCATGGTAAATCTTGTCACTCAGTTTGGTTCTCAGTTTCATCGTTAGCAATGGCACAACACATCTAAGAACAGCCTTATTGGGGGAGGGGGTGGTAAGTAAGGAATGTGTTTTTTCTGGGAAATGATGGTGGGTTCATTGTCACCAACCCATCCATGCTGTGCTTACCTTCAGAGATTGCCAGCCATAGTCATTCTGGGGTGGCTTTATTCTCAATCTCCCCCACAGCTT